>NC_041392.1:363942497-364009784 GCF_002162155.2 Triticum dicoccoides
GCGCGCCCGCTAGCGCCGCCGCCTCCCTCGGCTCCGGTGCCCGCCGCCGCCACGTCCTTCCACCGCTCCGCCGCGCGCCGCTCGTCCGCCGGCCGGCCGGAGCCGCGCCGCGCCGCCTCCGCCGTCGCCTCCCCGGACGCCGCGCCAAGGCCCGGCCGCCGCCGTCCTCGACCCTTCTCGCCAGCAAGCCGCCGCCCGGCCTCCTCTTCTCCTCCGGTGAACCTCGGCGTCCGTGCCCCGGCGAGATCGGATCCAGATCCGGTTGCTACAGTAAACCCTAATCCGGAGGTTGATTTTTTTCACTAAGTCCCAGAAATTTCAGTCCATGTGCACATGTTCGCGACCCCGTAACTTTGCATCCCTAGCTCCGATTCATGCATATAGGATATCAAAATGTTCACCTCAGAGAGTACCTCATTTCATTCCATTGTATCATTCTCATTTGAGCTCATCTGGATGCCCGAAATGCTATTAGAAGAGGGCTACTTGAGTTAATTGCCAGATCTGTTACTCCGTTTAGCCCTTCTGTCATTTTTGCCATGATTAATGTGTGCATGCTATGCCCATGAGTTCTACATGTGTTTTGTTAAGGGTTTTGTCATCTTTCCAGAGGTGCAACCCATGTATTTTTTGGATGTGTGTGGTGACTTGTGCAAGCTTGCAAAATGGTGCACTTGCTAATTCTGTTTTCAGGGACTTAGTAATTTCACTAAGTCCTTGAGCTGTTTATCTCATGATGCCATATGTTCATGTTGTTTCCTAGTGATCCGTGCCTCTTTTGAGGATGATCAGTAAGGGTGTTTTGTTAATATTGTAGTGCTCTATCCATACATGTCTTTGTTTGCAATTATGGAGCACCCTAGCTTGAGTCAATCGAGCTCTACTTTTGCTACTTTGTGAATCTGGGCAGATTGTCAACTTGTTTGCAATTTTGCCGATGATGTTGTAGTTGATCCGTGCATGCTATGCTATTGTTCTTGCCATGTATAGCTTGCATTTTGTGCCTTCTTGATGGATGTATGCTTGTATTGTCATTACTTGCTCTGTAGTGAGTGCATCGAGCTCGTAAACATGCCTACTTGAGTTATATTTCAGCATGTGTCAGTTTTCACTGTCTGAAAACTGATTATGTTTTTCCTATGTTCACGTGCATGCAATTGTATTTTCTGATCCCTTTTGGCTCAAGGTCACTAATGGACTTTTGTTAAGCTCTTTGAGTAGCTCCAGGCCATGCTTTACTTTGCCATGTTCAGGCCCTGTAGCATGTAGCTTTGTTGCTCCGAAGAGGGCTACCTGATCTGAAATTCCAGGCAAGTGTTATTTTCACTAAGTCCGAGATCTGTTTGTCATATGCATTTTTGCCATGCTTGTTTGAACCTGTTAATGAATGATTTGGCCATAGCTCAGTGCTAGACTTTTGTTAAGCATCTTGTGTGCATCCCTTCCATGTATTTTGTTGTCATGTTTGGGTGCTGTAGCATGTTCATTTCGTTGCGTTTAGATGCCTACTTGCTGTAAATCGCAGACCGGTGTCATTTTTGAATCGCTTGCCATTTCCAAACCGTAACTCCGATTCCGGCGTTCTTTATATCGTTTTCAAGCGATTTCGTCTCATCTTTCCAGTGGCATACTTGGATTTCCAAGTTGAGGCCAGGTTCATGCATTTCCTGTCATATCTTGCATTTTGCATCCCGCATCGCATCCCGCATAGCATATCATCTTTGCACCATATTGCTTGATCTTGCACGTGGTTGATTGTGTCCTTGTTGCTTGTTTGTCTTGTTTGGGTAGAGCCGGGAGACGAGTTCGCTAACGAGGAGCCCGTTGAGTTTGCTTTCGAGGACCCAGTCAACTCTGACAACTGTGCAGGCAAGATGATCATACCCTCGAAATCACTACTATCTTTGTTATGCTTGTTTGCTCGCTCTTTTGCTATGCCAATGCTATGATGCCTACCATTTGCTTTCAAGCCTCCCAAATTGCCATGTCAAACCTCTAACCCACCATTGTCCTAGCAAACCCTTGATTGGCTATGTTACCGCTTTGCTCAGCCCCTCTTATAGCGTTGCTAGTTGCAGGTGAAGATTGGAGGCCGTTCCTTGTTGGAACATTTATTTACTTGTTGGGATATCATTATATTATCTTGTTATTTTAATGCATCTATATACTTGGTAAAGGGTGGAAGGCTCGGCCTCTCGCCTAGTGTTTTGTTCCACTCTTGCCGCCCTAGTTTCCGTCATATTGGTGTTATGTTCCCGGATTTTGCGTTCCTTACGCGGTTGGGTTATAATGGGAACCCCTTGATATTTCGCCTTGAATTAAAGCTTTTCCAGCAATGCCCAACATTGGTCTTACCATTTGCCACCTAGCCTCTTTTGAGGATGATCAGTAAGGGTGTTTTGTTAATATTGTAGTGCTCTATCCATACATGTCTTTGTTTGCAATTATGGAGCACCCTAGCTTGAGTCAATCGAGCTCTACTTTTGCTACTTTGTGAATCTGGGCAGATTGTCAACTTGTTTGCAATTTTGCCGGTGATGTTGTAGTTGATCCGTGCATGCTATGCTATTGTTCTTGCCATGTATAGCTTGCATTTTGTGCCTTCTTGATGGATGTATGCTTGTCTTGTCATGACTTGCTCTATAGTGAGTGGATCGAGCTCGTAAACATGCCTACTTGAGTTATATTTCAGCATGTGTCAGTTTTCACTAAGTCTGGAAACTGATTATGTTTTTGCTATGTTCACGTGCTTGCAATTGTATTTTCTGATCCCTTTTGGCTCAAGGTCACTAAGGGACTTTTGTTACGATCTTTGAGTAGCTCCAGGCCATGCTTTACTTTGCCATGTTCAGGCCTTGTAGCATGTAGTTTTGTTGCTCCGAAGAGGGCTACCTGATTTGAAATTCCAGGCAAGTGTTAATTTCACCAAGTCTGAGATCTATTTGTCATATGCATTTTTGCCATGCTTGTTTGAACCTGTTAATGAATGATTTGACCGTAGCTCAGTGCTAGACTTTTGTTAAGCATCTTGTGTGCATCCCTGCCATGTATTTTGTTGTCATGTTTGGGTACTGTAGCATGTTCATTTCGTTGCGTTTAGATGCCTACTTGCTGTAAATCGCAGACCGGTGTCATTTTCGAATCGCTTGCCATTTCCAAACCGTAACTCCGATTCCGGCGTTCTTTATATTGTTTTCAAGCGATTTCCTCTCATCTTTCCAGTGGCACACTTGGATTTCCAAGTTGAGGCCAGGTTCATGCATTTCCTGTCATATCTTGCATTTTGCATCCCGCATCGCATCCCGCATAGCATATCATCTTTGCACCGTATTGCTTGGTCTTGCACGTGGTTGATTGTGTCCTTGTTGCTTGTTTGTGTTGTTTGGGTAGAGCCGGGAGACGAGTTCGCTAACGAGGAGCCCGTTGAGTTTGCTTTCGAGGATCCAGTCAACTCTGACAACTGTGCAGGCAAGATGATCATACCCTCGAAATCACTACTATCTTTGCTATGCTAGTTTGCTCGCTCTTTTGCTATGCCAATGCTATGATGCCTACCATTTGCTTTCAAGCCTCCCAAATTGCCATGTCAAACCTCTAACCCACCATTGTCCTAGCAAACCGTTGATTGGCTATGTTACCGCTTTGCTCAGCCCCTCTTATAGCGTTGCTAGTTGCAGGTGAAGATTGGAGGCCGTTCCTTGTTGGAACATTTATTTACTTGTTGGGATATCATTATATTATCTTGTTATTTTAATGCATCTATATACTTGGTAAAGGGTGGAAGGCTCGGCCTCTCGCCTAGTGTTTTGTTCCACTCTTGCCGCTCTAGTTTCCGTCATATCGGTGTTATGTTCCCGGATTTTGCGTTCCTTACGCGGTTGGGTTATAATGGGAACCCCTTGATATTTCGCCTTGAATTAAAGCTTTTCCAGCAATGCCCAACATTGGTCTTACCATTTGCCACCTAGCCTCTTTTTCCCTTGGGTTTCCGGAGCCCGAGGGTCATCTTATTTAAACCCCCCCGGGCCAGTGCTCCTTTGAGTGTTGGTCCGACCGAGTAGACTACGGGGCCACCTCGGGGCAACTTGAGGGTTGGTTTTACTCGTAGGATGTCTCATCTAAGTGTGCCTGAGAACGAGATATGTGCAGCTCCTATCGGGATTTGTCGGCACATTCGGGCGGTGTTGCTGGTCTTGTTTTAACCTGTCGAAGTGTCTTGAGTTACCGAGATACCGAGTATGATCGGAACGTCTTGGGAGGAGGTCTATTCCTTTGTTGACCGTGAGAGCTTGTTATGGGCTAAGTTGGGACTCCCCTGCAGGGATTTGAACTTTTGAAAGCCGTGCTCGCGGTTATGGGCAGATGGGAATTTGTTAATGTCTGGTTGTAGATAACTTGAACCTTAATTAATTAAAATGAATCAACTGAGTGTGTTACCGTGATGGCCTCTTCTCGACGGAGTCCGAGAAGTGGACACGGTGTTGGAGTAATGTTTGCGCAGGTTGCTCTCTAGTTTCTCGCTCGCGCTTTGCCTCCTCTTCTCGCTCTCTTTTGCGTATAAGTTAGCCACCATATTTTTGCTAGTCGCTTGCTGCAGCTCCACTCATATTTACCTTGCCATACCTATAAGCATAATAGTCTTGATCGCGAGGGTGCGAGATTGCTGAGTCCCTGTGGCTCAAAGATTACTATTACACCAGATGCAGGGCCTGATGATTCCACTCTAGGAGATGCATATGAGCTCAAGTGGGAGTTCGACGAAGACTCTCAACGATACTATGTTTCTTTTCCCGATGATCAGTAGTGGTGCCTAGTTGGGGGTGAATGGGACCGTTGTCGCATGTTGGGTTCTCTTTTATTTTGGCACCGTAGTGGGGCCATGAGTGTTTGGATGATGTAATGTTATTTATGTACTTGATTGACGTGGCGAGTGTAAGCCAACTATGTTATCTCCCCTTTATTTATTTATATTACATGGGATGTTGTGAAGATTGCCTAACTTGCGACATATGCCTTCAATGCGATTATGCCTCTAAGTCGTGCCTCGACACGTGGAAGATATAGTCGCATCGAGGGTGTGACACTAACCCACAGGTCTTTTCCCAGGATCTTACCTAACTCTTCTAATTTTCTTGATGTTACTCTCAAATTCTTTTCCAAGTTTGACGTAAGAATGAATTGTCATCAGTCAAATGTCTTTCTCCAAGATCTTTCCAATTCTTTCATCGTTGGTTCAACCTTCCTATCCTTCATTGTTTCGAAGTGCCTCAATAATCATGGTGGTGTTTATCATCGTCATTCTCAACATTTGAAGACCGAAGAAGATTTTCTCTTAAATCTTATCCGTTCTCTCAAAGATTCGTGATTCTAGCTTGATGCCATCCTCTCATAATTATTTTCAATTGTGAGATATTATTTTCACCAATCCGGAGCAATTCAGGAGTATTTTTTAGTTTGATTCTTTAGAGCCCATCATCTCAGAATTATTCATTCTAGCTTTCAGCTCCCGTTCTCCTAATCTTACCGGTGCATCGTTCAAATATCCTCTAATCAGTTCATGATCTCTTTGTTCTCATGTATCTAAATCCTAGCAAGTATCTTCATTCATTTCCCAATTCTTCCCGGTGAATTGTGCTTTTGCTACTTTCATGTTCAATTATTACAGCGGTTTGTTCAAGATTCCTCTTCTCTTGTTATCATATCAATTAACTTGTTCTCTCATAATCCTACTAACGACGCGTCGAAGACCTTCCCAAGTTTGCACTATATCTCTCTTAATCTTTTCTACGGGAATAAGTAGTATGCCAAATCTGTTGCTTATCATCAATTTAAATTGGTGAAGGATACGCTTAACATAATTCTTATTCTTGCTTCATCCAAATGATGGATTCATTCTTCCGGAGTTTGTTCATGATGAATAAATTCTCGGTTTCAATTGTTTCATCTTTTCTTTTCCGGAGTTCCAAGCTCTCTCAATTATATCATCACGAATATCCATCTAAATTATTACAAGGCTTCACCTTGTGTTTTCAACTTATCTTTCTTTTTATCATCATTTTGTTACCATAGTTCTTCATGGAGGCTCTACTTCGTGGTTCGTCAAGGATTCCTTTCATTCTTCATTTGTCCACTAGATTTTTCTCTTGAAGTTATGATCCTCCAAGCTTTACTCTAAAATGAACGTGGTGCTCAACACATGTTTGTTTTGAGGAGATCAAGTAGTCCTCTTCTTGCATTATGAAGTGTGATTCTTTCTACCTTATCTTTTCAGGTGGTGCTATATCTTTTCTCGACAATTTCCATTCTTGTTTCGTGATTCAAGTGTTGTCAAGAATGAGGTATTTTAAATCCATCAATCTCTTCATTGGAGTTATATTGGGTTATATTTCACCTAAAGCCTTCCCTAAGGATTGTTTCTATTTATGGTGCTCATAAATGACCCAAGTTCTTCATTTATCCTCCCGGTGAAATAAGGTTTCTCGTCCCCTTGTTCATATCAATCCAATCTATTGTTTCGTTAGTGGCAGAATTTCACCTCAAGATTTCAAGATGTTTTCCGTAAGCCCACAACAAGCTTACTCTTTCCGTTGTTGGTTTTCTAACAACTCCGTTCGACCCTTCTCCTAAAGATGCTTTTCAAGCTCATTTGAGGTAGAAGATGTTGTTTTTTTCCTCCGTTCTTTTGATTCCATTCTTACATTTGTTCCGGAGGCATTATGACATTGCTCTATTCGACCCATCATCTTGTTTTGTCAAGATCATGTTCAATTCCTTCCATTTACAGTCGGAGTGCTGCCCAAATTATATCATTCTTAGGCCTTCTCTATCTTGTGTAACCGGAGTGTGGTGTCTATCATTCCTCTTCTAACCGGTCTCTCATCCAAGTGCTTTCATTTTGCCAAGTTCATATTCTTTACCTTCCATTTACAACCGGAGTGTTGTCATAAGTGATCTTTATCGTTCCTTGTACATCTCGTTTCAACCGGAGTGCTTGCATGTACTTCTTGTCCATTGTAACACTTTACTTATGTCTTTCAACCTACAAGGTTCTCGCAATGTTCCTTATCCCTCTTTTACAACGAAGTATTTTCAACTTCTTGAATCTTTGTTGGATTCCTCCTTCCAATTTGTTTAACCTCTCAAGGTTGATTGGTTTCACTCGTTTGTCAAAGAAGCAACTTTGTTTTACCTCTTCCTCTTCCGTTTTCTCTCCGGTTCCATCCTAGATCTCGGGACGAGATCCTCTTGTAGTGGTGGAGTGTTGTAATGCCCCAAGACCAGAGCTTCATATGCCTTCCATGTTTTCCGAGTTTCGTCGGGTGATTTCTTTTGTCTGTTGCATTCATCTTTGCATCTTGAGCATTGCATCATGTCATCATGCCATCATGCCATTTCATTTTTTTAAACTCAACCAAATAAAATGCATAGATCTTTGGTCTATTTAAATTGAGGAAACACACGTGGTGATTTCTATTTATAACATATGTCCTCCCAATATTATTAGGGAGCTACAAAAATATATTCCATTAATTTGGAATTTACCGCAACACACGTGCATGTTAATTCCATTCCTTTCCTTCTTCAAGTTTTGGCTCTCTAACTTTTCCTAATTCTTTTCCCATCTATCGAGGCTATTTCTTTAATCTCAACATTTTTTAGCACTTCTAAAACCTAGCCCCAATTCAAACCCATTTGAATGATATTCAAATGAGTTTGAATTTAAATCTTGAATTCATGCCAACTTCTATCTTCTTGGATCAACCTCAGTTTTGTGGGTCCGGAAAATTATCCGCGTGTCCTACTTCTTCCCCAATACCTCCTATCTTCTCCTTTTCTTCCTTGTTATTTTCTGTTTATAGAAAATAAGAGAGGGAAAGAAGGGAGCCCAACAGGCCATTTAGGCCTAGCCGCACCTAAACCTAGCCGGCCCAAGGGGCATGCCCGATCCCATCTCTCCCTCTCCCTCGTCTCCACCCCGCCGCCAGGAGACCCACGTTCGATCCCATATCCTCTCCCTTTCCCTCCTCCACTTCCGTCCAGCGCCGCCAGAGGAGTCCCTCTCCTCAATCTCCCTCTAACCCCTGCTATGGCACTGCACCTTGCCCTGAGCTCACGACTGCTCCGCTCCTCCTGCCATGCTCCAGCGTTGTGCCGCTGCATCCTTGCTGCGCGCCAAGGTGCTGCCTCCTCTGCACGTCGCTCCCGAGGCCCGCGAGCCTCCCGCACACCGCCGTGCTCTCCCGCCTCCTCCCTGGCGAGAACAGTCATGGCCAGAGCTCTTCTTGCCCCATGCGCCGCTGCTCGTCTATGGTCGCCACCCTATGTGCTCCGCCGCCCTGCGCCTCCACCTCGCTGGACCTGCTCCATCCTCCGCGTTCTCCCGCCTTGCAGATCCTCCGCTGCTGCCGCACCTTCACCACCTTGCTGCCTGTCGCCTTCAAACCCTCCACCCGCGTCCTACACACCGCTGCCCCGAGCGCCCGTGTCCTCGAGCACCCACCGAGTCGGGAGCAACTCCATCGTCTGGCACCCGTTCTCCCCTTCATCGGTGCCTTGTTGCGCCACCTTGGTTGTGGTATGCCGCTGCCCGTTTTGACGTTGCTAAGACCATCGGACCCAGAATGCAAGACTGCCTACATGGATTATTCAAGTACCACGATGACGGTTGTTCGCCAAGTACACCTTCGAATGGCCAAGTTCCTCTTCAAAATGAACGACTACACGGTGTTGTGCCAAGTACCACGATGGCCGGAGCCCTTGGACCAGTCAAGTTCATCTACGAAAACATGTATGACCGTCATCGAAACTGCAAAGTACCTCTACGCACGGATATCGCCAAGTACCACGATACCGATGACATCCACTACTACTGTCGTCGAGGGTTTCGTCAAGTTCAACTACATTGGCAACGAACGGTGACGACCCCGAACATATACGGACATGTACGACTACCGTTGCTCGAAGAACCGCGGTTCACAAGCGCCATGTACAACTATTGTCGCCGTGGATTTGACAAGTTCGCGAGTACGACTACTTCCCACGACTACCCTCGAGGACTTTGGTTCCATCAAGTTCGACGACAACATGGGTACAACTACCGCAGCTGTGATTTTCGACAAGACGTCATGTACCTCTACTTCCACTACCGCCTCGATGATCACCAATGACCGATAGTACCACTAATTCCACTACAACCGTCCCGAGAATGCCTACTTCCCCCTACACCGCATAGAACTCGACCCGTATCGAAAATGCACGCTTCGAAGGTATAACCCCGAGACGACCATCCGAGAATGAATACTTTTGTGGTATGAGATGTTCGTGTTTGCACAGTGTCCGAGCTGTCGTTGCACATTCCTCCTCGTTTGCCATGCCGTCGACTCGTGGGAAACCCGGTTACCGGGAGCACCCCACCATTCATCATGACACGCTCCCGTCACACTTTCCTTTGCACCGACACCTCAATCGCATTACCAGAACCGATATGTTACCATGGCATCATTTTCGGATTCGTTGCCGTGGCACCCATTTCGTTTCTGCCACGATACAAATGCTTCATAATATGCTCATGTCAACTTTTAATAAAAATTGCATAAAACTTGCACATGTCATCCGCATCATGATAACAACATCAAGAATGTTTAAAATTCTTGTTTTCTTTAAATTGCTACATGCATATGGGGATTTACCGAAATTGTTGTTTGTTATTTCTGGCCTCATTTAAAATGCCTTTAATAGGTAGTTTACTTTTGCCTCACCTCTTGCCATGTTTAACAACGTTTAATATTGTTGGGTACATAAACGGGAGAGAACTAAATAAATGAATGTGGTGTTTCATCAATATGCAACATGTTGCATATTGAGCTCCACTTAACTTGTAGTTTTGTTTGTGTACTCTGCCATGCCACGTTTCATTAAACCGGACATGCATCATACTTGTTTGTGCACCATGCCATGTTTGTGATGTTTGTTTACCATGTTGTTTGCTCCTTTCCAGTGTTGCTTCTTCTTGTTAGTTCCGGTAATGTCGCGTTTGTGAGGATCCGTTCGACTGCGGTCGTTTGTCTTCTTCATGGACTCGTTCTTCTTCCTTGCGGGATTTCAGGCAAGATGACCATACCCTCGAAATCATTTCTATCTTTGCTTGCTAGTTGTTCGCTCTATCGCTATGTCGCGCTACCTACCACTTGTTATATCATGCCTCCCTTATTGCCATGTCAAGCCTCTAACCCACCTTCCTAGCAAACCGTTGCTTGGCTAAGTTACCGCGTTTTCTCAGCCCCTCTTATAGCGTTGTTAGTTGCAGGTGAAGTTGAAGATTGTTCCATGTTGGGACATGGATATGTTGGGATATCACAATATCTCTTATTTAATTAATGCATCTATATACTTGCTAAAGGGTGGAACGCTCGGCCTTGTGCCTGGTGTTTTGTTCCACTCTTTCCACCCTAGTTTCCGTCATACCAGTGTTATGTTCCTTGATTTTGCATTCCTTACGCGGTTGGGTGTTATGGGAACCCCTTCATAGTTCGCTTTGAATAAAACTCCTCCAGCAAGGCCCAACCTTGGTTTTACATTTGCCTAACAACCTAAGCCTTTTTCCCTTGGGTTTCCGGAGCCCGAGGGTCATCTTATTTTAACCCCCCGGGCCAGTGCTTTTCTAAGTATTGGTCCGAACTAGAGCACCGTGCGGGACCGTCCCTTGGCAACTTGGGTTATGTTGGTACATGTACGCTTAGCTTATCCGGTGTGCCCTGAGAGCGAGATACGTGCAGCTCCTATCTGGATTTGTCGGCACATCCGGGCGGTCTTACTGGTCTTATTTTACCATTTGTCGAAATGTCTTGTAACCGGGATTCCGAGACTGATCGGGTCTACCCGGGAGAAGGAATATCCTTCGTTGACCGTGAGAGCTTGTGATGGGCTAAGTTGGGACACCCCTGCAAGGTTTAAACTTTCGAAAGTCGTGCCCGCGGTTATGAGGCAGATGGAAATTTGTTAATGTCCGGTTGTAGGAACTTGACACTTGACTTAATTAAAATGCATCAACCGCGTGCGTATTCTTGATGGTCTCTTCTCGGTAGAGTCCGTGAAGTGAACACGGTTCTTGTGTTATGATTGTGCGTAAGTAGTTTCAGGATCACTTCTTGATCACTTTTAGCTTACGACCGTTGCGTTGCTTCTCTTCTCGCTCGTATTTGTGTATGTTAGCCACCATATTCTGCTTAGTGCTTGCTGCAGCTCCACCCCTTTACCCCCATCCTACCTATAAGCTTAAATAGTCTTGATCTCGCGGGTGTGAGATTGCTGAGTCCTCGTGACTCACAGATACCTCCAAACAGTTGCAGGTGAAGATGATACCAGTGCAGGTGACGCAACCGAGCTCAAGTGGGAGCTCGTTGAAGATCTTGGCCGTTGTTTTGTTTCGTTTCCTTTTTTATCAGTAGTGGAGCCCAGTCGGGACAATCGGGGATCTAGCATTTTGGGTTATCTTCTTTTATTTTGGTTCCGTAGTCGGACCTTGATTGTATTTTGGATGATGTATGTTTAACTTGTATTTGTGTGAAGTGGCGATTGTAAGCCAACTCTTTATCCCTTTCTTATTCAGTACATGGGATGTGTGAAGATTACCCCTCTTGCAACAAGCCTACCATGCGGCTATGCCTCTAAGTCATGCCCTGACACATGGGAGATATAGCCGCATTGTGGGTGTTACATTTGTTCTTTCGTGAAATTATTCGCTTGCATGGTGTGCCAAATACTATTGTTTCAAATCGTGACACTAAATTTCTTAGCCACTTTTGGAGATGTTTATGGGCTAAATTGGGGACTAAACTACTTTTTCGTACTACTTGTTCATTGCACATTTTCTACTTGTTCATTGCACATTTTCACCCCCAAACTGATGGACAAACTGAGGTAGTCAATAGAACATTTTCTACTATGCTTAGGGCTGTTTTGAAGACTAATAAGAAAATGTGGGAAGAATGCTTGCCTCATATTGAATTTGCTTATAATTGTTCATTGCATTCTACTACTAAGATGTGTCCTTTTGAAATTGTGTATGGTTTCCTACCTCGTGCACCTATTGATTTGTTGCCTCTTCCATCTTCAAAGAAGGTTAATTTTGATGCTAAAAACATGATGAATTGATTTTAAAAATGCATGAGTTAACTAAGGAAAACATTGAGCGTATGGATGCTAAATATAAACTTGCTGGAGATAAGGGTAGAAAACATGTTGTGTTTGCACCTGGAGATCTTGTTTGGTTACATTCGCGTAAGGATAGATTTACTAATTTGCACAAATCAAAGCTAATGCCACGTGTTGATGGTCCTTTTAAGGTGTTAGAGAAAATAAATGATAATGCATATAAACTTGAGCTGCCTGCAGATTTTGGGATTAGTCCCACTTTTAACATTGTAGATTTGAAGTCTTATTTGGGTGAGGAAGATGAGCTTCCGTCGAGGACGACTTCATTTCAAGAAGGGGAGGATGATGAGGACATCAATACCATTGTTACACCCACAGCCCCTGCTGCTATACATACTGGACCAATTACTAAAGCTCACGCACACCAATTAAATTACTAGGTACTCTCGTTTCTTGGTAACGATTCTAATGTTCAGGAGAATATGATGCTACCTAAATTGGATAATTTTTTGCTTACAAATGAAGGGCCTAGGTTGGACAAGAAAAATGAACCTTCGAGCAAGTTCAAGCATGGAGATGATGGCATGCACAAGGGGAAAAAGAACGGGGTTACAAGTGATAATTCCAGGACTTTGAAGCCACCATAATGAGTGCATGAAGCCTTGGACGAAATATACAAGATGCCACTTCATAAATTTCGTCCACAGGCTATCCTAGGTGATGCGTCACCTTATTTTTGGGCCAGGCCCATGTAATTTTGAAATACTTGATTATAGGTTGTTTTTAGAGTCTGTATGTATGGGGAAACAAGAGTTAGGGTTGGTTTCGGACCCCTCCTCCAAGGGCCACGAAATCCCCCCCCCTCTCTCCTCCATATATATAGCCCTTAGGGCATCATTTAGACTTTGGGTTTTGTTTAGATTAAAGTGTGCCATAGCTGCAACTTCGCGTACTTCGTTTGTGTTCAACGACCAGACAAAGGCGTCACAGAACCCCACCTTCATTAATAAAGTTTTCCTCTTTTATTCGCAATATCCAGATTGCAATCTCAGTTTCTTGTTTGTTCTCCGTTTGCTCACAGGAAAGCTTGATAGAGGCGAAGGTGTCCCTATGTTTCGATGAGATAGATATCATTTTCTGTGGGAGTCGACTTTGACGATCCGACTACGAACGTGCGAAGGCGTCGCGCCTTAGCAATCGCTAAACCAACTTCTAAGGGTTATTGACCACGCCGGAGCACGACCAACCTGACCACGAGGGTCTATTTCGTGCGAGCAAACGAAGAACAAGCAAGAAACTGAGATTGCTATCTGGATATTGCGAATAAAAGAGGAAAGCTTTATTAATGAAGGTGGGGTTCTATGACGTCTCGGTCTGGTCGTTGGACACAAACGAAGTGCGCGAAGTTGCAGCTATGTCGAACTTTTAATCTAAATGAAACCCAAGGAAAAAGCTACTAGATGGATCTATTTATATAGGAGCAAGGGGTGGATGCCAAGGAGGTGGAAGGACGTCCCAAGGTAGCCTAAAACCAACCCTAGGTCGTACAAGGCTCATGGGCCCAAGTGGAGGTGATGCAACACCTTTGGACTTGTTCTTTGACTCGGATTCTGCTGCAGTGTCAGATTGTTTCGTCGATATCTCAATGGTCCGGACGAATTTGAAGGTGAATCCAATTGGGTTGGAAAGAGCATGAAATCTAATTTCCAACAAAAAATGAATCACCCAATTCAGAGTCCGTATGAAAAAGTTGTTGGCGTTTTGAGTCAGGTATGTGTGTGCAGTCCGAATCTGAATCCAAAACGTGAGAGACTTGGACTCTATCTTCTCTTGACCCAAAAGTGACGTGAGAGGACTTTTTGAACAGAACCTAAACTTATCCTTTTCCCTTATCTTCATATATGGATTGTAGAAATGTCCCATACACTACAATTAGACAAAACACAGAAGTGTGTGAAGTATTTTTTGTTCTGGATAACATAAATAGATTATTGAATAGTTTGCACTAGAAATCACCTGACAAATATGCATGTATGCAATATTTTTGGTCGTATCCAAGGTAGTCATGTCCTCATCATCCTCCCCTTCTTGAAAACGAAGCCGTCCTCGGCGTTGCTTAATCTGAAATGTGGCTAACAAAAGAGACAAGGTGTACATGTTGTATATGTATATGTGATCCATTTTTACTTCACTTGGTTTTTGCATAAATGACACATGTATACAAGAGTAATTTTCATAGTTCATAAAATCTGAAGCCAAAATATTATCACAAGAAGTAGAAGGCATGGAAATATTGCAACTCAGTTTGCACATATAAGTGAAGTTCTTATTCATATCAAAGGATTGACAATGTTCATCATTAAACCATCCCAACATTGGTGAATAAACCTTACTTGTATCAAATTTACATGCTACAACATGCTTAAATAAGCAAACATGTAATAAGTCATTTGACACAGAATCATCACCAAAATTAGAGGTCATATCAAAATGATTAAACATTGGTTCTTTTGCATCAACAGTTAATTCAATGGGTGCACTCAAAATTGTTGGTATTTCAGTTGTTTGATCACATGACTCATTCATGACAGTAACAAGATTCTCTAAAATAGGTGGTGTGCTCAAATCAAGAGGTAACTCAACACATGATGCATTCAAGTTAACTAGACAAGCATCATTCTCATGTGAAGTTATATCATCAATACCTTTATTGTTACCTTGTCGCAAAGACGTAACTGATGTAGGTACGAACATTGACAATGTACCATACTCTTGAGATGATGTCGTGCTCACAATCCGAGGTAGGGCTGCTCTAGTAGGTGCAACGGTGGAGGAACTAACCGACGGTGGTGATCATGAACTGGAATAGTAGTTGTTGTAGTCACCCAATGCATCCTCCTGTATCTGTCTCTCAAAGGTACAAGCACGAACATACATACCAGTAATGCAACAAGGAATATACTAAAATCTTGCCTGAATATCATGGTTCAAACCACCAAAAAATCTATTCATTGTATCATCCTCAGATTCTTCTATGTCACAATGATGCATATAAGATTTGAACTCTTGGTAGTAAGCATGAACAATGTTGTTGCCTTGTTTAAATTGTTCAAATTTGCGAAGCAATTCATGACGATAGTCAGAAGGGAAAAATTGTTGTCTCATTACATATTTCAAATCTTTCCCAGTTGTGGGTTGGTTATCAATGTTTTTTTACAATGCACACTCCACCAAACAGAAGCAAAACCAGTAAATGCTCTAGTGATAGCTCATACTCTCTCAAGTTCAGAAAAATCATGGTGAATAAAAACTTGTTCTACTTCAAGCTCCCAAGCTAGATAAATAGCAGGATTAAATCTACCCTCAAATGATGGTAAAGAGATAACCTGACCATATGCTTGTGTGTGTTGTCCCAACTCTCGTGATGGTGAAGATGTGACCGTCGTCCAAGAACTTCTATCTCCGAAAACTGTCATGATTACTAGAAATAAGAAACAAAATTCGAGAATAATGTTCTTATGAACTACTAGGATGTTGTTGTAAAGTGCTCACAGTAAAGCAAATATCAATATCTTACAAGTTCTTACCATGCGGCAGGTGGTGACAAGAAATCAGCGGTATCAGCAGATTGTGTAAAGCGATTGCTAGGGGAACGTACGTATACACGGTGTAGAAATATGTGGAGCTAGGTTGGCTATATATGGTAGCAAAAGATTAGCAATAATCAATTCAGAGATGCAATGCTGAATAAACGCTCAACGACGGTACTGTGCTAGTCCTAAGCAAGACCGGACTGGAGACGCGAGCCTGGAACACTAATGAGGTCACGCCGTAGCACAACTAGCATCAATAAAGGATATGAAGTAGCTCTGGACAGCAAAATATAAGTGAAGATCACAATGGCCGTAAAGATAATGATGTGAAACAACAACCAACTAGGATATATCAACAACTTTCTCTCCAACTTTCCTCTGGAAAAAATTGTGCCAATTTTTCAATAATTTTTTTAAAGAATGGTATTGACTCAAGCTTTCAATCACAAAAGGAATAACTCAATTCCGAGTTGATATGAGGAGTCAAAAAATTCTAAAACTGGCATGAAAAACTGAAATAAGCTGTGTTCATGAACTTCGGAGGGCAAAAAGACCTATTTAGAAGCCGATTTTGAGGTGCCAAATATTGAACTAGCTTCGGAAACTATTTAGATGCGTCTCGTCGCTAGCTTTCATTTGAGTACCTGTGGAGCCAAAACGGACTTCGTGTGAGGAAGTTATGCCTGTTTTACTGAACAATGCACAAAACATATTCCAATCCGAATTCAACTATGAGATTGAGTCTAGATAGATCTGAATTTTGTTTTTTTTTTCTTCTCTCTTTTTTTCCTCTCACTTTTTTCTTTTTCTTTCTCTTTTTTCTCTGACTTTTTTTTACTTTTTTCTCTTTTTTTTCTCTCCCTCTTTACAAAACAAACTAGATAAGATGCAGATTGGATCTAGCGAAGTTGTGAACGACCTCAACTATGATTGTGACAATGAACGATCTGTAGCACGTGGTGGAAATTTATGGATGGGTGGTGGACAGCGGAAGGAATAATGATGCAGCGGCGGCGTGACTAATGTGAACAGAACTCGAAACTCTAAACGAACTAGACACTAAGACCAGCAACTCGACACGATGATGCAACCGATAATTCAACTATGTAAGCAATGAAAAGAAAATTGCAAAGGCTCAGACTGGCTTGGACAAAGGATGAATAGATCTAACTTTTTTTGTGGATTTTTCTTGGACAATAGGTAAAAAAATAAATCTAATCTAGGAAAAATAGGAAATTCTCACCAAGCAACCTGAAAACTGATACCACTTGATAGAGGCGAGGGTGTCTCGATTTTTCGATCAGATGATAACTATAGATTTGGTAGAGCCGACTTTGATGATCCGACTACAAACGTGCATGACGTTGCGCCTTAGCAATCGCTAAACCAATCTCCTGAGGTTACTGACGATGCCAGAAGCACGGTCAGCCTGACCACGAAGGTCTATTCCTGCAAGCAATCGAGGAACGAGCAAGAATATGATAAAGTAGTCTGAATATTGCAAATATATATGAAGTATTGATAATGGTGGGGATCCGTAAGCGGTCTTTGTCTGGTCGTTGGACACAAACGAAGTACACAAAGTTGCAGCTATGGAGAACTTTTAATCTAAACAAAACCCAAGGAAAAAGATACTAGATGGATTTATTTATATAAGAGCAAGAGGTGGCGGCCAAGGAGTGAAAGGACGTCCCAAGGCAGCCTAAAACCAACCCTAGGTCGTACAAGTCTCATGGGCCCAAGTGGAGGTGATGCAACACCTTTGGACTTGTTGTTTGACTGGGATTGTGCTACAACGTCAGATTGTTTCATCGATATCACAATGCTCCGGACGAATTTGAAGGTGAATCCAATTGGGTTGGAAAGATCACGAAATCTACTTTCCAACAAAAAAAGAATCACCCAATTCGGAGTCCGTATGAAAAAGATGTTGGCGTTTTGAGTCAGGTATGTCTGTGCAGTCCGAATCTGAATCCAAAACGTGAGAGACTTGGACTCTATCTTATCTTGGCCCAAAAGTGACGTGAGAGGACTTTTTGAATAGAACCTAAACTTCGGACGTGGAGTTTGTGCACTCGAGCACATATGCTCTCTGTATCTGAGCCAATGAGTATGGCATTGGGTTATGGTCCTTCCCATTTTTTATGCACAATACGGCGGCTTTTTTAATCACCAGTTCACATCTATACGTATGCACTGTTTCGAACAGTGAGACAACATCGGGACGGACGTTATCCGTTCGCTGGGCTGATCCCCACTTCCGTCAGTGCGTCGCTAGCTGAGCCGTGGCTAGGCCATCCTGTAGAATGCTGGTCCATGGAACAGGAAAAGTGTGTTCCATTTCCTAGGATCGGACATGCGCGAGGAATCGTTGGTCGGCGACATGTGCGATAGATCAAAGGGGTGGAAGGGGAGGCCGCCTGAGGATGATGACATGCGCGAGGAATCGTTGGTCGGTGACATGTGCGATAGAGCAGAGGGGTGGAAGGGGAGGCCGCCTGAGGATGACGACGCCATGGAAGGGGATGGAGGTCATATTACAGCCTATCAAATGGTAAAATCTCACCCCTTTCGTTCCTCATCCTCTCATATCTCAATCTTCACCAGAATATCGGTGATTAAAAGTCTAGATCTAAACAGATTTTCATTGATTGAAGAGGTGGGCGACACGGAATACTGAGAGAACCGTAAGGACACATGGTGTCGGCAAGCGATGTTGAGCAGGCGCCGGCGGCAGCCAGGAGTGCGGAGGCGCAGATCTGTGAGGAAGTGGGACGTGTGGATGGCCGACGGGAAAACTCGTCGCAGGGGTCGGAGCTGTGGATGGGCAAGGTGAACCCATAAGCTGTGGGCTAACAGGTTAGTTCGATGCATACTAAGATTAACATGTAAGCAACATAGCTTGTTATTGGGATAGACTGCATGGTAAGGATAACCTTAAATAATGCATTGGATTAATGAGCTTTGCAAATCCACCCTGCATAGGTCATAATAAGACCCAGAAGCAGTGACCAGGCAATTGTGTTCTTAATTTCGTTTAACAGCTTCAGATGGCACTGGGAATGAATTTTGCGTTGTACGAAAATTACTGCTACTGTGAGACGAGAATTTAGTAATTTAATAACACAAGTTCCGTAGTTTGACAACACCAGAAATTCCCACTGGTTCTACTTTTAGCACTTTGATAGCAAAGAATTAGGAACTATGCATTATCTTGTTGATCGTCAGCTAAAAATAGGATAGTCGGTACAGATCCATGTGTCCACGATAGATGTTGGTTCACTATAACCGGATCTGCAAAAGCATTTTCATAAGAAAAATACTTTTACCATGAGACAGTTAATTATTACTTGCAAAACACAGGTTCAGTGCTTTGGATTGTCTCACTATTCTATTTTAGCACTTAGATAACACAGGAGTAGGAAATATGCAGTATCGTGTTGGTTAACAGCTAAAAATAGGCTGATCCATGTGTTTACAACAAATGCCATTTCATTAAATGTGGGTTTGCAGAAGCATGTACGTAAATAAGAATGTGTGCCCAAGTCACATTATTTGTAGACATGTTCTCCAGAAGTAAAACAATTTTCTAATGTGCCTTTTTGCTAATGAACCTGCTCTTTCAATCCGTCTTACCAATTGTGTGATTATTGAGCTGGGCATGCTATGACACCATGCCCATCGAGGGTGTCAGCTCTTGAGAAAGCAGTAATTGGCTGATAACCCATTAGAGAGTGTCGTCGTACCTACCCTAGGAATAAGTTCCGGTTCTTTGGGTGAGGCACGATTTCTAGAACCTTTCTTCTTGGGAGAAAGTTTTTGGTAACATATATGGGAAGAGCAGGTTTAATGTTGAAAGTATGACGTGTATGCAGGACATAGTTTGTGGATGCGCGGTTAGTAATGACGAGCAAGATCGCCGAATGTTATTCAATGTTGTTTTTGTGAAGTGCAACATCGGAGTTCTGTTTTAATTCTGTCTTGTTGATTTGGACAGGGGAAGAGGGGGTGGAGAACACGTCATCATCATGTCGATGTGAATGTCCTGAGCTGATAAGGTTGCTCCGAACAGATTACAATTTGTGGTACATTGCGGAGCACAGTGAGAAGCACAACCATTTTTTGTCGCCCATCAGCGGGAGACAATACATTGCCATGTCACAAGCACATTGATGTGTTATAGTGACCTTGTCAAGCAGTTTAGATAGAATAATGTCAATCTGGGAAAGTATATAGCATCATCAGAA
The DNA here is from genome assembly GCF_002162155.2 of Triticum dicoccoides. Lineage (NCBI taxonomy): Eukaryota > Viridiplantae > Streptophyta > Magnoliopsida > Poales > Poaceae > Triticum > Triticum dicoccoides. Next base: position 363,962,491 of record NC_041392.1, read on the forward strand.
GCTACCTTCGATCGATGGATAAGATCCCTTTTACCAAGCGGTCATGGCAGAATTTGTATGGTAAGTTCACCAAAAAACAAGCAGATGATGATGTAAGGGAAACAATGGAGGTATTTGCTGAATTAGGCTCGAAGGATCCACATCTCATGCACAGGGTGCAAGATGACACCGAAGAGAAAATTAAGAGTTGAATGGTAGCAGCCGTTTGCAGTACACTTTCTTTGGGGATGTTGTGACTTTCGACATAACTTACCACATTAACCTGTATGACATGTTTGGGCTGTTTGTTGGAGTGGATAACCATTTCCAGAGTGTGATATTGGCTTGGTACTTGTCCGTGATGAGACTATGCAGAGTTTTGAGTGGATGTTCTCACAATTCTTACGGTTGATGGGAGGGGTGGTGCCGAAGACAGCTCTAGCAGGTAGTTGCAATGGTTTTGGTTTCAATGTCTATTTTGTATTGCAGTTATTTGGGCTACCCGGTTTTTTTATAAAACTTTTGTTCTCTGTTTCTCTGACCAGAGCCGAGCCATGGAGGTTGCGATTCATAACTACTGGTCATGGGTGACTGACGGGAAACACCGTCTTGAGTTGTAGGGATCAAATGCAGAGTCCGATGGTGCAAAAACCATACATAGTGCATTGTGCGCGAGCGTGGAGAAGTTGGCTTGAAGCTTCAAACACTCGTTCAGGGCATCCCTCTTGGTTTTTGAGACATTTTTTTGTGCAGAAAGATCTGGACGTATTGTGTCAACATGGATCACTGTTGGTGAATTGCATACCGGAGCATAATTGAAATCAGGAGAAACCAAAAACCTTGGTCTGAATGTGTACATAATCTCAATGTTCCGCATGAGCCTGTATGTCTACTTGAGCTAGCTGAATGTCTACATGAGCATGTACGTTTACATGAGGTTGAGCTTTTGTGTTGGAACAAAAATTCCTGTGAAATTCTGTTTCGAAGAAAAAAAATCCTGTGAAATCTGAATGTGTACTGCTACCGTCGTCAGGATACAAAGCTAGCCTAATGTACTCCGTCTTTGCCCATCGTTAGTGCTCCGTCTGGGATGGATGGAGAGTCACGGGAAACGTCTTAATAAATGGTGCACAGGGTGGGCCATAAAGTCTGAAAATGGGACAAATACAGCTCCATATACTAGATGCTATACATGTGCATGCGCAGATCTAGAGGCAAAAGGACGCTGATGATACAGAGACCATATAAGCCCGAGCTCAGATTAGCACTTCCACTAAACTTCTCCTTTTCCCTTATCTTCATATGTCGATTCTACAAATGTCCCATACACCTACAATTAGACAAAACACAGAAGTGTGTGAAGTATTTTTTTTCTGGATTATTGAATAGTTTGCACTAGAAATCACCTAACAAATATGCATGTATGCAATATTTTTAGTCGTATCCAAGGTAGTCATGTCCTCATCAAAGCTTTATTAATGAAGGTGGGGTTCTGTGACATCTAGGTCTGGTCATTGGACACACACGAAGTACGCGAAGTTTCAGCTATGCCGAACTTTTAATCTAAACAAAACCCAGAGTCTAAACAGCGCCCTAAGGGCTGTATATATGGAGGAAAAGGAGGGAATTTCGTGGCCCTTGGAGGAGGTGTCCGAAACCAACCCTAACTCTTGTTTCCCGACACATACAGACTCTAAAAATAACCTATACTTATGTATTTCAAAAATACATGGGCTTGGTCCAATAATAAGGTGACGCGACACCTAGAATAGCCTCTGGACGAAATTTATGAAGTGGCATCTTGTATATTTCGTCCAAGGCTTCATGCACTCCTTATGGTGGCTTCAAAGTCCTGAAATCATCACTTGTAACTCCGTTCTTGATCCCCTTGCGCATGCCATCATCTCCATGCTTGGTCTTGCTCCAGTGTTCATCCCTCTTATCCATGTTAGGCCCTTCATTTGTAAGCAAAACAAATGTATCCAATTTAGGCAGCATCATATTCTCATGAACATTAGAATCATTACCAAGAAACGAAAGTACCTGGTAATTCAATTGGCATGCGCGAGCTCTAGTAATTGGTCCAGTATGTATAGCAGCAGGGGCTGTGGGTGTAACAATGGTATTGATATCCTCATCATCCTCCCCTTCTTGAAATGAAGTCGTCCTCGACGGAAGCTCATCTTCCTCACCCAAATAAGGCTTCAAATATGCAATGTTAAAAGTGGGACTAACCCCAAAATCTGCAGGCAACTCAAGTTTATATGCATTAACATTTATTTTCTCTAACACCTTACAAGGACAATCAGCACATGGCATTAGCTTTGATTTTTGCAAATTAGGAAATCTATCCTTACGCAAATGTAACCAAACAAGATCTCTAGGTGCAAACACAACATGTGTTCTACCCTTATCTCCAGCAAGTTTATATTTAGCATTCATACGGTCAATGTTTTCCTTAGTTACCTCATGCATTTTTAAAATCAATTCAGCACGTTCTTTAGCATCAAAATTAACCTTCTCCGAAGCTGGAAGAGGCAACAAATCAATAGGTGCACGAGGTAGGAAACCATACACAATTTCAAAAGGGCACATCTTAGTAATAGAGTGCAATGAACGATTATAAGCAAATTCAATATGTGGCAAGCATTCTTCCCACATTTTCTTATTATTCTTCAAAACAGCCCTAAGCATAGTAGACAATGTTCTATTGACTACTTTAGTTTGTGCATCAGTTTGGGGGTGACAAGTAGTACTAAAAAGTAGTTTAGTCCCCAACTTAGCCCATAAACATCTCCAAAAGTGGCTAAGAAATTTAGTATCACGATATGAAACAATATTATTTGGCACACCATGCAAGCGAATAATTTCATGAAAGAACAAATCAGCAACGTTAACAGCATCATCGCTTTTATGACATGGTATAATGTGTGCCATTTTCGAAAATCTATCCACGACAACAAATATGCTATCCCTCCCCTTCTTTGTTTTAGGTAAACGTAAAACAAAGTCCATAGATATATCCTCCCAAGGAACACTAGGTACAGGTAAAGGCATAAATAAACCATAAGGATTGAGTAGTGACTTAGCTTTTTGACATGTAGTGCAGCGAGCAACAAAACTCAACATCCCGTCCCATCTTTGGCCAAAAGAAATGTGTAGCAAGTATGTCCTCCATCTTCTTCACGCCAAAGTGTCCCATTAATCCTCCTCCATGCGCCTCCTGCAACAATAAAAGATGAATGGAGCTAGCTGGAATGCAGAGTTTGTTAGCACGAAACACAAATCTATCATTAACGACAAACTTGTTCCACGTTCTTCCTTCTTTACAATTCTGCATTACATCTTTAAAATCAGCATCATGCACATATTGATATTTGATGGTCTCCAAACCAAATATTTTGAAGTCAAGTTGTGAAAGCATAGTATAGCGACGAGACAAAGGATCAGCGATAACATTTTCTTTACCCTTCTTGTGTTTAATGACATAAGGGAAAGTCTCAATGAATTCAACCCATTTAGCATGTCTACGATTCAGCTTAGCTTGAATTTTAATATGTTTCAACGATTCATGATCAGAATGTATAAGAAATCCTTTGGGCCATAAATAATATAGCCATGTTTCTAAAGTCCGAACAAGAGCCTATAATTCTTTATCATAAGTAGAATAATTCAGACTAGGCCCACTCAATTTTTCAGAAAAGTATGCAAAAGGTTTGCCATATTGTAATAACACACCTCCTAATCCAATTCCACTAGCATCACATTCAAGCTCAAAAGTCTTATTAAAATCAGGAAGTTGGAGTAAAGGAGCATGTGTCAACTTATCTTTCAATACCGTGAAGGCTTCTTCCTGTGCGGTACCCCAAACAAAAGGTGCATCCTTCTTTGTAAGCTCATTGAGAGGTGCAGCAATGGTGCTGAAATCTCTCACAAAACGCCTATAAAATTCAGCGAGGCCAAGAAAACACCTCACTTGCGTGACCGTTTTCGGCAGCGGCCAACTCTCAATAGCTTCAATCTTGGCTTTATCAACTTCAATTCCCTGTGGAGTAACAACATAGCCAAGAAAAGATGCTCGATCGGTGCAGAAGGTGCACTTCCCAAGGTTACCAAACAAACGTGCATCATGTAGAGCAATAAAAAGAACACTTAAATGTTCCAAATGTTCCTCCAAACATCTGCTATAAATCAGTATATCATCAAAATAGACTACCACAAATTGTCTAATGAAAGCACGTAAAACTACGTTCATTAGTCTCATGAAAGTACTAGGTGCATTAGTTAACCCAAAATGGATGACTAACCACTCATATAAACCAAACTTAGTTTTAAATGTTGTTTTCCATTCATCTCCCAATTTCATACAAATTTGATGGTATCCACTACGCAAATCAACTTTGGAGAAAATTGTAGAGCCACTCAATTCATCAAGCATATCATCTAGCCCAGGAATAGGATATCGATAACGAATAGTAATATTATTAATGCCTCTACAATCAACACACATATGCGATGTACCATCCTTTTTAGGCACTAGTATAATAGGAACATCACAAGGACTAAGAGATTCACGTATGTAACCTTTGTCGAGCAACTCCTGTACTTGACGCATAATCTCCTTCGTCTCCTCTAGATTGGTATGGTATGGTGCACGGTTGGGTAGCGATGAACCGGGAATTAAGTCAATTTGATGCTCAATCCCTTGAATAGGTGGTAATCCCGGTGGCATGTCTTGTGGGAAGATGTCAGCGAACTCCTGCAAAATGTTAGTGACAGCAGGGGCAAAGAGCAAGGCATGTCCTTGAATGAAAATAATGCCTCTTTGCACACAAAAGTATAGCAAACAAATTTACTGAAATCTAGCTCATCAACATCAGATTTTGTGGCAAGTAAACATGCACTTTTCAATTTAATTTCAGAAGCAACACTAGATTGTTTATTATTAGGTTTCATTTGTTGCTCAAATTCTTTTGCCACATTCTGATTTTCACTCTTATTTTTCTCCTGTTTTGCTTTATTATCTCTATTAATATCATCTTTCAAAATGGACTCAGGAGTCATAGGAAGCAGAGTAATATGGCTATTCTTATGAACAAGAGTATACTGATTATTTATACCATGGTGTACAGAATTTTTATCAAATTGCCATAGTCTACCAAGTAATAAGGAACATGCTTGCATGGGTACCACATCATAATCAACATAATCAACATATGTAGAATACTAAAATGCACACAAACAATACATGTTACCTTAACCTTGCCGTTGTTGTTGAACCATTGGGTGTAGTAAGGATGTGGATGCGGTCTTGTGGTGAGAGATAGCTTCTCCACCATCTCCATGCTAGCCAAGTTGTTGCAACTCCGTCCATCTATGATGACGCGAACAGAACGTTCCTTCACAACTCCCTTTGTATGGAACAAAAGTAAGCCTCTGATTTTACTCAGCTTGTGTAACCTGCACACTCAAAACACGTTGAGCAGCTAAACATTCATACCTGTCAGCATCTTCAGCAGCCATGTATTGCGTCTCATGGTCAGAATCCTCTCCACCGTGTTCTTCATGTGTAATAAGAGCCAAAGTCTCCTCATCATAGTCACTAGCATACTCATACCCACTGAGGGAGTCCTGGATTAGGGGGTCTCCGGACAGCCGGACTATATCCTTTGGCCGGACTGTTGGACTATGAAGATACCAAATTGAAGACTTTGTCTCGTGTCCGGATGGGACTATGCTTGGCGTGGAAGGCAAGCTAGGCAATACGGATATGTATATCTCCTCCTTTGTAACCAACCTTGTGTAACCCTAGCCCTTTCCGGTGTCTATATAAACCGGAGGGTTTTAGTCCGTGGGACAACATACAATCATACCATAGGCTAGCCTCTAGGGTTTAGCCTCTCCGATCTCGTGGTAGATCACCTCTTGTAATACTCATATCATCAAGTATAAATCAAGCAGGATGTAGGGTTTTACCTCCATCAAGAGGGCCCGAACCTGGGTAAAACATCGTGTCCCCTGCCTCCTGTTCCATCCACCTTAGACGCACAATTCGGGACCCCCTACCCGAGATCCGCCGGTTTTGACACCGACATTGGTGCTTTCATTGAGAGTTCCTCTGTGTCATCGCCGTTAGGCTTGATGGCTCCTACGATCATCGATAGCGATGCAGTCCTGGGTGATGCTTTTCTCCCCGGACAGATCTTTGTGTTCGGCGGCTTCGCACTGCGGGCCAACTCGCTTGGCCATCTGGAGTAGATCGAAAGTTACGCCCCTAACCACCAGGTCAGGTTTGGAAGCTTAAACTACACGGCCGATATCCGCGGATACTTGATCTTCGACGGATTCGAGCCGCTGCCTTATGCACCACGCGGCCACGATGAGTATGATTTACCTCTACCATCGGACCGTATTCAGGAGATCACACTGGCAGCCGCTTTGACCCTCAATTCGGAGCCAGTTTCGCCATCCGAAGGCGGGTGGATAGACCCCGTCACGGAGGCCGTACCCTCTGCAGCGATCGAGCCGAATATCGACCTTACCCTTCACAAGAGCCGTGTTGCCAAACTGCCAGATCCTTCTCCGGCCATGGACTCTGAACCGCCTGCGCCCGTTCCTATCGAATCTGATTGGACGCCGATCATGGAGTTCACCTCCGTGGATATTTTTTAGCACTCGCCCTTTGGAGACATACTGAACTCATTAAGGTCTCTTTCCTTGTCAGGAGGATCCTGGCCGAACTACATCCGGCAGGATTGGGATGCGGATGACGAAGAAATTCGCCGCCCACCCACCACCCACTTAGTAGCCACTTTCGATGACTTAACCGACATGCTCGACTTCGACTCCGAAGACATCGACGGTATGGACGACGATGCGGGAGTCGAAGAGGAATCACTACCCACAGGGCACTGGACGCCCACTTCATCACATGACGTATACATGGTGGACACACCCAAAGAAAATAACGACGAGGAACGGAAGGACGCAGCGACGGGGGGTTCCCTCGAGCAATAGTCAAAGCGGCGGTGTAAACGCTGCCCCAAATCCCGCCCGCGCAGAAATAACGATCACATAGACCCATCATTAGAGCAGGGTGAACCATTGCCTGACCACGGTAACACGGAAAATCAAGCCGAACAGCCCAACCCCGTCGAAGGTAACAGTCCGGACGACATCACACCGGACAGGCGCCAGGAGGAACATAATGCCCACCAAAGGCTTGTTGCCACGGCGAGGAGTCTGAAAAAATAGAAGCAAAGGCTCAAGGCTGCACAAGACACACTCAAAATCAAATGGAGCGAAATACTCAACACAGCAGCGAAGTACGGCAGTAATCGCCACACTAAGAGCTACCCGAAGCGGAAGTTGCTACCTGAATGCGATGAGGAGGCCTTAGATCCCCCGCAACCAAAAATTAAAATGGCCATCCGGCCGGATAGACGACCTCACGGCCAACATAAAGCGGCGGACAACGCCGCACATAAGTCAATACGCGATCCACGCGAGGGCTCGCATCAAAAGGACGGTGCAGCCAGATCCATTTATGGACCACGCAAGCGCACTCCAGCATACGATGCAACACAACAAACATCCAAACACCACGTTACACCCAGATACAGGGGTGCCGCACACCCCCTATGTTTCACCGATGAGGTGCTGGACCATGAATTTCCAGAGGGATTCAAACCTGTAAACATAGAGGCATACGACAGAACAACGGACCCTGGGGTCTGGATTGAGGACAATATCCTCCATATCCATATGGCTCGAGGAGATGATCTCCACACCATCAAGTACTTACCCCTCAAGCTCAAAGGGCCAGCTCGGCACTGGCTTAAAAGCGTCCCCGAAATCTCCATCGGAACCTAGGAAGAGCTCGAAGACGCCTTTCGGGCAAATTTTCAGGGGACATATGTCCGAGCACCGGATGCAGACGATTTAAGTCATATAACTCAACAGCCCGGAGAGTTAGCCCGAAAGCTTTGGAACAGGTTTCTTATTAAAAAGAACCAAATAGTCGACTGTCCGGACGCCGAAGCCTTGGCATCCTTTAAGCACAGCATCTGAGACGAATGGCTTGCCAGGCACCTCGGCCAAGAAAAGCCGAGAACAATGGCAGCATTAACAAGCCTCATGACCCGCTTTTGCGCGGGCGAGGATACCTAGCTAGCCCGATGCAACACCATCGACCCAAGTACATTCGAAGTTAGAGATGGAAACGGGAAATCACGACGCAGCAAAAATAATAAGCGCCGGAATAAAGAAGACAACCCGAAGAGCACGGCGGCAAACGCCAGGTTCAGAAGCTCTCGGCCAGGTCAGCAAAATCCGCCCTCTAAAGACGCCAGAGATGAACTGTCGAGTTTAAATAAAATTCTGGACCAAATATGTCAGATCCATCGCACCCCCGATAAACCAGCAAATCATACCCACAGAGAATGTTGGGTCTTCAAGCAGTCCGGCAAGCTCAACGCCGAACATAAGGGGCAGGATACACCAAGCGAAGACGAGGATGAGCCTTGCAAGCAAAACACTGGGGAACAGAAGAAATTTCCACCAGAAGTCAAAACAGTAAACGTGTTACATGTGATAAAGGGGAGAATCAAAGCGGCACTCTCGGACAAACATGCCCAAGGGCCTATCACCGCGGAGTTCTGCCACTGGCCATCTCAACCAATCACTTTCGACCATCAGGATTACTCAGCACGTATCCGGAACGCAGGGCGGGCTGCCTTGGTATTAGATCCAATAATTGATGGATACCACTTCTGATAGAGGCTAAGGTGTCCCGATGTTTCAATGAGATGGTGGCTATCATTTTCTGTGGGAGTCGACCTTGACGATCCGACTACGAACGTGCGAGACGTCGCGCCTTAGCAATCGCTAAACCAACTTCCGAGGGTTATTGACCACGCCGGAGCACGATCAACCTGACCACGAGGGTCTGTTTCCTGCGAGCAAACGAAGAACAAGCAAGAAACCGAGATTGCAATCGGGATATTGCGAATATAAGATGAAAGCTTTATTGATCAAGGTGGGGTTCTGTGACGTCTTGGTCTGGTCGTTGGACACAAACGAAGTACGCGAAGTTGCAGCTATGGCGAACTTTTAATCTAAACAAAACCCAAAGTCTAAACGACGCCCTAAGGGCTGTATATATGGAGGAAGAGGGGGGAATTTCGTGGCCCTTGAGGGTGGGGTCCGAAACCAACCCTAACTCTTGTTTCCCCACACATACGGACTCTAAAAATAGCCTATACTTAAGTATTTCGAAATTACATGGGCCTGGCCCATTAATAAGGTGACGCAGCACCTAGAATAGCCTATGGACGAATATTATGAAGTGGCATCTTGTATATTTCGTCCAAGGCTTCATGCACTCCTTATGGCGGCTTCAAAGTCCTGAAATCATCATTTGTAACTCCGTTCTTGATCCCCTTGCGCATGCCATCAACTCCATGCGTGTTCTTGCTCCAATGTTCATCCTTCTCCAAGCTAGGCCCTTCATTTGTAAGCAAAACAAATGTATCCAATTTAGGCAGCATCATAATCTCATGAACATTAGAATCATTACCAAGAAATGAAAGTACCTGGTAATTTAATTGGCGTGCGCGAGCTCTAGTAATTGGTCCAGTATATGTAACAGTAGGGGCTGTGGGTGTAACAATGGTATTGATGTCCTCATCAACTTCACACGAGTCCTAATGGACGGCGGCAGCAGCTTAAACCTGATATATCAGGACACAATCCGCAAAATGGGGATAGACCCAACGAAAATTTTCCACAACAATACTACCTTTAGAGGAGTAACACCAGGCCCAGGGGCTCATTGCACGGGCTCCCTGCTACTAGAGGTTATATTCAGCTTCCCCGATAACTTCTGTAGCGAAAATTTAACCTTCCACATTGCTCCATTCCAAAGTGGCTATCAAGCACTACTTGGACGCGAAGCTATCGCTCGCTTTAATGCAATACCGCATTACGCTTCCCTCACATTTAAGATGCCCGGTCCATGTGGCATCATTACAGTAAATGGAAATATTGAGCGATCCCTGCGCGCCGAAGAGAGTGCGGCTGCCTTGGCAGCCGCACACTAAAATGGCCTCACCAACTAAAGCATTCGATAGGTCGTCAAGACCACGGACACGGTTAGACGAGTCCGGCGCAACTATATGTAATTCATACCGGTTTGATGGCCAAACCCCTATTACAAATACAAGGGGCTCAACACGCGCAGACAAGTGTCAATTTTTACTCATCTTGTACTGTAAATGGTTTCTTTAAACCCACCTTTTTGCATGACAACTTCTCACCTAAGTCCCTCTCTTTTACAGATGACAATCGTGCTACACCCATCTAGGATACGGCACAATGGAGACACATGCGCAGACGTGCAGCAGGGACCCGTTCCAAGGATTCTTTTTAGATTAAGACCCTGCGTCAACCTTTTTTACTATCTCTTGTTGACACACATCCCTCGGATTCTCAGTACAATTGAGAAGGATGCCGACGTCTTGGCATGTGGCCACGTCAGAACAATGCATGTACCTGGACAATAGGGGCTTCTTACAAAGGGCAATGTTTAGGCCTGATTTACACCATAAGGACCGAATACCTTAGGGAGTGTTCGGCGTCGCGAGTTTGGCCTTATATGCATCAGCTCCGAATCATGTCTTGGGTCAAATGTTGGGTTTGCCCGACTCCTGTGTTTTGCTGCCTTACGTTCCGCTCTATCGGCAAAGGCGGCACCAGGAGAACTACTGTGATTGTGCCCTGGTTCATCCGGACAAGCACCTCAGTAGACAAAGCCGAAAACTGACTGTCATGATATAGCACGAGACTGGTCAACCACTCGATGACCTATCAGAATCCTAGAATTCTTCTGCCTTAACGAAGGGCCATTTCCGGCCGGGCATGTACGCGCCCCGAACTCAGGTGAGTGCGGAGCCACCAGGGGCTATATAGTAGCCCCACTGTCAAACTCCTATGGCTAAGTGAAAGTGGAAGCATTATAGTCCGGTTGCCTAGATCACTCCGCTATCACCTCATTATTAGGACCAAGATGTTGGATTAAGTGTGAATACGCGTCTTCTGCAAACACCCCCGCATTAGATGCATGGGGGCTGAAGCCGATGACTGCAATCTTTTAGGTTATATACATGTATACATAAAACGGCCGCACAGGAGGCATCACAATACTTTCTGACAAAAGTATAAATACAACCTTGATAAAATTAATAAAACATTGTTTTTACAATGGGAATACATGTCACTCAAACATAATGTTCTTCGAGCACTGGGCCTCTATCAAACGAGCACCCTCAAGAACTTCTTCAAAATAGTGCTCGGCAGCCACGCGGCCTATGGCCGAACCCTGCGCCGTGACAGTGGTAGCATCCATCTTCGCCCAGTATGCTTTGACACGGGCAAGGGCCATCCGCGAGCCTTCTATGCACGCCGACCTTTTCATCGCATTGATGCGCGGCACCGCACCAAGGAACTGTTGCACCAGGCTAAAATAACTGTTCGGCTTTGTCCTTTCCGGGCACAGTTGATCCACGACCGACCTCATGGCGAGTCCGGACAACCTATTGAGTTCGGCCCATTCGGCTAACTGATCGGTCAATGGAAGCGGACGCTTCGGAACGTTAAACTGCGACCAGAACAGCTTGTCCACTTCTTGCTTGTTATTTGGTCAAAGCAGCCGCATTAGTACTCCTTGCTTGTTATTTGGCTCGGGCAAGTTCCGCCCGAAGGGTCTCCATGGTGGTAGCTCCATATGCAGTCACAAAATATTAAAGATACTGGCATCACGCTGCTCTTATTACGTGACATTCACCAGAAAATATCACTTACCCTGTGCCTCATCAAGCCGCTTGTTAACAAGCTCGATGTCGGCATCCGCAGCATCCAGTTGCCGCTTTAGTTCGGCAAACTCATGAGTCTGGCTAGCCACCGTAGCTTCCACTACCTGCACATAAAGGCGGTATGATTATTACATGGGACAACGATCCTCTGTTTGCCGCCGTTTTCGGTGACAACCATAGTCTTAGGGGCTACTATCTACACAGGGCACACCTAAAAATGTGCGGTACTATCACAAAGGTATATCATTTTACGTACCTTAAAGCCCGTTAGTAGACTCATAAAGGCGTCATGCAACCCACTTTCGGCGGACGAAATCCTTTCCATCACCGTGCCCATCAATGCACGGTGGTCTTCCGAGATGGTCGCTCGCTTCAGCAGATCCCTCAGTACGTCCGACCGCATACCAGACGGCGCCGGAATCTTTCGTCTGCCATCTTCAAGAGCCGGATGCTGGGGACTTCGGGTAATTATGGGATTATCTTCTAGCCTCACCGAATCCGGAGAGGCCCTCTGTGATGACACTTCAAGGTCGCCCGCTTCTTGAGCGGGGGAGTCCGGGGGAGGCGTTTCGCTCTCCATCATCTCCGGAAGAAGGTCCCCTGAAGACAAACTCTGTTGAGAAGGGCTAAGATCCGAACTGGGAGATAAACGATTCGGTTATTTTCCTTGGAAGTAAAGTAGAATATCTCTACTATTAAGTAAATTTTGATCACTTACGAGTCGTTAGAGGGCTGAACCCTGCACGAACTTTGTGCGGCAAAAGCACCCTCCAAGCCGGGACCCTCTGGTGGAGTTTTCTTCTCCCGTTTGGAAACCTTGGTTTCCGGATTTTCAGAGGTAGTCCTCTTCCTCCCCCGGGGCGAAGGAATGTCAGACTCCTTCTCTTGGCTATCCTCCCTCACGGAGGCGCTTGTTCGCTCGGTTGGAACAGATAGTGGTGGAGTCCCGCTTTGGCCCTCTTTATTCCCCCCTTCATCTTCCTTTGCGGGCACCAGGCAAGGTGCAGGCTCGAGCATCTTTTCCAGCACCAGATTGTCCAAGCCTTCGGGAAGGGGAGCCGAACACCGGATCATCTTCGCCTTTGCTATCTAGTGCTGGTCAAAGAGCGATCCTTCAGAATGATGTCATGATAAAAGAAAGACAGTGTGTTTGGCTGGAGGGTTACTTACTTGGGCTGCAGTGCGGTAGCTGCTCAGGCCCACGTCCTCGGTGGTGTCCGGACACTCTATCTGGGGTCTGAAGAACGACTTGTACATCTCCTCGTGCGTCAGGCCGAGGAAATTCTGAATAGCGTGCGGTCCTTCTGGGTTGAATTCCCATAAACGGAGGGGCCGGCATTTGCAAGGCTGGACTTGATGGATCTGCATGACTTGCACTACCATAACCAAACTAAAATCTCCCTCGAAGATATCCCGGATGCAACTCTGCAGTATGGGCACATCCTTGGCTGGACCCCAGCTCAGCCCCCTGCTGATCCATGACATCAGTTGTGGTGGAGGGCCCGAGCGAAAGGCGGGGGGAGCTACCCTCATGGCACTTCTGGGAGCGGTGATATAGAACCACTCCCTTTGCCATAATCCGGACACCTCTGGAAAGGAACCTTTAGGCCACGGAGCTCCAGCAATCTTGCTTATTAATGCACCTCCGCACGCTGCATACTACCCCTCGACCGTCTTCGGCTTCACATCAAAGGTCTTGAGCCACAGGTCGAAGTGAGGGGTAATGTGGAGGAAGGCCTCACATACGACAATAAATGCCGAGATGTGCAGAAAGGAATCCGGGGCTAGATCGTGGAAATCAAGCCTGTAATAGAACATCAAACCCCTTAGGAAGGGATCCAGAGTGAGGCCTAGTCCTCGGAGGAAGTGGGAGATGAACACGATGTCTTCGTCGGGTTCGGGAGTAGGGACGACCTGCCCTCAGGCGGGCTGCCGATGCGAGACTTCGGCGGTCAAGTATCTTGCCTCCCTCAACTTCTTGATATCCTCTTCCGTGACGGAGGCGGGCATCCACCGGCCCTAGAGGCTGGATCCGGACATGATTGAAGGTTCGGAGCACCTAACCTGGGCTTTGGGTGTTAGAACTCGAGGCGGGGGAAGGATTCGATTGAGCACAGGAGGAAAAAAAGTAAAAACCTTGACCTTTTATAAAGAGGGTGAATATCAAGCGTCCTCCTCGTGGCCGTTTGGGACTTGCCTAAAATCTAGGAGTCCTAGGCGCGGTTGGGTTACCCACGCCCGTATTGATGAGAATCCCGTAATAAGGGGGACACGATCTCTGCTTTGACATGACGTGTCAAAAAACTACCTCGCGTTATGTGCGGGGCTAGTTAAAGGAAATGGTTCGAATAATCGCCGGGCCATGGCATAATGTCGTGTTGCCAAAACAAGTCAGCAGATTAGATTTGTGGAAATATTATTCTCTCTATGGTGGTATGTGGAACTTATTTTGTAGGGTCGGACACTATCCTTGTATTCAAGTTCTTCTATGTTGTGTTCGGAGGAGGAACCCGCCTTGCAATGCCGAAGACAATACTACGTGCCGGACTCATCGTCATTGAAGCCTGCTTCAGGGGCTACTGAGGGAGTCCTGGATTAGGGGGTCTCCGGACAGCCGGACTATATCCTTTGGCCGGACTGTTGGACTATGAAGATACCAGATAGAAGACTTCATCTCGTGTCCGGATGGGACTCTACTTGGCGTGGAAGGCAAGCTAGGCAATACGGATATGTATATCTCCTCCTTTGTAACCGACCTTGTGTAACCCTAGCCCTTTCCGGTGTCTATATAAACCGGAGGGTTTTAGTCCGTGGGACAACATACAATCATACCATAGGCTAGCCTCTAGGGTTTAGCCTCTCCGATCTCGTGGTAGATCAACTCATGTAATACTCATATCATTAAGAATAAATCAAGCAGGACGTAGGGTTTTACCTCCATCAAGAGGGCCCGAACCTGGGTAAAACATCGTGTCCCCTGCCTCCTGTTACCATCCGCCTTAGACGCAAAGTTCGGGACCCCCTACCCGGGATCCGCTGGTTTTGACACCGAGATTGGTGCTTTCATTGAGAGTTCCTCTGTGTCGTCGCCGTTAGGCTTGATGGCTCCTACGATCATCGATAGCGATGCAGTCCAGGGTGAGACTTTTCTCCCGGACAGATCTTTGTGTTCGGCGGCTTCGCACTGCGGGCAAACTCGCTTGGCCATCTGGTGCAGATCGAAAGTTACGCCCCTGACCACCAGGTCAGGTTTGGAATCTTAAACTACACGGCCGATATCCGTGGAGACTTGATCTTCAACGGATTCGAGCCCCTGCCTTGTGCGCCACGTGGCCACGAGGAGTACGATTTAGCTCTACCATCGGACCGTATTCAGGAGATCGCACTGGCAGCCGCTCCGACCCTCAATTCGCAGCCAGTTTCGCCATCTGAAGGCGGGTGGATAGACCCTGTCACGGAGGCCGTACCCTCTGCGGCGATCGAGCCGAATATCGACCTTACCCTTCACAAGAGCCGTGTTGCCAAACTGCCGGATCCTTCTTCGGCCACGGACTCCGAACCGCCTGCGCCCGTTCCTATCGAATCCGATTGAGCACCGATCATGGAGTTCACCTCCGCGGATATTTTTCAGCACTCACCCTTCAGCGACATACTGAACTCATTAAGGTCTCTTTCCTTGTCAGGAGGATCCTGGCCGAACTACGTCCAGCAGGATTGGGATGCGGATGACGAAGTAATTCGCCGCCCACCCACCACCCACTTAGTAGCCACTTTCGATGACTTAACCGACATGCTCGACTTTGACTCTGAAGACATCGACGGTATGGACGATGATGCGGGAGTCGAAGAGGAATCACTACCCATAGGGCACTGGACGCCCACTTCATCACATGACGTATACATGGTGGACACACCCAACGAAAATAACGACGAGGAACGGAAGGACGCAGCAACGGGGGGTTCCCTCGAGCAGCAGTCAAAGCGGCGGCGTAAACGCCGCCCCAAATCCCGCCCTCGCAAAAATAACGATCACATAGACCCAGCGTTAGAGCAGGGTGAACCATTGCCCGACCACGGTAACACAGAAAATCAAGCCGTACAACCCAACCCAGTCGAAGGTAACAGTCCAGACGACATCACACCGGACAGGCGCCAGGAGCAACATAATGCCCACCAAAGGCTTGTTGCCACGGCGAGGAGTCTGAAAAAACAGAAGCAAAGGCTCAAGGCTGCACAAAACACACTCAAAATCAAATGGAGCGAAATACTCAACACAACAGCGAAGTACGGCCGTAATCGCCACACCAAGAGCTACCCGAAGCGGAAGTTGCTACCTGTATTCGATGAGGAGGCCTTAGATCCCCCGCAACCAAAAATTAAAATGGCCATCCGGCCGGATAGACGACCTCACGGCCAACATAAAGCGGCGAACAATGCCGCACATAAGTCAATACGCGATCCACGTGAGGGCTCGCATCAAAAGGACGGCGCAACCAGATCCATTTATGGACCACGCAAGCGCGCTCCAGCATACGATGCAACACAACAAACATCCGAACACGACGGTACACCCAGATACAGGGGTGCCGCACACCCCCTATGTTTCACCGATGAGGTGCTGGACCATGAATTAACAGAGGGATTCAAACCCGTAAACATAGAGGCATACGACGGAACAACAGACCCTGGGGTCTGGATTGAGGACTATATCCTCCATATCCATATGGCTCGAGGAGATGATCTCCACGCCATCAAGTACTTACCCCTCAAGCTCAAAGGGTCAGCTTGGCACTGGCTTAAAAGCGTCCCCGAAAGCTCCATCGGAACCTGGGAAGAGCTCGAAGACGCCTTTCGGGCAAATTTTCAAGGGACATATGTCCGACCACCGAATGCAGACGATTTAAGTCATATAACTCAACAGCCCGGAGAGTCAGCCCAAAAGCTTTGGAACAGGTTTCTTACTAAAAAGAACCAAATAGTCGACTGTCCGGACGCCGAAGCCTTGGCAGCCTTTAAGCACAGCGTCCGAGACAAATGGCTTGCCAGGCACCTCGGACAAGAAAAGCCGAGAACAATGGCAGCATTAACAAGCCTCATGACCCGCTTTTGCGCGGGCGAGGATAGCTGGCTAGCCCGATGCAGCAATAGCGAGCCAAGTACATCCGAAGTTAGAGATGGAAACGGGAAATCACGACGCAGCAAAATTAATAAGCATCGGAATAAAGAAGACAATTCGAAGAGCACGGCGGTAAATGCCAGGTTCAGAAGCTCTCGGCCAGGTCAGCGAAAGCCGCCCTCTAAAGGCGCCAGAGATGAACTGTCCAGTTTAAAAAAAATTCTGGACCAAATATGTCAGATCCATAGCACCCCCGATAAACCTACAAATCATACCCACAGAGAATGTTGGGTCTTCAAGCAGTCCGGCAAGCTCAACGCCAAACATAAGGGGCAGGATACACCAAGCGAAGACGAGGATGAGCCTCGCAAGCAAAACACTGGGGAACAGAAGAAATTTCCACCAGAAGTCAAAACAGTAAATGTGTTACACGTGATAAAGGGGAGAAGCAAAGCGGCACTCCTAGACAAACATGCCCAAGGGCCTATCACCGCGGAGTTCTACCATTGGCCGTCTCAACCGATCACTTTCGACCATCAGGATTACTCAGCAAGTATCCGGAACGTAGGGCGGGCTGCCTTGGTATTAGATCCAATAATTGACGGATACCACTTCACACGAGTCCTAATGGACGGCGGCAACAGCTTAAACCTGATATATCAGGACACAATCCGCAAAATGGGGATAGACCCAAAATTTTTTTTCCACAACAATACTACCTTTAGAGGAGTAACGCCATGCTCAGGGGCTCATTGCACGGGCTCCCTGCTACTAGAGGTTATATTCGGCTTCCCCGATAACTTCCGTATTGAAAATTTAACCTTCCACATTGCTCCGTTTCAAAGTGGCTATCAAGCACTACTTGGACGCGAAGCTTTCGCTCGCTTTAATGCAATACCGCATTACGCTTCCCTCACACTTAAGATGCCCGGTCAACGTGGCATCATTACAGTAAATGGATATATTGAGCGATCCCTGCGTGCCAAAGAGAGTCCGGCTGCCTTGGCAGCCGCACACTAAAACAACCTCACCAACTAAAGCATTTGATAGGTCATCAAGACCACGGACACGGTTAGACGTGTCCGGCGCAGCTATATGTAATTCATACCGGTTTGATGGCCAAACCCCTATTACAAATACAAGGGGCTCAACGCGCGCAGACAAGTGTCAATTTTTACTCATCTTGAACTATAAATGGTTTCTTTAAACCCACCTTTTTGCAAGACAACTTCTCACCTAAGTTCCTCTCTTTTGCAGATGACAATCGTGCTACACCCGTCCAGGATACGGCACAACGGAGACACAGGCGCAGACGTGCAGCAGGGACCCGTTACAAGGATTCTTTTTAGATTAAGACCCTGCGTCAACCATTTTTACTGTCTCTTGTTGACACACATCCCTCGGATTCTCCGTACAATTGATAAGGATGCTGACGTCTTGGCATGTGGCCGCGTCAGAACAATGCACATACCTGGACACTAGGGGCTTCTTACAAAGGGCAATGTTTAGGCCCGGTTTACACCATAAAGACCGAATACCTTAGGGAGTGTTCGGCGTCACGAGTTTGGCCTTATATGCATCAGCTCCGAATCATGTCTTGGGTCAAATGTTGGGTTTGCCCGGCTCCTGTGTTTTGCTGCCTTACGTTCCGCTCTATCGGCTAAGGTGGCACCAGGAGAACTACTGCGATTGTGCCCTGGTTTATCCGGACGAGCACCTTAGTAGAGAAAGCCGAAAACTGACTGTCATGATATAGCGCGAGACTCGTCAACCAATCGATGACCTATCAGAATCCTAGAATTCCTCCGCCTTAACGAAGGGCCGTTTTCCGGCCGGGCATGTACGCACCCCGAACTCGGGTGAGTGCGGAGCCACCAGGGGCTATATAGTAGCCCCACTGTCAAACTCCTATGGCTAAGTGAAAGTGTTAAAGCATTATAGTCCGGTTGCCTAGTTCGCTATGCTATCACCTCCTTATTAGGACCAAGATGTTGGATTAAGTGTGAATACGCGTCTTCTGCAAACACCCCCGCATTATATGCGTGGGGGCTGAAGCCGACGACTGCAATCTTTCAGGTTATATACATGTATACATAAATCGGCCGGACAGGAGGCATCACCATACTTTCCGGCAAAAATATAAATACAGCCTTGATAAAATTAATAAAACATTGTTTTTACAATGGGAATACATGTCACTCAAACATAATATTCTTCGAGCACTGGGCCTCTATCAAACGAGCACCCTCAAGAACTTCTTCAAAATAGTGCTCGGCAGCCACGCGGCCTATGGCCGAACCCTGTGCCGCGACAGTGGTAGCATCCATCTCCACCCAGTATGCTTTGACACGGGCAAGGGCCATCCACGAGCCTTCTATGCATGCCGACCTTTTCATCGCATTGATGCGCGGCACCGCACCAAGGAACTGCTGCACCAGGCTAAAATAACTGTTCGGCTTTGTCCTTTCCGGCCACAGCTGATCCACGGCCGACCTCATGGCCAGTCCGGACAACCTATTGAGTTCGGCCCATTCGGCTAACTGATCGGTCAATGGAAGCGGACGCTCCGGAATGTTAAACTGCGACCAGAACAGCTTGTCCACTTCCCGATCTGTTTGACCTCGGAAGTATTCGGCCGCATCGACAGCGCTCGCCACCAAGTCCAGATATGCGTATGCCGAACTCCAAAGTTGATCCAGAGGGGCATACCATGGATCTCCGAACTTCCTCCGCAGCAAAAAGGGCTTCCCAGCCACAATGTCACAGGCTTCGCGTAGCTCCTCCTTCGCTCTCATGGCAGAACGGGTGTCTTTGGTCGCCATCGTGGCCTTTTCAAGGTTCGTCGCCTTCACTCGGTTTTCCTCTTCAAGGAACTGACAACGGTCGGCAGTGTCTTTTAACTTTACAGCCATCTTGGCCATTTTCTCTTTGCTCTCACAATGCGCGGCCTTCTTGGCTCTTAACTCTTTGGCCGCCTTCAAAGCAGCCGCATTACTACTCCTTGCTTGTTCTTTGGCTCGGGCAAGTTCCGCCCGAAGGGTCTCCACGGTGGTAGCTCCATCTGCAATCACAAAATATTGAAGATACTGGCATCACGCAGCTCTTATTATGTGACATTCACTAGAAAATATCACTTACCATGTGCCTCGTCAAGCCGCTTGTTGACAAGCTCGATGTCGGCATCCGCCGCATCCAGTTGCCGCTTTAGTTCAGCAAACTCATGAGTCCGGCTAGCCACCGGAGCTTCCACTACCTGCACATAAAGGCGGTATGATTATTACTCGGGACAACGATCCTCTGTTTGTCGCCGTTCTCGGTGACAACCAGAGTCTCAGGGGCTACTATCTACACAGGGCACACCTAAAAATGTGCGGTACTATCACAAAGGTATATCATTTTACGTACCTCAAAGCCCGTTAGTAGACTCATAAAGGTGTCATGCAACCCGCTTTCGGTGGACGAAATCCTTTCCATCACCGTGCCCATCAATGCACGGTGTTCTTCCGAGATGGTCGCTCGCTTCAGCAGATCCCTCAGTACGTCTGACCGCATACCAGACGGCGCCGGACTCTTTTGTCTGCCATCTTCAAGAGCTGGATGCTGGGTACTTCGGGTGATTATGGGATTATCTTCTGGCCTCACCAGATTCAGAGAGGCCCTCCGTGACGACACTTCAAGGTCGCCCGCTTCTTGAGCGGGGGAGTCCGGGGAGGCGTTTCGCTCTCCATCATCTCCGGAAGAAGGTCCCCTGAAGACGAGCTCTGTTGAGAAGGGCTAAGATCCGAACTGCAAGATAAACGCTTCGGTTATTTTCCTCAGAAGTAAAGTAGAATATCTCTACTTTTAAGTAAATTTTGATCACTTATGACTCGTTAGAGGGCTGAACCCCGCACGAACTTTGTGTGGCAAAAGCACCCTCCGAGACGGGACCCTCTGGTGGAGTTTTCTTCTCCCGTTTGGAAACCTTGGTTTCCGGATTATCAGAGGTAGTCCTCTTCCTCCCCCGGGGCAAAGGAATGTCAGACTCCTTCTCTTGGCTATCCTCCCTCACGGATGCGCTTGTTCCCTCGGTTGGAACAGATAGCGGTGGAGGCCCGCTTTGGCCCTCTTTATTCCCCCCTTCATCTTCCTTTGTGGGCACCAGGCAAGGTGCAGGCTCGAACATCTTTTCCAGCACCGGATTGTCCAAGCCTTCGGAAGGGGAGCCAAACACCGGATCATCTTCGCCTTTGCTATCCAGTCCTGGTCAAAGAGCGATCCTTCAGAATGATGTCATGATAAAAGAAAGACAGTGTGTTCGGCTGGAGGGTTACTTACTTGGGCCGCGGTGCGGTAGCTGCTCAGGCCCACGTCCTCGGTGGTGTCCGAACACTCTATATGGGGTCCGAAGAACGACTTGTACATCTCTTCGTGCGTCAGGCCGAGGAAATTCTGAATAGCGTGCGGTCCTTCTGGGTTGAATTCCCATAAACGGAGGGGCCGGCGTTTGCAAGGCTGGACTTGACGAACCAGCATTGATAGAGGCGGGGTGTCCCGATCTTTCGATGAGATGATAACTATCGATTTGGTGGAGACGACTTTGACGATCCGACTACAAACGTGCACGACGTTGCGCCTTAGCAATCGCTAAACCAACTCCGAGAGGTTATTGACCACGCTGGAGCACGATCAACCTGACCACGAAGGTCTATTCCTGCAAGCAATCGAAGAACGAGCAAGAATATGATAAAGCAATCTGAATATTGCGAATATATATGAAGTATTGATAATGGTGGGGATCCGTAAGCGGTCTTAGTCTGGTCGTTGGACACAAACGAAGTACACGAAGTTGCAATGGCTAACTTTTAACTAAACAAATCCCCAAGGAAAAGCTACTAGATGGATCTACTTATATAGGAGCAAGGGGTGGCGGCCAAGGAGGTGGGAGGACGTCCCAAGGCAGCCTAAAACTAAATCTAGGTCGTACAAGGCCAATGGGCCCAAGTGGAGGTGATGTAACACCTTTGGACTTGTAGTTTGACTCGGATTCTGCTGCAGCATCAGATTGTTTCGTCCACAACTC
This sequence comes from Triticum dicoccoides, assembly GCF_002162155.2. Taxonomy (NCBI): domain Eukaryota; kingdom Viridiplantae; phylum Streptophyta; class Magnoliopsida; order Poales; family Poaceae; genus Triticum; species Triticum dicoccoides. The sequence goes on from NC_041392.1 coordinate 363,984,518, forward strand.
AACGCTCCGGACGAATTTGAAGGTGATTCCAATTGGGTTGGAAAGTGCACGAAATCTAGTTTCCAAAAAAAAAAGAATCAACCAATTCGGAGTCCGTATGAAAAACTTGTGTGCGTTTTGAGTCAGGTATGTCTGTGCAGTCCGAATCTGAATCCAGAACGTGAGAGACTTGGACTCTATCTTCTCTTGAGCCAAAAGTGACGTGAGAGAACTTTTTGGACAGCAAATAAACATCTCTTTCTTCCTTATCTTCATATGTGGATTGTACAAATGTCCCATACACCTGCAATTAGACAAAACACAAAAGTGTGTGAAGTAGTTTTGTTCTGGATAACATAAATAGATTATTGAATAGTTTGCACTAGAAATCACCTGACAAATATGCATATATGCAATATTTTTGGTCATATCCAAGGTAGTCATGTCCTCATCATCCTCCCCTTCTTGAAAATAAAGCCGTCCTCGGCATTGCTTAATCTGAAATGTGGCTAACAAAAGAGACAAGGTGTACATGTTGTATATGTATATGTCATCCATTTTTACTTCCCTTGGTTTTTGCATATATGACACATGAATAGATGAGTAACTTGCATAGTTCATAAAATCTAAAGCCAAAAAATTAGCACAAGAAGTAGAAGACATGAAAATATTGCAACTCAGTTTGCACATATAAGTGAAGCTCTTATTCATTTCAAAAGATTGACAATGTTCATCATTAAACCATCCCAACATTGGTGAATAAACCTTACTTGCATCAAATTTACATGCTACAACATGCTTAAATAAGCAAACATGCAATAAGTCATTCAACACAGAATCATCACCAAGATTAGAGGTCATATCAAAATGATTAAACATTGGTTCTTTTGCATCAATAGTTAATTCAATGGGTGCACTCAAAATTGTTGGTATTTCAGTTGTTTGATAATATGGCAAAGTCAAATTATCAACGTAGTCCTCTAAAATAGGTGGTGTGATCAAAGTAGTGGGTAGCTCATCAGATGGTGCATTCAAATTGACAAGGCATTCATCATTCTCATGTAGAGATGGAAGATCAGTACCTTTGTCATTACCTCTTATGATCAACTCAGATGATGTAGCCACTCTCGGGGGCGATGTGTCACATGGTGGAGGTGATGTAGTCCTGACAACAACGGATGTGGTTGTCATAGTATGCCTAGTAGTTGAAGGAACAATCATATCAACTCTTGGAATGTGCACCGTGCGCTTGTTCTCCTCGTGGCCAACACGTCGTTTTATTTCCTGTTCAGCTTTGCAAGCAAGATGAAACAAATGGTCCATAGGATAACATTCTTCATGAATTAGTATCTCTTGAATATCACGGTTTAATCCTCCCAAAAATCTATCCATAAAATCATCTTCACTTTCTTCCAAATAGGAATGCAACAAGGTAGTTTGTAAATCATCATAATATTTTGTTACAGTTTCACTACCTTGTTTTGAGTGTTGCAACTTCTTAATCATGTCACGAGTATAATAAGCAGGGACGAAAGTATGTCGCATGGCAAGTTTCAAATCATCCCAAGTAGTAGGTATATAATCAGGGTGTAACCGACAATATTCACTCCACCAAACCAAAGCATAACCAGTGAAAGAACCAACCGTAACCTTAACCTTTTTATGTTCATCGAAATTATGGGAAGCAAATATATTTTTTATGTCGAACTCCCATTCAATATATAAAGCAGGTTTAAAACGGCCATTAAATGGTGGTATAGATACATTAACCTGATCATGTGCATTTGGATGTTTGTGCACCTCTTGTGACGGTTGTGGTATTTGCAAAGGTGGTGGCACGTCTCCCGCGATCGACAAAGCCCATGAGTTGACTCTGGATCCTGTCATGATTAGTAGAACAAGAAACAAAACCCAAAAATAATGTTCCTATAACTACTAGGATGTGGTGGTAAAACGCTCACAGTAAAGCAAATATCAACGTCTTACAAGTTCTTACCATGCAGCAGGCGGTGATCGGCAACCAGCGGTGTCAAGTAACTCCGAATATTGAGTAAAGCGATTGCCAGGGGAGCGTAGGTATACACGGTATAGAAATATGTGGAGCTAGGTTGGCTATATATGGTAGCAAAAGATTAGCAATAATCAATTCAAAGATGCAATGTTGAATAAACGCTCAACGACGGTACTGTGCTGGTCCTAGGCTAGACCGGACTAGAGACGCGAGCCTAGAACACTAATGAGGTCACGGCGTAGCACAACTAGCATCAATGAAGGATACTAAGTAGCTCTTGACAGCAAGATATAAGTGAAGATCACAACGGCAGTGAAGATAATGATGAAAAACAACTGCCAAGCAGGATATACAACAACTCTCTCTCCAACTTTCCTCTTGAAAAGTTTGAGACAATTTTCTGATAAATTCTTTCAAAGAAGGCTACTAACTCAAGCTTTCCAATGCAAAAAGAATCACTCAATTCCGAGTTGATATGAGGAGTCAAAGAATTCTAAAACTGGCCTAAAAAATTGGAACAAGCTGTGTTCACGAACTTCGGAGGGCAAAAAGACCTATTTAGAAGCCGATTTTGAGGTGTCAAATATTGAACTAGCTTCTGCAACTATTTAGATGCGGCTCGTCGCTATCTTCAATTTGAGTACTCACGGAGCCAAAACGGACTTCGTATGAGGAAGATACACCTGTTTTACTGAACAGTGCGCAAAACAGATTCCAATCCGAATTTAGGTACGAGATTGATTCTAGATAGATCCAATTTTTTTTCTTCTCTCTTTTTTTTTCTCACGATTTTTTTCTTTTTCTTCTCCCTCTTTTATTTTTTTTTCTTTCCTTTTTTCTCTTTTTTTTCTTTATATTCTTTTTCTCCCTCTTTCCAAGACAAACTAGATAAGATGCAGATTCGATCAGGCGAAGATGTGAGTGACCTCAACTATGATTATGACAATAAACAGTGCGTAGCACGTGGTGGAAATTGGTGGATGGGATGGTGGACAGCGGATGGGATAATGATGCAGCGGCTGCGTGACTAATATGAACAGAACTCGAAACTCTAAAGGAACTAGACACTAAGACCAGCAACTCGACACGGCGATGCAACCGATAATTCAATAATGCAAACAATGAAAAGAAAATTGCAAAGGCTTAGTCTGGCTAGGTCAAAGGATGAATAGATCTAACTTTTGTTTTGTGGCTTTTTCTTGGACAATAGGTAAGAAAATAAATCTAATCTAGGAAAAACTGGAAATTCTCACCGAGCAACCTGAAAACTGATACCACTTGATAGAGGCGGGGTGTCCCGATCTTTCGATGAGATGATAACTATCGATTTGGTGGAGACGACTTTGATGATCCGACTACAAACGTGCACGACGTTGCGCCTTAGCAATCGCTAAACCAACTCCGAGAGGTTATTGACCACGCTGGAGCACGATCAACCTGACCACGAAGGTCTATTCCTGCAAGCAATCGAAGAACGAGCAAGAATATGATAAAGCAATCTGAATATTGCGAATATATATGAAGTATTGATAATGGTGGGGATCCGTAAGCGGTCTTGGTCTGGTCGTTGGACACAAACGAAGTACACGAAGTTGCAATGGCTAACTTTTAACTAAACAAATCCCCAAGGAAAAGCTACTAGATGGATCTACTTATATAGGAGCAAGGGGTGGCGGCCAAGGAGGTGGGAGGACGTCCCAAGGCAGCCTAAAACTAAATCTAGGTCGTACAAGGCCAATGGGCCCAAGTGGAGGTGATGTAACACCTTTGGACTTGTAGTTTGACTCGGATTCTGCTGCAGCATCAGATTGTTTCGTCCACAACTCAACGCTCCGGACGAATTTGAAGGTGATTCCAATTGGGTTGGAAAGTGCACGAAATCTAGTTTCCAAAAAAAAGAATCAACCAATTCGGAGTTCGTATGAAAAACTTGTGTGCGTTTTGAGTCAGGTATGTCTGTGCAGTCCGAATCTGAATCCAGAACGTGAGTGACTTGGACTCTATCTTCTCTTGGGCCAAAAGTGACGTGAGAGAACTTTTTGGACAGCAAATAAACATCTCTTTCTTCCTTATCTTCATATGTGGATTGTACAAATGTCCCATACACCTGCAATTAGACAAAACACAAAAGTGTGTGAAGTAGTTTTGTTCTGGATAACATAAATAGATTATTGAATAGTTTGCACTAGAAATCACCTGACAAATATGCATATATGCAATATTTTTGGTCATATCCAAGGTAGTCATGTCCTCATCAAGCATGACTTGCACTACCATAACCAAACTAAAATCTCCCTCGAAGATATCCCGGATACGGCTCTGCAGTATGGGCACATCCTTGGCTGGACCCCAGCTTAACCCCTGCTAATCCATGACATCAGTTGTGGTGGAGGGCCCGAGCGAAAGGCAGGGGGAGCTACCCACTTGGCACTTCTGGGAGTAGTGATGTAGAACCACTCCCTTTGCCATAATTCGGACACCTCTGGAAAGGAACCTTTAGGCCACGCAGCTCCAGCAATCTTAATTATTAATGCACCTCTGCACGCTGCATACTGCCCCTCGACCGTCTTCGGCTTCACATCAAAGGTCTTGAGCCATAGGCCGAAGTGAGGGGTAATGCGGAGGAAGGCCTCACATACGACAATAAATGCCGAGATGTGGAGAAAGGAATCCGAGGCTAGATCGTGGAAATCAAGCCCATAATAGAACATCAAACCCCTTACGAAGGGATCTAGAGTGAGGCCTAGTCCTCGGAGGAAGTGGGAGATGAACATGACGTCTTCGTTGGGTTCGAGAGTAGGGACGACATGCCCTCAGGCGTGCAGCCGATGCGAGACTTCTGCGGTCAAGTATCTTGCCTCCCTCAACTTCTTGATATCCTCTTCCGTGACGGAGGAGGGCATCCACCGGACCTGGAGGCTGGATCCGGACATGATTGAAGGTTCGGAGCACCTGAACTGGGCTTTGGGTGTTAGAACTCGAGGCGGGGGAAGGATTCGATTTAGCACGGGAGGAAAAAAAGTAAAAACCTTGACCCTTTATAAAGAGGGTGAATATCAAGCGTCCTCCTCGTGGCCGTTTGGGACTTGCCTAAAATCTAGGAGTCCTAGGCGCGGTTGGGTTACCCACGCCCGTATTGATGAGAATCCCGTAATAAGGGGGACACGATCTCTGCTTTGACAAGACGTGTCAAAAAACTACCTCGCGTTATGTGCGGGGCTAGTTAAAGGAAACGGTTCGAATAATTGCCGGGACATGGCATAATGTCGTGTTGCCAAAACAAGTCAGCAGATTAGATTTGTGGAAATATTATTCTCTCTACGGTGGTATGTGGAACTTATTTTGTAGGGTCGGACACTATCCTTGTATTCAAATTCTTCTGTGCTGTATTCGGAGGAGGAACCCGCCTTGCAATGCCGAAGACAATACTGCGTGCCGGACTCATCGTCATTGAAGCCTGGTTCAGGGGCTACTGAGGGAGTCCTGGTTTAGGGGGTCTCCGGACAGCCGGACTATATCCTTTGGCAGGACTGTTGGACTATGAAGATACCAGATTGAAGACTTCGTCTCGTGTCCGGATGGGACTCTACTTGGCGTGGAAGGCAAGCTAGGCAATACGGATATGTATATCTCCTCCTTTGTAACCGACCTTGTGTAACCCTAGCCCTTTCCGGTGTCTATATAAACCGGAGGGTTTTAGTCCGTGGGACAACATACAATCATACCATAGGCTAGCCTTTAGGGTTTAGCCTCTCCGATCTCGTGGTAGATCAACTCTTGTAATACTCATATCATCAAGAATAAATCAAGCAGGACGTAGGGTTTTACCTCCATCAAGAGGGCCCAAACCTGGGTAAAACATCGTGTCCCTTGCCTCCTGTTACCATCCGCCTTAGACGCATAGTTCGGGACCCCCTACCCGAGATCCGCCGGTTTTGACACCGACACCCATCGTCCTCAGTAGCAATCATCACACGCTGAGATTTGCATTCCCTTGCAAAATGTCCTCTTCCCTTACAACGACGACAAATGATATCACTTGTGTGCCCTGTTGATGCCATGGAAGAAGAGGAGCTCTGCGCAGGCCTGGCAGGTGTGCTCCTGGCAGATAGTGGTGGTTGTGTCTGCTTTCTTGTATCACGGCTGGAGGTGGCACCTGATCGAGATGCTGGTGCAGTGGAAGTAGAGGATGCACGTGGTGTCCATGATGAAGATCGTCCTGTAGAAAAGTTAGTTCGCGCCAATGTCTGTCGATCCTGCACTTCATGTTCAGCTTTACAAGCAAGATGGAATAAACGAGTGATATTAGTATACTCCTTATACTCTAGAATGGTCTGAATCTCTCTATTTAATCCACCCATAAAACGTGCAAGCATAGCATCATTCTCCTCAACAATACCACATCTAATCATGCCAGTTTGTAATTCCTGATAATATGCTTCTACAGAATTTTTTCCTTGTCTTAAACGCTGCAATTTTTGAAGTAATTCACGTTGATAATATGGTGGAACCCAACGAGTACGCATAGCAGTTTTCAAAGCAGCCCAAGTAGCTGGAATAGGATATAATCTACAATGTTCAGACCACCAAACACATGCAAAACTATTGAAAGCACAAATAGCAGCAGGAACACGTCTCTCCTCGGGATATTGTAAACATGTAAAACGTTGTTCAGTTTCTAACTCCCAAGTAAGATACATATCAGGAACATATCTACCCTCAAATAGTGGAATATTCAACTTCAATTTAGGAAAAGGTCATGATCTCGTACCTCAGGTGGTGGTGCAGCACTACCGCTACGATGATATACCCGAGGAGGACCTAGTGGTGGTGGTGCTGGTGGTTGCACGTAGTTCTGATTTTGATCAACCTCATCCTCGTAATTGTCCTCCACCTCTGCTGTAGCAGCAGGAGCGATAGAAGCATCAATAGCGGGACTAGAATATTGCTCAGGGTCATTGGGGACGCACTGTGCTCGTCCCACTTGATTTGGAAGGTGACGTTGTTGTTGTTTTTGTTGTAGAGGTGCGTTAGGTGCAGCCGGTGGTGCTGGTGGAAGACGCGCAAGCAATTTTGATGTAGGGTGGAACCCTATAAGGCCGATCTTTCAAGAAAGGAGCGGATCCCGTGAAGAACAGGAAGAACACGAGGGGGAAAACGAGGGGAATCACGAGAGAAACACTAAACCAACAAGATATGGTCACACATATGCTAGATCCTCGAAACACAAAGAGATACAAGATCCGAATCCAACAAAGGACGATACATAGGGTAACCGGTTCTTCTCCGTGAGGAGGTCTTGATGTCTTCTCCGTGACGAGGTCTTGAATCCAAGGTGGATCTTCTGCATAGAGGGGCCGCGGTCTCTCTCATGGAGTATATCCGATATGGATGAGCGAAGCTCTATCTCTCAAATGAGCTATCACGATGCTAACCCTAAAACGTAGGTGGGGGAGTATATATAGTCTAAGGGGCGAAGGGGTACATGGGCCACGGCCAAGATGCGCTGCACGCAGGCAGGGGGCGGATGTTCGGGCGTCGGGCTGGATGTCTGGGCCTTCCCGAGACGCCGGATGTCCAGGCGCTGGGGCCGGATGTCCGGGCTGGCAGGGTCCAGCCGTGTTGCTCTCTAGAATGGCGGGGTCTGGATTTTCGGGCTGGTCGCCGGATGTCTCGGGGCTCGGGATGCGCCGGATGTCCGGGCTGGTCACCGAATGTCCGGGCCGTGTAGACTTGGCCGTTGGCTCCTTGCTGCTGGTGACACTTCCAGGGGCCGGATGTCCGGGCCAGGGCCGGATGTCCGGGTCATGGGAGCTGCCTCCGTCTTCTTCCGTCGTTGCTTCCATGCTTCCCTCGCGGATGGTGTAGTTGTTCCTTGGCGCTTGCACTCCTCCTCCTCGTCTGTAGTGTTCCGACAATAGCTATGCATGCACACGAGAGGGTTGTCAAGTAGTATACCATCCTCGAAGGGGTCAAGTGAGCACATGTAAAGGAGATGATTCACCTTTGGGGATGTCAAGTAGATGTCGCACGTGTCACTCGCCAAACGGACTCTTGACATGGTGATGTCCATAGGATGCTCCGCATCATCTCCCCTCCCTTAGGAAAGATCTGACCTTGGATCAAAAACCAAATCACCATGGGAAACAGATGGCTTCGCCGTGTGGAAGTGGACGTTCACCAAGTACTTGTCATCTTGAAGCTCGAAATTGGCACTCTCCAATGTCACATCGTCTTGTGATTCCTTCAAAAGGAGTAAGGACAACAAACACTTGGAAAAACAAATGTGGTTAGCGTTAGTGCAAAACCAAGCATTCAAGAGGTTATTCCCCAAACAAGTGTCGTCATCATGCAAAGCATATGGTGTGACAAAGGATTGTGACATGGCATGAAGAATATCAATCGAGCACAAGCAAAGAAATCATGGGGACAAGGATGGGAATGTGAGGTAGTGATGCAAATATGTGTGACACAAGAAGAAGCATCTACCTCAAGTTCATAGCAAGCATTCACAAATTGCTCAATGAAAGGTCTATGGTACGCATAGGAAACATTCACAACACCAAATAAAATGAAGTGTCTAAACACATTGGACAAGTGTAAGACAATCCAAGCATAACGTGCATAGGGTGTAGTGAAGATAGTGTGGCACTCAACACGATAGAAAGAGCAATTGTTCATCATGTGCAAGGCAATCAAGTCAAACATGTAGCAATCAATGGGACATGGCATATGTGAAGTGATGACATTGTTGCAACCAAACATATGAGAGGAGCATGTAATCCAAGAATTGGATGCAACACACAAGGCATATATATCATGATGCATGGAATGGTGAAAATGACAAGTCAAAGAAAGATCTCTAACATGTGTGCAATCAAATGGTCCAATATGAACAAGAAGTCTCATGGTGCAAGCAACACAAGTAGTATGATCCACAATATCCATGCTCAAGAAAGATGTCACCTTGAAGGCGTGTCCTTGTGCATTCTTCCCAATGCCGAAGTGGTAGGAAAGGTGTTGGAGAAGTGAGTCATGGTCGAATGTATGAGGCTCGCTCTCAAGAGCTCAAATGGTCAACTCATGTGAAGCGGAAGTCGACACAAGGTCCAAGTATCCTTCACCTATGTTATCTTGTTCATTCCACTCAAGTGGTGTAGGTGAGGTGGGAAATACCAAATGGTGGTCATCTTCATCTTGATGGAACCATGTGGGCGGTGCATCATATTGCACCATGGCCATCGTCTTGTCCAAAGATAGGACGAAGTCATCACGAATCGGCACGTCATCATAGATGGGACCTAGCACCAAATGAGAAGACACAATAGAGGTAGAGGTTAAGTCATTAGAAATCGAAGTGGCCTCACATGCCCTATCAACTACCTCACTCTCCCTATGTGGTGGTTCACTCACTCCCTCAAAATAGGTGCACTCAAACTCACATATGGTGGAGTCACTCATCTCACTCAAGTGGTGGGGGTTGTGGCTCTCCTCACATGGGAATTGTGGCAACACATCATATATAGGGCTAGTGGTGAAGTCACTCTCACTCTCAATATGGTGGCAAAAGTCACTCAAGTCATCATACGTCGCCGTGGTCGAAGGGAAAATCCCATGCTCAACCATCTCATTGTCGTCGCTGTGGATGAAGGCCGAAGATGGCACATCATCACTCTCGCCTCCTAAGATGGAAGCATCATCCTTGCTCGCCACCACATCGATCGCCTTCAAAGCTTGGTCCTTGATGGTCTCCGTAGTCGTACTTGTCGCCGCACCATCTTGAAAAAGAGTCGAAGTAGACTCGGCATCATCAATGCCACAAAGAGGGATGGCGGTGAAGTCGAACTTGGGAGCATCGTCTTGGAGCTCGTCGGGCTTGGACATCGTGGTGGTACTAGCCTCATGCTCGTTCTCATGGAGCTTGGTCATCGTGAAGTGAGCTTGGGGTCGAGAAGCTTTGGCCTTCATGAGTTCTTGTTCCACCTTGATAGCACCAATGTAGTTGTCGTCGAGGGACTTGTAGTTCTCGAGGAAGATCATCTTGGAGATGTCATTGTGCAATCCCATCATGAAGTGGAACTTCATAGAAATGGGTCGTCCACGTCGGCTCGTCGCAAGGCAATATTCATCTCCTCGAAGTACTCAGCAATGGACTTGGATCCTTGGATGGTGCTCTCCAATTGGCGTTTAAGTTGTTCCGTGTAGGTTGGAGGCACGAACTCTCGCCGCAAAGCTCTCTTCGTCTTGGGCCAACTCATGCCATAGGTCTCCGAAGGTGCGTGAAGCCACCATGTGGACGCGTAGTCATGGAAGCTTCTTGTGGCGCACTTCACTCGATCTTCGGGAGGAACTTTACATAGCTTGAGGTAGTCGTCCATCAAACGCTCCCACTCGAGATACTCCTCGGGTTCTTGAGTCCCATAGAAAGGAATTGCGTGGTCAATGTCGAGGTCGTAGTAGCTCGTGGAAGTCGCGGACTTGAGCTTGGGGAGCTTTTCTTGAGGTGCTTGTGGGAGAAGATGTCGTATATCCGTAGGCGAAGATGCCTTGAAGTCGCTTGGCGAAGGTGCCAAGGGAGATGGTGAAGTCGTTGAGTGGTTGTTGGTGTTGAGCTCCTGACGTTCACGTTCTTTTTGGTGATGGTGTCGATGCCGATGTGATCTTGCCGGAGATGGTAGCTTGGAGGCATGTGCTCTTGAGCGTCTTCTCGAAGATGAGGAAGACCGCTTGTAGGACTTGATGAGGGCTTTGATCTCCTCCATTTGAGCTTGCATCTTGGCGTCGTTGGAGTTGTTCATGGCATCGAACTCGTCATTGTTGTTGTAGACCGAAGATGAAATGCCTTGCCTATCCATCACAAGACTAGAGCAAATGTGAGTGGAGAAAGGAGAAGAACTATACCAAATGTACCCTGACCGATGTTGAAGATGGATCAAAGATCACTCAATGATGTAACAAGGAAATAGCACAATTGGTACCGATCTTGTCGATTTCTCACACCTACATAAGTAAGGCTTATGGTGGAGCTCGGTGAGGATAGTGGCACAAACATTTAATGCAAAATATTAGCAAGAGTCAATAATGTTGAAAGAGATTCACAAATTCGCAAGTGAAACAAGTAGACCAATAGCAATGAATGGCACACGGAAACACACACACGGATAGATAAATGGGGTCGTGCAACCAAGGAATGAGCTCAAAATGTGGAATCCACAGAAAATGCTCTTGTTGCACAACTCTAGAGAGACGCTAGCATGATTGCTCAATAGGCGGATACGACACTTGTGCACAACCTATAGGAGACAAAAAATGCAACGACTTCTATCCCAGGTATGCTATGTATATGATGTTCCGGTGGTATGATCCAAGATGATCGGATATGAAAATCTTATATGCAATGTGGTATGATGCTATGGCACTTGCTTACAAGCTTCTTTGCTCTTTCTCTTTTGCTTAAAAGCTTATTCTCTTTGTTTGTTTTTCGTATATGGCCACAATGCGAAATGTACAAACCAAGATAGCAATTGAGTATATACGGGAACAATCTTGTGACACAAGGGATGATATGATACCAATATGATATGGTATGTATGCAATGGAAGGTGTAGCTCGATGATCACTAATGTGCACAAGTAACGTTGCCGACAATACTCAAATGGCTAGTCTCGATGGGAAAGTGACGCAAAATGGGCTAGGGATTATCAATGCAATGGCAAGGGAATATACAATGGAGGGATACCATGATACCAAGATGATATGGAGGCTCGTCCCTAAGTAGCCGAAACACCTTAGGAAACGGAAAAACCGCGAACTCAAAATCTCAAATGTCAAATGGTGGTAGCGGGAATGCGGAAATGCAATGATGGGTTTTGTGAGTTGGCAATGCGGAAATGGAGGGTAAGGTGGTGGACTATACACGGCGTCCGAGTTGGAAGCACGGTCCCTAAGTAGCCGAAACACCTTAGGAGACACAACTCACAACACAACAAAATTGGGTTAAGTCGGGGTGGTGGAAGTGTATGGTGGGCAAGCCTATGCGGAAGTTATGGTGGTGGTGGTGGTTGATGAAGAAGCAATCGTCCCTAAGTAGCCTAAACACCTTAGGAGACTCGAATCACTACTCAAGCAACCACAAGTGCTATAAGGGACAAAATTGGTGATGAGGACATCAATACCATTGTTACACCCACAGCCCCTACTGTTACATATACTGGACCAATTACTAGAGCTCGCGCACGCCAATTAAATTACCAGGTACTTTTGTTTCTTGGTAATGATTCTAATGTTCATGAGATTATGATGCTGCCTAAATTGGATACATTTGTTTTGCTTACAAATGAAGGGCCTAGCTTGGAGAAGGATGAACATTGGAGCAAGAACACGCATGGAGTTGATGGCATGCGCAAGGGGATCAAGAACGGAGTTACAAGTGATGATTTCAGGACTTTGAAGCCGCCATAAGGAGTGCATGAAGCCTTGGACGAAATATACAAGATGCCACTTCATAATATTCGTCCATAGGCTATTCTAGGTGTTGCGTCACCTTATTAATGGGCCAGGCCCATGTAATTTCGAAATACTTAAGTATAGGCTATTTTTAGAGTCCGTATGTGTGGGGAAACAAGAGTTAGGGTTGGTTTCGGACCCCCACCCTCAAGGGCCACGAAATTCCCCCTTCTTCCTCCATATATATAGCCCTTAGGGCGTCGTTTAGACTTTTGGTTTTGTTTAGATTAAAAGTTCGCCATAGCTGCAACTTCGCGTACTTCGTTTGTGTCCAACGACCAGACCAAGACGTCACAGAACCCCACCTTGATCAATAAAGCTTTCATATTATATTCGCAATATCCCGATTTCAATCTCAGTTTCTTGCTTGTTCTTTGTTTGCTCGCAGGAAACAGACCCTCGTGGTCAGGTTGATCGTGCTCCGGCGTGGTCAATAACCCTCGGAAGTTGGTTTAGCGATTGCTAAGGCGCGACGTCTCGCACGTTCGTAGTCGGATCGTGAAGGTAGACTCCCACAGAAAATGATAGCCACCATCTCATCGAAACATCGGGACACCTTAGACACTCGCCATTATAGTGATTTTTCGCAAAAAAAAAGAGGAGCGCAAAAAAAAGGAGCGCAAAAAAAGAGCGAAAAAAAAGAGTTCCAGAGTGTGCTTTTCCCTTATTTACGTGTAGCGCCGTGATTTTGTTAGTGTTCTAGGCTCGCGTCTCTAGCACGGTCTAGCCTAGGACCAGCACAGTACCGTCGTTGAGCGTTTATTCAACTTTGCATCTCTCAATTGATCATTGCTGACCCTTTTTGCTACCATACTATAAGCCTTCCCAGCTCCACATACATCTACATTGTGCGTTTGACTCTCCCTGGCAATCGCTCTATCCAAGCTTTTGAGAAGTTTTGACTACAACGGTTGCCGATCACCGCCTGCTGCTGGGTAAGAACTGGTAAGAATTTGAGATTTGCTTGACGGATTTGTGACACCCGCCACCACCACCACTTGTTAGTAGTCTGTAGGATCATATTCTTGTGTGTTTCTATTGCTGCTAACCATGCCAGGATCACAAGCCGACGAGACTGACTGGGAGAACTTGACGAACAAGGAGCTTCATGATACGTTTCAGCAAATGATGAGTGGACATGTGCAAGATGTGATAAACAGATTTGAAGAGGCCATGGAGAAGATAGATGGCATGGAGAAGACGTTTGAAACAAAGCTCGATAACAAGTTTGCTGAATTGCTTTCGCGTTTTCCACCACCACCATCGGCTGCTCCTGCCGCACCTCTGCAACAACAGCAACAACATCGACTACCTCCACGTCGGGAAACAGCCCTCCGCCGAGCGAGCCGTGTCCCTCTTCAGTCGGGCCAAACTGCTGGTGCTGCTGTTGATACTTCTGTGGCTCCTACTGCTGATGTGGAGGAGGATGATTATGTGGGAGATTATGAGGATGAGGTTGATCAAAATCAGAACTACGTGCCACCACCAGCACAGCAACCACCAGGTCGTCCACATGCAAATAATGGCAATGGTAGGGCTCACCCTCAGGTACGAGATCATGACCATCTCCCTAAACTAAAATTGAATATTCCACCATTTGAGGGTAGATATGTTCCTGATATATATCTTACTTGGGAGTTAGAAACTGAACAACGATTTACATGTTTACAATATCCCGAGGAGAGACATGTTCCTGCTGCTGTTTGTGCATTCACTAGTTTTGCATGTGTTTGGTGGTCTGAGCATTGTAGATTATATCCTATTCCGGCTACTTGGGCTGCTTTGAAAACTGCTATGCGTACTCGTTGGGTTCCACCATATTATCAACGTGAATTACTTCAAAAATTGCAGCGCTTAAGACAGGGGAAAAATTCTGTAGAAGAATATTATCAGGAATTACAAACTGGCATGATCAGATGTGGTATTGTTGAGGAGAATGAAGCTATGCTTGCACGTTTTATGGGTGGATTAAATAGAGAGATTCAGAGGATTCTAGAGTATAAGGAGTATACTAATATCACTCGTTTATTCCATCTTGCTTGTAAAGCTGAACGTGAAGTGCAGGATCGACAGGCATTGGCGCGGACTAACTTTTCTGCAGGTCGACCTTCATCATGGACACCACGTGCATCATCTACTTCCACACGTTCTGCTACACCGGCGCCTCCGTCGGCTGCCACCTCCAACCGTGATACAATAAAGCAGGCACAATCACCACTATCTGCCAAGAGCACACCTTCTGGGCCTGCAAAGAGCTCTTCTTCATCCATGGCATCAACAGGGCAAACAAATGATATTATTTGTCGACGTTGCAACGGTGGAGGTCATTATGCGAGAGAATGCCCATCTAAGCGTGTGATGATTGTTACTGAGGATGGTGGGTATGAGTCTGGTAGTGACTATGATGAGGAGACTTTGGCTCTTATTACACGTGAAGAACACGGTGGAGACGATTCTGATCATGAGACGCAATACATGGCTCCTGAAGATGCTGACAGGTATGAATGTTTAGTTGCTCAACGTGTTTTGAGTGTGCAGGTTACACAAGCTGAGCAAAATCAGAGGCATAATTTGTTCCATACAAAGGGAGTTGTGAAGGAACGTTCTATTCGCGTGATCATAGATGGAGGGAGCTGCAATAACTTGGCTAGCATGGAGATGGTGGAGAAGCAATCTCTCACCACAAGACCACATCCACATCCTTACTACATCCAATAGTTCAACAACAGCGGCAAGGTTAAGGTAACACGTACTGTTCGTGTGCATTTTAGTATCTCTACATATGCTGATTATGTTGATTGTGATGTGGTACCTATGCAAGCATGTTCCTTATTACTTGGTAGACCATGGCAATTTGATAAAAATTCTGTACACCATGGTAGAAACAATCAGTATACTCTTGTTCATAACGATAAAAATATTACTTTGCTTCCTATGACTCCTGATTCCATTTTGAAAGATGATATTAATAGAGCTAATAAAGCAAAACAGGAGACAAATAAGAGTGAAAATCAGATTGTGGCAAAAGAATTTGAGCACCAAATGAAGCCTAATAATAAACCATCTACTGTTGTTTCTGAAATTAAATTGAAAAGTGCATGTTTACTTGCCACCAAATCTGATATTGATGAGCTAGATTTTAGCAAATCTGTTTGCTATGCTTTTGTGTGCAAAGAGGCATTATTTTCATTCGAGGACGTGCCTTCCTCTTTGCCCCCTGCTGTCACTAACATTTTGCAGGAGTTCGCTGACGCCTTTCCACAAGACGTGCCACCGGGATTACCACCTATTCGAGGGATTGAGCATCAAATTGACTTAATTCCCGGTGCTTCGCTACCCAACCGTGCACCATACCGTACCAATCCAGAGGAGACGAAGGAGATTATGCATCAAGTACAAGAACTGCTCGACAAAGGTTATATACGTGAATCCCTTAGTCCTTGTGTTGTTCCTATCATTTTAGTGCCGAAAAAGGATGGTACGTCGCGTATGTGCGTTGATTGTAGAGGCATTAATAATATTACTATTCGTTATCGTCATCCTATTCCTAGGCTAGATGATATGCTTGATGAATTGAGTGGCTCTACAATATTCTCCAAAGTTGATTTGCGTAGTGGATACCATCAAATTCGTATGAAATTGGGTGATGAATGGAAAACAGCATTTAAAACTAAGTTTGGATTATATGAGTGGTTAGTCATGCCTTTTGGGTTAACTAATGCACCTAGTACTTTCATGAGGTTAATGAACGAAGTTTTACGTGCTTTCATTGGACGATTTGTGGTAGTTTACTTTGATGACATATTGATTTATAGCAAATCTTTGGAGGAACATTTGGAATATTTACGTGTTGTTTTTATTGCTCTACGTGATGCACGTTTGTTTGGAAACCTTGGAAAGTGCACCTTTTGCACCGACCGAGTATCTTTTCTTGGCTATGTTGTTACTCCACAGGGAATTGAAGTTGATAAAGCCAAGATTGAAGCTATTGAGAGTTGGCCATAGCCCAAAACGGTCACACAAGTGAGGAGTTTCCTTGGCCTCGCTGGTTTCTATAGGCGTTTTGTGAGAGATTTCAGCACCATTGCTGCACCTCTCAACGAGCTTACAAAGAAGGATGTGCCTTTTGTTTGGGGTACCGCACAGGAAGAAGCCTTCACGGTATTGAAAGATAAGTTGACACATGCTCCTTTACTCCAACTTCCTAATTTCAATAAGACTTTTGAGCTTGAATGTGATGCTAGTGGAATTGGATTAGGAGGTGTGTTATTACAAGATGGAAAACCTGTTGCATACTTTTCTGAAAAATTGAGTGGGCCTAGTCTGAACTATTCTACTTATGATAAAGAATTATATGCTCTTGTTCGGACCTTAGAAACATGGCAACATTATTTATGGCCCAAGGAATTTGTTATACATTTTGATCATGAATCTTTGAAACACATTAAAAGTCAAGCAAAACTGAACCGTAGACATGCTAAATGGGTTGAATTCATTGAGACTTTCCCTTATGTCATTAAACACAAGAAGGGTAAAGAAAATGTTATTGCTGATGCCTTGTCTCGTCGTTATACTATGCTTTCACAATTTGACTTTAAAATATTTGGTTTGGGGACCATCAAAGATCAATATGTTCATGATGCTGAATTTAAAGATGTATTGCAGAATTGTAAGGAAGGGAGAACTTGGAACAAGTTCGTTCTTAACGATGGATTTGTGTTTCGTGCTAACAAGCTATGCATTCCAGCTAGCTCCGTTCGTCTTTTGTTGTTGCAGGAGGCGCATGGAGGAGGATTAATGGGACACTTTGGCGTCAAGAAGACGGAGGATATACTTGCTACACATTTCTTTTGGCCAAAGATGAGACGGGATGTTGAGCGTTTTGTTGCTCGCTGCACTACATGTCAAAGAGCTAAGTCACTTCAGATAGGGCAAAGGCATATATAAACCATAAGGATTGAGTCGTGACTTAGCTTTTTGACATGTAGTGCAGCGAGCAACAAAACGCTCAACATCCCATCTCATCTTTGGCCAAAAGAAATGTGTAGAAAGCATGTCCTCTGTCTTCTTCACGCAAAAGTGTCCCATTAATCCTCCTCCATGCGCCTCCTGCAACAACAAAAGACGAACGGAGCTAGCTGGATTGCATAGCTTGTTAGCACGGAACACAAATCCATCATTAACGACAAACTTGTTCCACGTTCTTCCTTCTTTACAATTCTGCATTACATCTTTAAAATCAGCATCATGCACATATTGATCTTTGATGGTATCCAAACCAAATATTTTGAAGTCAAGTTGTGAAAGCATAGTATAGCGACGAGACAAAGCATCAGCAATAACATTTTCTTTACCCTTCTTGTGTTTAATGACATACGGGAAAGTCTCAATGAATTCAACCCATTTAGCATGTCTACGATTATGTTTATCTTGACTTTTAATATGTTTCAATGGTTCATGATCAGAATGCAAATCCTTTGGGCCATAAATAATGTTGCCATGTTTCTAAAGTCCGAACAAGAGCATATAATTCTTTATCATAAGTAGAATAATTCAGACCAGGCCCACTCAATTTTTCAGAAAAGTATGCAACAGGTTTGCCATCTTGTAATAACACACCTCCTAATCCGATTCCACTAGCATCACATTGAAGCCCAAAAGTCTTATTAAAATCAGGAAGTTGGAGTAAAGGAGCATGTGTCAACTTATCTTTCAATACCGTGAAGGCTTCTTCCTGTGCGGTACCCCAAACAAAAGGTACATCCTTCTTTGTAAGCTCATTGAGAGGTGTAGCAATGGTGCTAAAATCTCTCACAAAAAGCCTATAAAATCCAGCGAGGCCAAGAAAACTCCTCACTTGTGTGACCGTTTTCGGCTGCAGACAACTCTACATAGCTTCAATCTTCGCTTTATCAACTTCAATTCCTTGTGGAGTAACAACATAGCCAAGAAAAGATACTCGGTCGGTGCAGAAGGTGCACTTCCCAAGGTTACCAAACAAACGTGCATCACGTAGAGCAATAAAAAGAACATGTAAATGTTCCAAATGTTCCTCCAAACATCAGCTATAAATCAGTATATCATCAAAATAGACTACCACAAATCGTCCAATGAAAGCACGTAAAACTTCGTTCATTAGTCTCATGAAAGTACTAGGTGCATTAGTTAACCCAAAAGGCATGACTAACCACTCATATAAACCAAACTTAGTTTTAAATGTTGTTTTTCCATTCATCTCCCAATTTCATACGAATTTGATGGTATCCACTACGCAAATCAACTTTGGAGAAAATTGTAGAGCCACTCAATTCATCAAGCATATCATGTAGCCTAGGAATAGGACGATGATAACGAATAGTAATATTATTAATGCCTCTACAATCAACACACATACGCGACGTACCATCCTTTTTAGGCACTAGTATAATAGGAACATCACAAGGACTTAGAGATTCGCGTATGTAACCTTTGTCGACCAGCTCCTGTACTTGACGCATAATCTCCTTCGTCTCCTCTGGATTGGTACGGTATGGTGCACGGTTGGATAGCGATGCACCGGGAATTAAGTCAATTTGATGATCAATCCCTCGAATAGGTGGTAATCCTGGTGGCACGTCTTGTGGGAAGACGTCAGCGAACTCCTGCAAAATGTTAGTGACAGCAGGGGGCAAAGAGGAAGGCACGTCCTCGAATGAAAATAATGCCTCTTTGCACACAAAAGCATAGCAAACAGATTTGCTGAAATCTAGCTCATCAATATCAGATTTTGTGGCAAGTAAACATGCACTTTTCAATTTAATTTCAGAAGCAACACTAGATTGTTATTATTAGGTTTCATTTGTTGCTCAAATTATTTTGCCACAGTCTGATTTTCACTCTTATTTTCTCCTGTTTTACTTTATTAGCTCTATTAATATAATATTTCAAAATGGATTCAGGAGTCATAGGAAGCAAAGTAATATGGCTATCCTTATGAACAAGAGTATACTGATTATTTTTACCATGGTGTATAGAATTTTTATCGAATTGCCATATTCTACCAAGTAATAAGGAACATGATTGCATGGGTACCACATCACAATCAACATAATTAACATATGTAGAGATACTAAAATGCACACGAACAGTACGTGTTACCTTAACCTTGCCGCTGTTGTTGAACCATTGGGTGTAGTAAGGATGTGGATGCGGTCTTGTGGTGAGAGATAGCTTCTCCACCATCTCCATGCTAGCCAAGTTGTTGCACCTCCCTCCATCTATGATGACACGAACAGAACGTTCCTTCACAACTGCCTTTGTATGGAACAAATTATGCCTCTGATTTTGCTCAGCTTGTGTAACCTGCACACTGAAAATAGGTTGAGCAACTAAACATTCATACCTGTCAACATCTTCAGCAGCCATGTATTGCGTCTCATGATCAGAATCCTCTCCACTGTGTTCTTCATGTGTAATAAGAGCCAAAGTCTCCTCATCATAGTCACTAGCGGACTCATACCCACCATCCTCAGTAGCAATCATCACACGCTAAGATTTCATTATCTCGCAAAATGTCCTCTTCCCTTACAACGACGACAAATAATATCACTTGTGTGCCCTGTTGATGCCATGGAAGAAGAGGAGCTCTGCCCAGGCCCGGCAGGTGTGCTCTTGGCAGATAGCGGTGGTTGTGCATACTTTATTGTATCAGGGCTGGAGGTGGCACCTGATGGAGATGCTGGTGCAGTGGAAGTAGAGGATGCACGTGGTGTCCATGATGAAGATCGACCTGCAGAAAAGTTAGTTCACGCCAATGCCTGTCGATCCTGCAGTTCACGTTCGGCTTTACAAGCAAGATGGAATAAACGAGTGATATTAGTATACTCCTTATATTCTAGAATGGTCTGAATCTTTCTATTTAATCCACCCATAAAACGTGCAAGCATAACATCATTCTCCTCAACAATACCACATCTAATCATGCCAGTTTGCAATTCCTGATAATATTTTTTTGCTCTGTTTTCTTCTTGGCGCTCCTCTAGTTTTGTGCTCCTCTTTTTTTGTGAAAAATCACTACAATGGAGTGTGTCTCAAAACTCTTCCCTCGTCAAACTGACAGGATGGGTATGAAATTTTTTGTTGACTTTTTTCCAAAAATTTGGGCAGCTATGACGAAAAAGTGCGACAAAAGATCACTATGATGGCGCGTGGCTCAAAAGACTCAGAAAAACCAAAAATAGGATAGGGAAAAATTGCATGTGAAAATAGGACTGTAAAATCTCACCGAGCAACCTGGAAATCTGATACCACTTGATAGAGGCGAAGGTGTCCCGATGTTTCGATGAGATAGATATCGTTTTCTATGGGAGTCGAATTGACGATCCGACTACGAACGTGCAAAGACGTCGCGCCTTAGCAATCGCTAAACCAACTGCCGAGGGTTATTGACCATGTCGGAGCACGATCAACCTGACCACGAGGGTCTATTTCCTGTGAGCAAATGGAGAACAAGCAAGAAATTGATATTGCAATCTGGATATTGCGAATGAAAGAGGAAATCTTTATTAATGAAGGTGGGGTTCTGTGACGTCTTGGTCGGGTCGTTCGACACAAACGAAGTACGCGAAGTTGCAGCTATGGCAAACTTTTAATCTAAACAAAACCCGAAGTCTAAACGACGCCCTAAGGGATGTATATATGGAGGAAGAGGGGGGAATTTCATGTCCCTTGGAGGAGGGGTCCGAAACTAACCCTAACTCTTGTTTCCCCACACATACGGACTCTAAAAACAACATATACTTAAGTATTTCCAAAATACATGGGCCTGGCCCAATAATAAGGTGACACAGCACCTAGAATAGCCTTTGGACAAAATTTATGAAGTGGCATCTTGTATATTTTGTCCAAGGCTTCATGCACTCCTTATGGTGGCTTCAAAGTCCTGAAATCATCACTTGTAACTCCGTTCTTGATCCCCTTGCGCATGCCATCATCTCCATGCTTGGTCTTGCTCCAGTGTTCATCCCTCTTATCCATGCTAGGCCCTTCATTTGTAAGCAAAACAAATGTATCCAATTTAGGAAGCATCATATTCTTATGAACATTAGAATCATTACCAAGAAACAAAAGTACCTGGTAATTCAATTGGCGTGCGCGAGCTCTAGTAATTGGTCCAGTATGTATAGCAGTAGGGGATATGGGTGTAACAATGGTATTGATGTCCTAATCACACCAGGGAGTAGTACCAGCAAAGATTTGCTACAGCCATAGTCAACCACATGGTGTAGCATGTGTACTAATCATAAATTCAAGGAAGTGGACCATAGAATGTCAGCGCTAATTGGAGTTGGAGTTTTCTTTTGGCCAACGCA
This sequence comes from Triticum dicoccoides, assembly GCF_002162155.2. Classification (NCBI taxonomy): domain Eukaryota; kingdom Viridiplantae; phylum Streptophyta; class Magnoliopsida; order Poales; family Poaceae; genus Triticum; species Triticum dicoccoides. The sequence goes on from NC_041392.1 coordinate 364,006,364, forward strand.
AGTCCACGAGAGACTTAAGGAGGTGGGCCTCCACATGGGTCACGTTGGTCAGCTTTTGCATGGGACATCGAGGAGGTGGACGGCTCCAATAGATAGTTAGGAATTAGTAGGATTAGACTTGGTTTTTGTTTAGAGAAGATTAGTTTAAGCTACTTTTATTTGTCTTCACTCGTAGTGGCTAGTGCGATTGTCAAGACATCCTATCGGAACCCCATCTTGTGAGATTTCTTCCATCTAGCATATTCGCGATTTTGAGATTGCTTGGGTATTATTTTCTTGCTTGTTCTTTGATTTGCTTGCAGGAAAAGTCCTTTGTGGATAGGTCGATCGTGCCTTGGCTCAGTCGATAACGGCGCGGAGTTGCTTCAGCGATTGTCGTGGATACCAGTCGTGTACGGTTCACCCTGTAGGGTTGGTAGCCGGATCGTGAGGGTCAAGTCCCACCCAAAATCATAGTTATCTCCCTCTCATCGAAAGATCGGGCCCCAGTTCACATCATATTCCCCACAACCAAGACCTGGCTTAGGATATGACCCGACAAAGGCCCAAAGGCACTGTGGATCATACCATTTCCCGGGTTATAGTGGCACGGCAAGGAAAGGGCTGAAGGCCCGTGAGATGACCTAGTTTTAGGTCGGCTCGCAAGGAATCAAGACGGCCAGCTTATGGAGAAGGCCCATATAGAAGATTTACCCTAGCTTTGGAAGCAAGATGAGTAGGAGTTAGAGTACGGTACGGGTTGGCACTTCGACCCATAATCTATTGTAAACATAGGGAAACGACATGTTATATAAAGGTAAGCCCCTAGGACGAAAAGACTAAGTTGCAATATCTTGAGAGCTAGGTTAGATAATCAGCATCCTTGTAATTGAGATATTCAGCAAAATCTATCAAGCAGGAAGTAAGTCTTTACCTCCACCATGAGGGGCCAAACCTGGGTAAACTTTTGTCCTTAGTTCCCGACCAACCCTATTCAAGCGACCACCTAGTTGCGATGGCCTCCAAACTTAGTCCTTTCACGAGGACATCTACCGTGACAAAACCATGCCAGTTTAGGTGCTTTAACATTACTCTTATGAACCACAGTTGTAGCTTTAGCATGTTCCTTAATCCAAATAGGGAAATGGGGTTTTTCAATATAAGCAGTGGATACAACTAGATTAGCATTATAAGCAATCATTTTAGTTTTAGCTATAACAAGTTCCTCGCAAATTTCATCAATAGGTGGGTGAAATTTAAACCACTTCTCCATAGGGTGATAGAGGCAAAGGTGTCCCGTATTTCGATGAGATGGTGGCTATCATTTTGGAGGAAGTCGACTTTGACGATCCGACTACGAACGTGCGAGGACATCGCGCCTTAGCAATCGCTAAACCAACTCCGAGAGGTTATTGACCACGCCAGAGCACTATAGCAACCCGACCTCAGATGGTCAAGTCTCTGTGCTTCAGTGTCATCCCTGGATCGGTAATGCCGACACACACAGTACTCGAGGATTTATAATAGAGTAGCAATCACACACTTATTACATCGAAAGGTCTCCAAAGAGAACTTATTACAATAATATGGCTTAAGGCCATCTAATGCGATAACAGCGGAAGGCTTGAAAGATAAAGTGAGTCCATCAACTCCAACGGCATAGCTGAGCTGCACGGCAATGACCTAACGAACCTTACTCCTAGTCTGAAAAGTCTGCAACATAATACGTTGCAGGCCGAAACGGCTCAGCACATGGAATATGCTGGCAATGTAACACAGTAGAGCAGAAACAGAATAATGATATCACTATATGCATATATGGCTGGTGGAAAGCTCTATGGTTACAGTTTTTGCGAAAAGCCAATTTCCCCTACAACAAAGGAATAGATTTTGATTTAACTATCATGGTAGTTGAAACATCATTGAGAAAGTTCCTCCAACTCAATCCCAATTAAAGTGATTAACAACCCAACAATATTAATTAAACATGATGAGATACATGTGATAACCCAAGTACTAGATACTCAAGAATTGTCCATAACCGGGGACACGGCTAACCATGATTAGATTGTACACTCTACAAAGGTTTGCGCACTTTTCCCCACAAGACTCGATCTCCTCCGTTGGATTTCTCGCACTACAGGGTGTTTGAGAAACGGATGACCGAGACACAGTCTTTCAGAAACATTAACTCTCTACTCCGGACAGACCATACCAAACCTACATCCCACTACCTGCTGATCTGCCTCTTCAAGAGCTTCACGTAACTTACTCAACTATGCTAGAGCCCATAATAGCTTGTGGCTGCACACGGAAGTTTCTAGCATGAATCATCTCAGTTCCCTTTGAGCCTGGGTGGCGGTCCATAGGAAGATCACACGGGTACTCCGGGATTTCCAAAAAATACAGGCAACACTGGGTACTCCAGGTGCCTCAATCCACCTAGTTGTTTGATTAAGTTGCCACCTTAAGTTGAACCATTAATTTAACAATCTCACATCTGTCATGGATATCACTCAAACCCAAACCACGTCTACGAGCATAGCATAGCATAGTATATAAGCAACGCGTAGAGTAACTCCGAAGGGTTTGAATGTAACAGGGCAATAGGTTCTACCTCATCAACTACTTCCCAACCCGCAAGTTAATGACATCCTAATCATGCAATGTTTAAGGATTGGAACTAATGCATAAAAACTGGGTGATAATGGGATATGATCAAAGTGTTACTTGCCTTGCTGACGATCTGCGAAACCTAGGGACTCGTAGTAGCACGCTTCGCACTCCGGGTGTTCTATCGCAAGCAAACAATAGCATACATAAGTAACAAGCTAGGATGCACAAGCAAAACTCAAATAATAGAGGTAGACCAGAAAGTTCAAATTAAGAACTCTGGTTCGCAAAAAGAATCAAATCAAACGGAGCAACGAAATTCAAACGGCGAAAGAAAGAAGCTTCGTTTACTAATCTGAAACTAGGTCAAATTTTACAGTAGGGAAAACTTGTTTGAGTTGGTTAAACGGAAAGAGGGTTTCGAGACGAAACTCCAGGCGCTTGAATCGCCGGATTCTGACTAACGAGCGAAAAGATAAACAGAAACTAAGATCGGATCAGAAATCACGATCAGAGAAAATCGCGGATTAAATCCGATAAAAGAAAACTGACGAACAGACTAACGAACAAGCATTCGTTAGTTGTATCTAACGGGCGAAGAAACATTCATTAAAATGAACGTTCGAACGAACGTCCGCTAACTAGAAGAACCAAGAAAAACCGGCGATCCAAAAAAACGAATCTAGGGTTTTCAAAAAAACCGAACAGTTTTAGAAAGAAAACCGGCGGCGGGGCGCAACGGCTACCTCCGGAGGGAGATCCGGTGAGGCGGGGCAGCGGCGGGGCGGCGACTTGCGGGGCGGCGGCGCTCGGCAGGCGGCGGCGGCTG
>NC_041392.1:364010182-364011140 GCF_002162155.2 Triticum dicoccoides
GGGGCGGTGGTATATAAAGGGCAGGGGCGGGTCGGCTTGGAGGAGGGGGCAAGGCGCGGCGGTGGAGAGGAGTCCGGCTCGGACTCCTTGTCCGAGTAGGCGGCGGCGGCGCGCGCGCGCGCAGGAGGCGGCTGCGGCGGCCTGGCGCGGCTGGGCCTTAGGCCCAGTCGGCGCGGAACTTTATTTTTTAAATAATTCCGCCGACAGAAGAAAAATCCTAGAAAAAAATAAAAATCTAAAAATGCCAAAACAAATTTTCACCGCCTAAATAAAATATTTAGGACGAGGTGAACATTTTCTTGGCCCTAAAGTGCAATTTTGAAAATGCGTAATTTTTCTAATGCAAATAAAATCGGAATAAACCCAAATAAAATCCAATAAATGATTTTAATATTTTTCCTCCAATATTTCAATTATTTCGGAGAAGTCATATTATCTCCACTCATTTGACTTAATATGAAATACTTCGGAGAGAAAAATTATTAACATCAAAATCCTCGTTTCATTATTTGATAAAAATCAAATATGAAAACAGAAAAATCTCCAACTCTCACCATGGGTCCTTGAGTTGCTTAGGATTTCGAGGATTGCGGAACTGGAATGCAATAAAACATGGTATGCATGGATGATCTATGTATAACATTCCAAATTGAAATTTTGGGATGTTACAAGCACAATCAACCTGACCACGAAGGTCTATTTCCTGCAGGCAAACGAAGAACAAGCAAGAAACTAAGATTGCAATCTGGATATTGCGAATATAAGAGGAAAGCTTTATTGACCACTTGATAGAGGAAAAGGTGTCCCGTCTTTCGATGAGATGGTGGCTATCGTTTTGGAGGAAGTCGACTTTCACGATCCGACTACGAACGTGCGAGGACGTCGCGCCTTGCCAATCGCTAAACCAACTCCGAGAGGTTATTGACCACGCCGGAGCACGATCAACCTGACCACGAAG
>NC_041392.1:364011470-364016341 GCF_002162155.2 Triticum dicoccoides
GGTCTATTTCCTGCAGGCAAACGAAGAACAAGAAAGAAACTAAGATTGCAATCTGGATATTGTGAATATAAGAGGAAAGCTTTATTAACCACTTGATGGAGGCAAAGGTGTCCCGTCTTTGGATGAGATGGTGGCTATCGTTTTCGAGGAAGTCGACTTTGACGATCCGACTACGAACGTGCGAGGACGTCGTGCCTTAGCAATCGCTAAACCAACTCCGAGAGGTTATTGACCACACCGGAGCACGATCAACCTGACCACGAAGGTCTATTTCCCGCAGGAAAACAAAGAACAAGCAAGAAACTAAGATTGTAATCTAGATATTGCGAATATAAGAGGAAATCTTTATTTATCAAAGGTGGGGTTCTGTGACACCTTTGTCTGGTCGTTGAACACAAACGAAGTATGCGAAGTTGCAGCTATGGCAAACTTTAATCTAAACAAAACCCAAAGTCTACACGACACCCTAAGGGTTGTATATATTGAGGAAGAGGGGGGAATTTTGTGGCCCTTGGAGGAGGGGTCCGAAACCAACCCTAACTCTTGTTTCCCCACACATACGGACTCTAAAAACAGCCTATACTTAAGTATTTCGAAAATACATGGGCCTGGCCCAATAATAAGGTGACGTAGCACCTAGAATAGCCTCTGGACGAAATTTATGAAGTGGCATCTTGTATATTTCGTCCAAGGCTTCATGCACTCCTTATGGTGGCTTCAAAGTCCTGAAATCATCACTTGTAACTCCGTTCTTGATCCCCTTGCGCATGCCATCACCTCCATGCTTGGACTTGCTCCAAGGTCATCTTTCTTATCCAAACTAGGCCCTTCATTTGTAAGCAAAACAAATGTATCCAATTTAGGCAGCATCATATTCTCATGAACATTAGAATCGTTACCAAGAAACGAAAGTACCTGATAATTTAATTGGCGGACGCGAGCTCTAGTAATTGGTCCAGTATGTATAGCAGCAGGGGCTGTGGGTGTAACAATGGTATTGATGTCCTCATCATAGGGAGATCACAATGAGTAGCAAATGATTCACAGAAAGTAGCAACTATCTCAGAGTCAAGTCCATATTTTTCACTAAGCTTATGAAAAACATATGTTTCTATAAAAGACTTAACACAATCATAATCAAGATTTATACCTGACGCATTCCCTTTGTCAATTTCCCAATCTTCAGAGTTGAATTTTATTCTTTCAATAAGATCCCATTTGAATTCAATAGTTTTCTTCATGAAGGAACCAGTAGAGAAAGTGTCAAGCATTGTTTTATCATCCTGAGAAAGCCGAGCATAAGAGTTTTGTATAATCATTTCTATTGAGAGGTCATGATTGGGGCATGTGTGCATCATGTATTTAAGCCTCCCCTAGCTTGAGAAATACTTTATCCTTCATGAGGCCAAAACTTATATATATAATTCGGATCACGATGAACCAAATACATAGGATAAAAAATTTGGTGGAATTCCAGCTTCCATCAGTTCCAGTTCCATGTTTCAGTGTCATCCAATAGCCTATACCAAGATAATGCCTTTCCCCACAAAGCTAAAGGGAATATTTTCTTCTTAAATACATCCTTTGATAAACTTGCAAGCTTAAAAAATCCACAAATTACATCTATATAGATTAAGTGCACATCAGGATGTATTGTTCTAGCTCCCATATATGGATTAGCAAGCAATTTCACCATAATACGCGAAGGAATTTCATAGCAAATATTTTCAGTAGCTTTAGTAGGTTGAGAAGCAGCTCTTACCACTTCTGGTCGAGGTGAAGATACCCTTATCAAGCCCCTCAAAGGATTACTTTCCATAGTGACAAGTGACAATAAATTTCAGCACGTAATAAAACTGTTTTCTTACCAAAGTTACCTCACTCCCTGGCAATAGCGCCAAAATAGTCTTGATGTCCCACTAGTATAGGGGAGCAATCGTAGTCATTTCTGTAAGCAAGACTGTCGAACCAACGAGGAGCAGAAGAGAATGATAGGCAGTTTTCAGCAAGGTATTCTCTGCAAGTGTTGTAGATAGTGGTAATAGATAGTTATGTAGCAAGGCAATTCATAACAAGTAACACGTAACAATACTAACAAAAGTGCAACCACATGGCCCAATCCTTTTTATAGCAAAGGACAAGCCAAAAGTACTTCTTATAATGAGCAAAGTGTTCTCGAGGACACATGGAAATTCTTGTCTAGTCATATTCATCATGTTCAGTTGATTCGCGTTCACTACTTTGATAATTTGATATGTGGGTGGACCGGTGCTAGGGTGTTGTTCTTACGTGAACAATAAACCCACTAATGATTACCACTCTCGCAAGCGTCCGCAACAACGATGGAAGAATTAAGATAACACTACTGTAGGATGCTGCTAACGTGACACTACGATCAGAGACCCTTCGACGAAACTGTGTGCGATGCAATAATTGCAAACGATGGTGTAAAAAATGTTAAAAAAGGTGCAAAACGTTTTCGATGGTGGATGCATCAAACATGGTTCAGATTTTAGTTACCTGTGCGATGCAAGGCATATGGTTCAGTTCAATTAACTCGTTGCGATGAGGAGTAACAAAAGAAACGGGTAGCCAGGTGAAGGTGTGTGCGATATACATCATACGGCTCACTCGGGTGAATTGTTTGTGATTAGTCAACACAAGAGAAACGGTCAGCCAGATCAAGGTGTGTGTGATATACGGCATGCGGTTCACTCGGATGAACTGTTTTCTTTGAGCCAAGACAATAGAAATGGTTCAATATAACAAGATGTGTGTCATGTGTGATACGCGGCAAACAGGTCTGTAATCGGGAACGTGTGGGAAGACCTATAACAACACAGACGATTCATGTTAACAAGCCATGTGTGTTGTGAGCAAACGATTGCTGGTATACAATTGTGAGTGATTGATGAAAACATCACCTACAGGTTCCATTGTTTAGTTAGTGCGCGATGTGATTTACTTTGTTCGCACAACATATATACTTAAAAAGACAGCATTGCATTGCATAACCAGATTAAGCATACAATTACACAAGTGACTACACACATAACATTTCCACACACCATAGTAAGCAATTACATGCATACTAAACTAGGAGAAATGAGGATCTAATCATCTACTTATTGTTGCGACGACGCTTGCCATTGCTCTGCTTCCGGCTGGATCCCCAGCCGTTTTGGGGAAGGAGGCACTTACTCATGTCAACGATCCGCATGTACATGTCGTAGCTCGTGTACGCCTCCTTGGCCGCGTACACAACGTGAGCTCTGTCTAGTAACTCCATCCAGGCCGAGTGCCAGGCATGCTTGTCCTTGTTGCAGGAATCCTTCATGTCTCTGTAGTAAGGGTCGATGATGGCCTCGGCGAGGTTAACCAGTGAGTCTTTCTCATGCTCCTTGCTCCCCCAAATCTTGTATTAGCCCTAGATGTCGACAAGATTCTGGCATGCGATGCCCGAATTCTCGAGCACCTTTACATCATAGGTGATGTCCACCATAGAGAACATGTAGTGGGGGCTGTTGACAAACTTGGCGAAACGCTCGCAAGGCCTTGTGTCCAGGCAGTAGTGGTAGACGAGGACGTGGTAGCGCACACACATCTGGGTGACGACGACCTTGGGACGAGACACGGCACAAGCGCGGGTGTACTCGAGGTCAAACCCGACCACCTTGTACTTCTCCTCCGCAAGCAACAGCTCCATGATGTGGATGGAGTGCTCCACCGAGACCGGGTTATTGGTGTACACCACCGAGAGGTTCGTGAACCTTCTATGCGTGTCCACCACGGCATGCATTGTAACGCCCTCGTTGCGGCTATATCTCCCACGTGTTGAAGCACGACTTAGAGGCATAACCGCATTGAAAGCAATGTCACAAGTGAGGTAATCTTCACACAACCCATGTAATACATAAGGGAAAGAGATACATAGTTGGCTTACAATCGCCACTTCACACAATACATGAATAAAGCATTACATCAACCAGATACAATCAAGGTCCGACTACGGAACCAAAATAAAAGAAGACTACCCCAATGCTACACAGATCCCCGATCGACCCCAACTAGGCTCCACTACTGATCAACTAGAACGAAACAACACAAAGGACAAGATCTTCATCGAGCTCCTCCTTGAGCTTGGTTGCGTCACCTTCTCGGTAACATCGGCACCTGCAAACTGGTTTTGGAAGTATCTGTGAGTCACGGGGACTCAGCAATCTCACACCCTCACGATCAAGACTATTTAAGCTTATGGGTAAGGTAAAAGTATGAGGTGGAGCTGCAGAAAGCGACTAGCATATATGGTGGCTAACATACGCAAATAAGAGCGAGAAGAGAAGGCAAAAGCACGGTCGAACAACTATGATCAAGAAGTGATCCTAGAACAACCTACGTCAAACATTACTCCAACACCGTGTTCACTTTCCGGACTCCGCCGGAAAGAGACCATAACGGTTACACACGCGGTTAATGCATTTTAATTAAGGTCAACTTCAGGTTTTCTACAACCGGGCATTAACAAATTCCCATCTGCCCATAACCGCAGGCACGGCTTTCGAAAGTTCAAATCCCTGCAAGGGTGTCCCAACTTAGTCCATCACAAGCTCTCACAGTCAACGAAGGATATTCCTTCTCCCAAGACAATCCGATCAGAATCGGCATCCCGGTTACAAGACATCCTCGACAATGGTAAAAACAAGTCCAGCAACACCGCCCGAATGTGCCGACAAATCCCGATAGGAGCTGCACATATCTCATTCTCAGGGCACACTCAGATGAGCTCTCCATACAACTAAAACCAAACCTCGAGTTTCCCCGAGGGGGCGCTGCACAGGGCTCTAGTTTGGACCAACACTCAGAGGAGCACT
>NC_041392.1:364016520-364101716 GCF_002162155.2 Triticum dicoccoides
AAGATGACCCTTGAGTCTGTAGAACCCAAGGGAAAGAAAAGGCTAGGTGGCGAATGGTAAAACCAATGTTGGGCATTGCTGGAGGAGTTTTATTCAAGGCAAACTGTCAAGGGGTTCCCATTATAACCCAACCGTGTAAGGAACGCAAAATCCGGGAACATAACACCGATATGACGGAAACTAGGGCGGCAAGAGTGGAACAAAACACCAGGCATAAGGCCGAGCCTTCCACCCTTTACCAAGTATATAGATGCATTAATTAAATAAGAGATATTGTGATATCCCAACAAAATATCCATGTTCCAACAAGGAACAAACTCCAATCTTCACCTGCAACTAACAACGCTATAAGAGGGGCTGAGCAAAGCGGTAAGATAGCCAAACAACGGTTTGCTAGGACAAGGTGGGTTAGAGGCTTGGCTTAACAATATGGGAGGCATGATAAGCAAGTGGTAGGTATCGCAGCATAGGCATAGCAAAAGAGCGAGCAACTAGCAAGCAAAGATAGAAGTGATTTCGAGGGTATGGTCATCTTGCCTGAAATCCCGTAAGGAAGAAGAACGAGTCCATGAAGAAGACAAATAGACGTAGTCGAACGTGTCCTCACAAACGCACGTTATCGGAACCAACCCGAAGAAGCAACACCGGAAAGAAGCACACAACATAGTAAACAACCAACACATGAACATGGCATGATATGCGGGATGTGGTATGCGGTGCATATGCATGACTTGCAAAGGAATGATTGAACCTGGCCTAAACTTGGAAAACCAAGAGTTCCACTGGAAAGGTGAGGTGATTTCAGTCGAAATCGATATAAAGATCGCCGGAATCGGATGTACGGTTTGGAAATGGCAAGCAAAACAAATATGGCACCGTCTGCGATAATCAGTAAGTAGCCATCTAAATGCATCAAGATAAATATGCTACAGCACTCAAACATGACAACAAGATACATGGCAGGGATCCACTCATGAAGCTTGACAACAGATGAACACTGAGCTACGGCTAATTCACTCATTAACAAGTTCAAACAAGCATGGCAAAAGTGCAAAAGATAATAGGTTTCAGACTTAGTGAAATTAACAGCATGCCAGGAATTTATCATCAGGAAGCAATGTTTAGAGCATGATAACTATATGCTACAGGAACTTAACATGGCAAAGCAAGGCATAGCATGAAGCTACTCAAAGCACTTTACAAAAGTCCCTTAGTGACCATGAGCCAAAAGGGATCAGAAAATACTATTGCAAGCATGTGAACATAGCAAAAACATAAACAGATTCAGACTTGGTGAAAAACTGGAGCATGCAAAACAGATTAACAAGTAGGCATGTTTATGAGCTTGATGCACTCACTAAAAAGCATGGAATGGTAAACTAAGCATACATGCATCAAGAAAACATGGCATATGAGCTAGGCATGGCAAGAACAACAACATAGCATGCACGGATCAATAGCAACAACCTCGGCAAAATCGCTAAACATGTTAACAATCTGCCAGGAACATTTTATAGCAAAAGTAGAGCTCGATTGACTCAAGCTAGGCTGCTCCATAATTGCAAACAAAGACATGGATGGATAGAGCACCACAATATTAACAAAACATCATTACTGATCATCCTCAAAAGAGGCACGTATCACTAGGAAATAACATGAACATATGGCATAAAAACAATAACAGGACAAGGACTTAGTGAAATTCTAAGTCCCTGAAATCAGCATCAACGAGTAGGCTACTTTGCATGCTTGTGCTAGTCACCACAAAGATCACAAAAATACATGGCAAACACCTCTGTAAAGATAACATGACATATTACAAAACACATGTAGAGCTCAGGATCATAGCATGCACACAATAATCATGGCAAAAATGACAAAAGGCCATTTGCTGAAACAGATCTGACATAATCATCACATAGCCCTCTTCCAACAACATTTCGAGCATCAAGATGAGCTCAAATGAAAATGATGCGATGAGATGGAATGATGTACTCGTCGAGACAAACATTTTGATATGCTAGATGCGCGAATCGGAGCTACGAGTGCAGAGTTATGACATGATGAATAATGCTAAAAAAATATGCAGATCTGGGACTTAGACGAAAAAATAGACCTCTCCGGGAAAAGTCAACGGGCGAAGGAAGCAGGCCGAGGTGGGGTTGCTGGGCCTCGGTCGGAGATGGGCCGGAATCGGGGCAGAAGCTGGCCTGGCCCAGCTCGGGGCCGCGGTCAACGGCGATGCGGATCGGGGCTCCTCCCGATCTCGTCCGGTAGCGACGGCGCGACCAGAGCTCCTGTGAGAGAGATGGCCGGAGCCGCAGCGGCGGCGCCGGATCTAGAAGAAGGCGGCGGCAGGGCTCCTCCTTAGGCTCGGATCGAGGCTGTTGCACCCCGGGACGGCGGCGGGGAGGCGTTCAGGCGACGGAGGCGTGCTCCGGCGAGCGAAGGCGGCGGCGGCGCCGGGCAGCGCTCGCCGGCGAGGAAGGCGGCGGAACGAGGCTCGGGCGGCGGGCGGGATCTGGCCCGGTTCGGCCCAGAGGCAGGCCAGCGATGGGCCTCGGGCGGGTCCGGCAGCGCGACGAAGTGGGCACACAGGGGCGCAAATCAGACGACGCCACGTGGCGGCGGACGACGAAGTCGGACGTGTCTGTCGGCGGGATGTTTGTCCGGTGGCGCGAGGACGAAGGGATCTAGGGTTAGGGGCGAAATGATCCGGAATTTCGGGGAGGGGTGCTCTTTTATAGGTAGAGGGAGCTAGGAAGCTCCAAATGAGGTGCCGTTTGCGGCCACGCGATCGTGATTGAACGCTCTATATGATGGAACAGGTTTAGGTGGGTTTGGGGCCACTTTGGAGGAGTGTTGGGCTGCAACACACACGAGGCCTTTTCGGTCCCTCGGTTAACCATTGGACTATCAAACGAAGTCCAAATGGCACGAAACTTGACAGGCGGTCTACCGGTAGTAAACCAAGGCCGCATGACAAGTCTTGGTCCAATCCGAAAATGTTTAACACCCGCACACGAAAAGAGGTAGAAAGGGACATCGGAGGACATAGGAGCGCCGGATTGCAAAACGGACAACGGGGACAATGCTCGGATGCATGAGACGAACACGTATGCAAAAGAAATGCACATGATGACATGATATGAGATGCATGACACGCAAGCAATAACAAGGCAACAACAGCGAATAACTGGAAGACACCTGGCACATCGGTCTCGGGGCGTCACATGCATGGTGAACTGCTGCTCGTCATCGGCAGCCGCTCGGAGCGCCATTGGAGCTGCGCAGGATACCTTCTAAGAATTTCTCGTGCAGGGTGTGCTTCTTGCAATGGTGGGGCACGATCGAAAGGTTGAAGAGACACAAGGGTTAAATGGCTGATGTAATAAATGGGAGCCGGCCGGCATGTAATCGTCACGTCTTGTCACAGCGTTCATAGAGAAGGATTCCAGTGCACGCTTGACAACACTGCATCACACGCGTTTTGTTTGATCACGCATGGGCTCAAAGAGGCGTCAAATGTATCATCGGTGAGCCTATTCCCGCGCTACCACGTAGTTCACTGCGCTAGCTTCCTGTCTGGCTAGTTTGGCCACGCCTCGGCTAGAAGAGGGACAAATCATGGGCGTTTATTGGCAAAAAGCTTTGTAAAAACGAAGTGTGTGGAATGACTTCGGTCATAATTTTACCCGTGGGTGATGAGGTCAAAGTAACACAGAAGGGTGATGATGGACACTCGAGTGTGATAATTAATTTTGTGCTCTATAGGGCACACAGTTGAAGAAACCAATTGTGTGCAATAATGTCGAAGATAGCAGTCGAGTTAGCTATACAGATCGTGTGCTATGAGACTGACAAGGTAAACAGATTCGAGAATGGTTAATAAAATCTAAGACCATTGCATATTAAGGTCAAAATAGTGCTACCAATATACGAGTCTCATACAATGCCATTTCAACAATTGTACCACAAAAGCTCGAAATATTACAAGGTTCAAATTCCAGAGTTATATGGCCCAAATTCAAAGATTACAAGGTTCAAGCTGATATTAGAAATGAAATTCAGCTCATTAGCAGCAAACGCTCGCGCTGATCCACTGAACATCGATATCAGAGAGGTTCAAACTAATATTACTACTTCTAAGTCTGGTTTCGAAACCTCATAATTTTTGCAAAGGGGTCAAGCACTGAGAAATCATGTATGGGGTTGACATGATGACTTCCGATTACTCTGTCATATGAAGTTCCAAATTGAAATTCATCATTTTCGGAGTCTATTCCATTCTGCCGCGAGCGCCGGCGTTGATCAACAAACCATTCATTTTTGCAAAATAAATGTAGGGAAAACCTCATTACCTTCAACACCTTTGCTCTCAAAACAAAGAACCTGGCGAATATAATCTCCGGTAAGGGAAAAATTTGTTTTAGCCAATCTAGTTTTTGCCCACTTTGCTTATGCCACTCTAGAATTTGACATATCACTTTTTCCACCCTTAGCTTTTGACAATTATCACAATTGCCATTCCGCGGCAAAAACAAAATTTTCAAAGTGGCAATTGTGATACATTTCAAAATCTAAGAGTGGCAAAAGTATATAAAAAATTATTGCTTTTGCCATCCAATGGCATTTGTGATGTATTGTCAAAAGGTAGGAGTGGCAAAAGTGAGATGCCAAATTCTAGAGTGGCAAAAACAAAGTTTTCCCCTCCGGTAGGGTCCCTCGGTAGGAGTTCAAAGTTATTTCTGATAGATGCAGATCTAGGCATTCGACTTGATTGTTATATGGTATCACGTTATCCACCACTGGTCCTAATCTTATCTGCAAAAGAAGAAAATATGTTAGTGCCTACATGCAGTTTTGAACACTACTATAGGCCTATTTGGTTTGCAGGATTTGTAAAATGCACTAACATGCCATCTTCGATCTAACATGATTAACATGGGCATTTGATACATTCTAGAAAAATGTAGCCTTCTTCACAAGAGGTTGGACTGGATGAAAAGTTCCCTAAGAAAACTAATACAGATGAATCCAAAGGAGAAATGCTTATGGATTGTAACCATATGGATCAAGCAACCAATATGGGGGGACATGTATGTACTAAAATCCTCCAAAAGAATCCTTCAGAAATCGTAGTACATTGTCATTGTAAACTTGGAAAAAGGTGTCACAACTTGAACTTCCTTATGGTTAACATTTAACAGGAAAGGAACGTCACCTCGATATATAACTTCTCCAGGCACGGAAAGCATCTCAGGAAACTGACACTTGCTCCAGGTTGGGGCCGGTAGATTCTAGTGCCAAGACCTTCATCGTGCGCAGTTTTGGGGTCAAGCTTGTCGGAATCATTTCCTGGATAATAGACGAAGAAACATCTTCAAAATTAGAAATAATGTTAATTTGTAGAAGGGGAGGTAGAAGGTGGTTGTTGTACCTAAACGAGTGTGGATCCAATAACAAGTTCAGAGTATTTGTCAAACGACTAGCCCACCATTGTTAATTTCGGCGCAGAAATGACATTGATTCTTGTTGGACCTTCTTGATCAACTACAAGTAATCTCTCAAGTGTAGGTGTGTCCTTAATGACCATATTGTGGTACACATCTTTTGATGTCTTCCTACCGCACCAACAACACACATAAATAGTCCGGAGAGTCATGGAGGTGATGTGGAAGCTACTCAACCCATTGATCGCCTGAAGACGAAGGTACTCGAGTGCAGTACAACCACGGAGTAGGCGCTCCATGTCACCGTTCGGGAGGCATACGGCAATGAGCTCGAGGTTCTTCATTCGTGGTAGAATAAGACTGGGCCCGTCATTAAGGGGGGATGGCAGTTCCTAAACTTGGCGACGCGCGGGCGTCGGCGCGAGGCGGAGCGCGGACGTTGGTAGTGAGCGCATATTCCCATCATCAAAAGTGAGCTCCTCAAGCTAATCTAGGGCGGGGGATCGGAACCAATCGTCAAGCTTGGCTCGGTCCTTGCCGTTGGAACGGAACTTGCCCACTATAAGGCCTCTGGTTGGGCCAAGGTGACTGCCGAGGATCTTGGAGAACGCATCCAAGCTTTTGCGATAGCCATGGCAGAGCTCGTGGGTGTCGATGAGGTCGAGAGGGGTGGGGTTCCATAGGGGGCGCCACCGCCGGGAAAGGACGGTTGTTCAGGCCCCATATTTGATTGGGAGGAGGGAGATGATGGTTGTCAACGTATCATCGAGGAGGTTGCTGATGAAGTCTAGGCCTGCTGGAGTCGCTTGTGGTTCTTGCTCGCCCCGCCTCCGCTTGTTGGCAACTCCGTTCTCTACCTCCGGAGTCTCCTTGTTAGCGACAATTTCTGATAGAAGTGGGAGTATAGGGAATATTTAATTAAAACAGGGCAATAGAAAAGTGTATTGGTAACTAGAAGTTATTAGGTAGGAATATAGTAAGAAAATGGAATAACAATTGATTGCTTAAATACTACACAATTCATTTGATATTGATGGGTAAGTCAACATGCAGATACTTGAAAAGAAAACTTACTTCGAACAAAGTCTGGATGGATGATATCGTCGGCGAAGTTAGCATATATCTCATGACCAGGCCCTTTTATGTGCAGTGCAATTATAGTGCCAGCTTTCAGTACATAAAGCTTAGAAATTTCTTTACAAAGGCCAGTGCCAAGATAGGAGTCACCACGTTCATCAAGTCTTATAGTAGCAACGTTTGTAAATCCATGGTTTGTGTTCAGTATGACATCCCTGCAGTCTTGATTGATGTAAAGGAAAAGATTATGCACTACAGATTATGTTGCATAGCAAGGGACGCGCTACAGAAAATGGTAGGATTGTTAAAGAAAATATGGTAACATGCAAATATGGACCCAAATTGAAAGAACTGTACAGCAGTTGAAATCGAAGGACAAAAATCTATAATTAAACTGATAGGGTAAAAATGATGTCATGGAAATATGAGAGTAATCGAAAGAACAATACATCATTAATTTGCCTAATATAGAAAGAAGAGGGGGGAATGCCCTTTGACGTATATGGTGCATGTGGAACCTTTTATCCAAATCTAGCAATATTTAGAATATGTTTAGGAAAGTAGGCCATACCAACCAATTTAGGGTGAGATTGAACATACCGCGCGCATCCTCAAGTCATCTGGTACAGTGAGATGGAATGTCTAGCGGAGGCCGCAAAGTCCTGATGTGTCCGCGCACTGTACACTCTATGAATTGAAGAAAACCCTCAAACCAGCTCGAATAGAAATGAATTCACGGCGATTTCGGCCGGGTGATTAAAGGAGGAAGATGAACTGGGATAAGAAATGAGATAATATCCCATTAAATTAGTTACCTTGTTGTCCATGAGAAAGAACTCTCAGTACGGCAGATTCCCCAACCGAGCGGAGCTGGGTCGACCGCGAGCAACATCGAGAAAGTCGATGGTGATAGGCGGTGGCAAGCGGAAGTGGCAAAATGCAGTGGGCTTTGCCGGAGCCTGGCGGCGGTGGCAGGCGGCGAGCTAAGTGGTTACCGCCGCGATAGGCGGTGCCATGCATGGACGCGGAGGAGCCTGGTCAGGTGTGAATGGGGACCGAAGGGGGTGGCGGGCAGGGTGAGGGTTTTTCTGGCGTGGGGATCGTGAGGGTTTTCTTTTTTCTTTTTAAAATTGGGTGGTGAGGGTTTGCTGTCCCACAAAGAATTTCAGAGGCGATATTTTTCTAGAGCCAACCGTGTGTGATTGACGCAACAGGGAAAATGAAAGTCATTGCACACGGTTCCAATTTTGGGAACCATGTGTGGTTGACGTACTACCTCCCTCCTGGTTTATTGGTCCCACTTGTAATTTTTACCAAATTTTGACCAAATATTTGACTAAGAAATGTTTATGCATGTCACCAAAAATTATATCATTGAACACTATGCTCAAATACCCATCCAACGATATAATTTTGCTGACCTGCACTAACATTTTGTCAGTTAAACCTTTGGTCAAATTTAACACAAATTACAAAGGGGACCAATAAACCAAGATGGAGGTAGATTCCATCAACAGAACTAATTGCATCCATATCCCACGGTTAGACATAAGTAAATGTAGAGTAAACATACTCAGACATAGATAATAAGCATACACGTACACAAGCATAGTTCAACCATAAGTACATAGTTCAACCGTCATTAAGCATACTCAAGCGTACATAGTTCGATCCCACATCTCATCTCACATGTCGGCACGGTCCTGAAGCTTCTCCAGGTACTCGGCGTATGCATCGTTCGCCACCCTGCGAGAATACTTCTGCTTGAAGGAGCCAACGGCCCGTCCTCTTGCATGCGCCAGAACACTTAGATACATGTCATGTAGCTTGTGGTTGCAAAATGGGCATCGATAGCCGCCGTTCCAGGTCCTAATACGCCTGTTATGTTTTCCCGCATAAAACTCCCTTGGGATTTTCCTCTTGTACCTCCTCTGGCCATCTTCATCCTCGTTGTCCACATCATCAGACAGCACATGTACAAATAGTTAAAAAAATTGGCATCAAATCCATGTTTACATGCCGTGAAGTAGGATTAGGAATTTATGGCTATTTATTTATACATATCCAAATATTATGGTTTGATTTTTAAGCACAGTCGTCTATGCACAGACCAATCTTCAAGAAAATAATGGCACAAACATATGTAGGTCATTCAAAATCAATTGTCAAGTCTTGGCTAGGAATTATTAGCAGGAACACGAACCCTAGTCGAATTACTAGCAGAAATCATTTGCACACATGAAACAACTAATCACTTATCACTTGTATCATTCAACCAATCAATACACTACACAGATCTAACGGAACTTACTCAGATTTCATGGATTGGGAGAACATAACCATAGGATTTCTATTCCAAAAAGGGGAAGGCAGGAGTAACCAGAGAAACCCTAGGATCTATTTGACACATAAATGGGTATAGATCACTAACCAGTTGTCCGTTGTCGTCGGAGTCATCGCCGGAGTGGTCGTCGGATTCGTCACTGGGGTCGTCGCCCGCGTCGTCACCAGAGTTGGTGTGGAACTACGCCTCCGGCTGTGGAAGCTCGACGACGTCGATGACATCAGGGTGCAGTGATAACTCGCCGTCGGTGACGGCAACCTCTGTCTCCATCTCCACGCCGTGCTCCGGTGCTTCAGCCACCCCGACGTCGCCACTCCCTCCAATGGGGCGCTTCAGCGGCATCCTCATACACTGACAGCTTTGAGGACTGAGAGCGGCGTCGAGGATGCAAGCGGAGAGAGAGGATTGTGTGTGCGGAGAGGATGGGGGCAGCCGCTCGGGCGCACCATTAATATGGAGTAGTGGGAGAGAGGAGGGTGGCGGTCAAACTGCTGGCTCGCCTCCCGGCGAGCCAACGCACCGGACTGTTGGCATGCCTACCATCATTCCACATAGCTACTCGCACGCCTCCCAATGACACTACACAGCGAGCACGCCTCAGTCAATTCACACACCTGCACGCACGCCTCCCGGTCTGCCTGCGCGGTGGACTGCTCGCATGCGGCCCGTCAACTCACGCCTGCTCGCACGGCACACGGGTCGCGTGGCGGCACATATATTGTTTTTCTATTTGGATGATTAATGTTGTCGCTTTATTGCTTAACCGAAGCATGTCACGTATCCATTGTTGGTCTAACACTCACGGTTCGAATAAATAATCTGTTTGGGATATTGGTTCCCAATTATTAATAATCTCCCATTTGTAATTAGATAAAGATTACATCAAAACTGGTCTCAAATTTGACAAAAACAAAGTACAATGCCACTTTGTATTGGTGTCCATACGACAACACGATGAGTTTCATGAACTTCAAATAAGTTGTGGATGTACTAGAATTTAAAAATCAAGATTCTCAATGTTTGATATTTCTTGCACGGGGAGTAAAACATGCACCCAGTGAGACACATGTGTTTTTGCAATCCATTTAGGTGCACTATCACGTGTGCATGTAGCTCAAATTTGATTTTGCACATTATACCTATAGAAAATCGATCAATTAATATACTAAAATGTCTTAATGATCTCTGTTTTTTCGAAATTAAAACGTCCCTCCTCTGGTAACATATGTTCACCGCGGGATAATTTAACATGCATCATAGTTGCGGTGGATTCGCGGTGTGTTTGCGGGTGTGTGCGTCTGGGGGTGGCGGGTGGCTCGCAGTACACTACGAGTTGTGAGCCATCGTGTTGGTCGGCTGTTTTGTTAGGCAGGTGTCACATCAGAGTCATGAATTCGTTATTTAAAACAATACACAACCCTTTCATACATACATGTTTTGGCCACATGCGGTCAATGGTTATCCTACATGACACTCTATACTCGCGTGTGACACTTTCTGTGGGCCCGCGAGTTCGTCGTCCATCGCTTTGACGAACAGCCAGTAGTGAGGTTAATTTGACCAGCAAGGTAGAATCTTTTTTGTTTGTGTTATGGTGGTATATAATACGCTTCGCAGAGGTGGGAGGGGACCAACATATATACTATACGTACGCGTCCGTGAACAAGTACACCTCACTCAGTGTCGGGACTTTTCGGTTTCCGAGGCACGTGCCACATGAAAGTTGTGAAATTGGTTATTCAAACATCACACAACACCTATTTGGCCCACATGCATGCAGGCGGTGATAATCCTAGCTAGGACACTCACATGTGATGCTTCCATCTGTGGGCACATGAGGCCATCGTCGATGCATGCATCACTTTGACCTACATCAGGAGAGGTTAATTAATTTCACAATCGAGGAGGATTCTTTTTGGGTTCTATTACGGTAGGAGCATATAGTATGCATCGAAGAGGGGGAAGGGGACCATCATATGCAGTACGCTTCATGAACCTCGCTCTGTGTGGGGGGTTTATGGTTTTTGAGGCATGTGGCACATCAAAGTTGTGCATTTTGGGTATTCAACATATGTTTGGCCCACATGTAAAGTGATGGTGGTTGTCCTCTCGCACCCACTTAAGCGGTTATTAGCGATATTGATGCTTTCCATCTGTGGGCCCGCTTGGTCCATCACTACTTTTTGCCTGACAACGAGAGAGGTTAATTTGACTTAGGAGGGATTATTTTTTGCTTGTAATATGGTATGTATAGGTCATGCTCTGGGATGACATGATACATTTTGAGCACACACACACATGCATGTGTACACATGAACCCCTCCCATTGAGTGGCTAGTACAACGACACGTCATGAACTGATCTCGCTCTGTGTGGGGACTGTACGATTTTCGACGCACACGCCACAACAATGTTGTGAAATGGTATGCAAACATGCATGCATGCATCACCTCCATACATATGCATGTAGTGGTTTTCTTCGAACAGTACACTCCCTCGCATGGTTATCGGCGAGAAGCCTATATATTTGTGGGCCCACATGGACATCCATGATCACCTTGAACGACAACAACATTGGTTACCATGACGGATTCTTCCTTTGGTTCGTGTTATCGTGGTATAGGTCATGGTGAGATTCAGACCTAATTAAGTTTGAGCGCATATACTATGCACGCATGCATGCATGAATCCCCGTCATCGTCTTGAAGTGTGGT
The DNA here is from genome assembly GCF_002162155.2 of Triticum dicoccoides. Taxonomy (NCBI): domain Eukaryota; kingdom Viridiplantae; phylum Streptophyta; class Magnoliopsida; order Poales; family Poaceae; genus Triticum; species Triticum dicoccoides. The sequence continues at coordinate 364,028,109 of NC_041392.1, forward strand.
GTAACAAACATATGCATCGTCAACCTAATAACCCTCACTCAGTGTGGGGATTTCTAGTTCGAAATCATGGTGCCACATCAAAGTTGTTCCATTGTGTATTTAAAAACACACCTCTCCATACATATATATGTTTGGGCCACATGCATGCATTGGTTGTCTTCGGGGACTAGCTACTTGCGTGACTATCGGCGAGCTAGCCCATCTCCGGGGTCGCATGGATGACCATCACTTTGATCAACAACAAGAAAGAGGTTGTACGACCAAGGTGGATTATTCTTGGTCCGTTTTACGATCCATCTTGGTGAGATGCCTCTCTGGCCTGCCGACTAAAAGTGTGTGGGGGGGCTACTACTTCGCACTTTGCTAGGTGAACCTCGGTTGGGGGGCATTCATTCATAGCTTAAGATTCCCTTCGTGCCGACACGAGGGGGGCTTCTAGCTACTTCGCACTTTTGTAGGTGAACCTCGGTTGGGGGGCATGCATTCATAGCTTAGGGTTCCCTTCATGCCGACACGAGGGGGACATGCATTCATAGCTTAGGATTCCCTTCGTGCCGACACGAGGAGGGATGCTAGCTACTTCACACTTTGCTAGGTGAACCTCGGTGGGGGGGCATGCATTCATAGTTTAGGATTCCCTTCGTGCCGACATGAAGGGGGGCAAGCAATATCATGCGCTTTGCGAGATAGGTGCCACATCGAAGTTGCATTTGGTATTTGAACATAAAATCACCCTTTTCATACATAAATTTGGTCCACATGCAAGCGTGTTTGTGTGTGACCCTCTCCCGCATCATTTTTCACCAAATTTATGAGCATTAGACAAGTCAGATGATGCAACAGACACGATTCACTCAAACTAATCGTGTGCCTCATCGGTGCCCCTATCACGCACACATCCGCACAGTACATTGGGCTCCACGAGGGCACGAGGCTTCCCCTCTCAAAAATATCTACCCGCCTGCAGCTTTTTTCTGTTTGATAACACACATTTATTGTGTTTCGACCGTGTGTGATGTTTCTTGTTCCCAATCCCGCCTGCATCCCTCGAAAATATATGCCCGCCTCGAGGGTTTTTCTGTTTCATAACACACGGCTGTTATCTCTGGACCGTGTGCGATGCACCATCATCAAAATTTTCAATAGCCCTGGCATTTCACTCCCACGTTTGACTCCCGCGTAGTAAAATTTTCAGTACCCACGTCATTTCCTCAAGCACACCCCCGCCCCCCTCCACACACACACACACACACACAAACCTCCTCGGGCGCACACACACACCCCTCCCTCGCTCGAAACCCTAGCAAGGTCCCCACCCCCTCCGCCGCAAGGCCTCCATTGTCAACATCTGCCGGTTTGCCCGTGCAGCTTACCCACCGGTCTCCATACCCAGGCCACCCTGAGTTTCTTAGATGACGCATGCCAAACGCCCCCTTGATACCCCTCCGTCGTATCTATAATTTTTGATTGTTTCATGCCAATATTATACAACTTTCACATATTTTTGGCAACTTTTTATATGATTTATTGGACTAACCTACTGATCCAGTGCCTAGTGCCAGTTCCTATTTTTTACATGTTTTTTGTATCGCAGAAAATCCATATCAAACGAATTCGAAATGTAATAAAATTTTACGGAGAATTATTTTTGGAATATATGTGATTTTTGGGGTTTGGAATCACTGCAAACAAAGGCCCACATAGCCCACAAGACACCAGGGAGCTCCAGGCCCCTAGTGTGTGGTGGTGGGTTGTTCCCTCCTCGAACGTCGGTTGGAGCTCTACTTCGGGCTCAAAGAAGCTTATATCCAAAAAAATTGTGTTAGAGTCTCAGCGCAATCCGAGTTATGGATCTCCCGGAATATAAGAAACGGTTTTCGGCCAGATCTAGGGAAACGCTAAACAGAAGAGAATAGAGAGGGAGATCCAATCTCGTAGGGGCTCCTACCCCTCCGCCGCCATGGAGGCCATGGACCAGAGGGGGAACCCTCCTCCCATCTAGGGGGAGGCCAAGGAAGAAGAAGAAGAAGGAGGGGGGCTCTCTCCCCCTCTCTCCCGGTGGCGCCGGAGTGCCGCCGGGGTCAAGGATCTTGACGGCGATCTACATCAACAATCTTGCTACCGTCAACACCAACTCTCTCCCCCTCTATGCAGCGGTGTAACTCCCCTTCTCTCCACTGTAATCTCTACTTAAAATGGTGCTCAACTCCATATATTATTTCCCAATGATCTATGGTTATCCTATGATGTTTGAGTAGATCTGTTTTGTCTTGTGGGTTAATCATGATCTTGGTTGGTATGATTGTATATTTTATTTATGGTGCTGTCCTATGGTGTCCTCCGTCTCGCGCAAATGTGAGGGGCACCATTGTAGGGTGTTGCAATATGTTCATGGTTTACTTATTGTCAGTGTTGTGGGGGTGACAGCAGCCTAAACGCGGATAAGTGGGTTATGGCGTATGGGAGTAAAGAGGACTTGATACTAAATGCTATGGTTGGGTTTTGATGACCCACAAGTATAGGGGATCTATTGTAGTCCTTTCGATAAGTAAGTGTCGAACCCAACGAGGAGCAGAAGGAAATGATAAGCAGTTTTCAGTAAGGTATTCTCTGCAAGCACTGAAATTATCGGTAACAGATAGTTTTATGATAAGGTAATTTGTAACGGGTAACAAGTAATAAAAGTAAATAATGTGCAGAAAGATGGCCCAATACTTTTTGTAGCAAAGGACAAGCCTGGACAAACTCTTATATAAAGGAAAACGCTCCCGAGGACGCATGGGAATTATCATCAAGCTAGTTTTCATCATGTTCATATTATTCGCGTTCGGTACTTTGATAATTTTATATGTGGGTGGACAGGTGCTTGGTTACTTCCCTTCCTTGGACAAGCATCCCACTTATGATTAACCCCTATTGCAAGCATCCGCAACTACAAAAGAAGTATTAAGGTAAACCTATCCATAGCATGAAACATATGGATCCAAATCAGCCCCTTACGAAGCAACTCATAAACTAGGGTTTAAGCTTCTGTCACTCTAGCAACCCATCATCTACTTACTACTTCCCAATGCCTTCCTCTAGGCCCAAACAATGGTAAAGTATCATGTAGTCGACAAAAGGAGCATCTTTGTGTAAGAGATTAGTCAGAGGCCTGGAAATTTTAGAAAAGTCCTTAATGAACCTCCTATAAAAACCGGCATGACCAAGGAAACTTCTTATACCTTTAATGTCCTTAGGACACGGCATCTTTTCAATAGCATCAACTTTAGCTTTATCAACTTCAATACCTATTTCAGAAATTTTATGCCCCAAGACAATACCCTCATTAACCATAAAGTGGCACTTCTCCCAATTCAAGACAAGATTAGTTTCTTCACGTCTTTGCAAAACTCGATCAATGTTGCTTAAGCAATCATGAAAAGAAGTTCCATATACAGAAAAATCTTCCCTGAATACCTCAACAATCTTTTCACAAAAGTCAGAGAATATAGCAGTCATCCATCTTTGAAAGGTAGTAGGTGCATTGCATAAAACAAAAGGCATATGTCTGTAAGCAAAGGTACCGAAAGGGATAGTGAAAGTTGTCTTTTCCTCATCCTCTTTTGACACGGGTATTTGAGAGCAACTAGAATAACCATCTAGAAAGCAAAAATGTGTATGTTTGGATAATCTTTCTAGCATTTGATCAATGAAAGGTAAAGGGTAATGATCCTTTTTAGTAGCTTTATTTAATTTGCGGAAATCAATTACCATTCTATAACCTGTAATAATTCTTTGTGGGATCAATTCATCTTTATCATTAGGAACAACAGTAATACCTCCCTTCTTAGGGACACAATGGAAAGGACTTACCCACTGACTATCAGCAACGGGATAAATTATACCTGCCTCCAGAAGCTTTAGTATTTCTTTTCTTACCACTTCTTTCATCTTAGGATTTAACCGTCGTTGGTGATCAACAACCGGTTTCGCGTCTTTCTCCAATTTTATTTGTGCTGGCATAGAGTGGGACTAATTCCCTTAAGATCATCAAGAGTATATCCAATAGCAGCACGGTGCTTCTTCAGAGTTTTCAATAATTTCTTTTCTTCATGCTCTGAAAGGTTAGCACTAATAATAACAGGATATATTTTTTTCTCATCAAGATAAGCATATTTAAGAGTATCGGGCAATGGTTTAAGCTCAAACACGGGATCACCCTTGGGTGGAGGAGGATCCCATAGAATTTCAACAGGCAAGTTGTGTTTCAAAATAGGTCCCTGTTTAAAGAATACTTCATCTATTTCCCTTCTTTCATTCATAAACATATCATTTTCATGGTCGAGCAAATATTGTTCTAAAGGATCATTAGGAGGCACAGCAATAGAAGAAAGACCAATAATTTCATATTTACTAGGCAATTCTTTATCATGGGGTTGTCTACGAAATTTAGCAAAATTAAAGTCATGAGACATATCCCCCAAACCAATAATAACAACATCCTTTTTGCAGTCTATCTTGGTATTAACAGTATTCAAGAAGGGTCTACCAAATATAATGGGACAAAAGTCATCTTGTGGGGAACCAAGAACAATAAAATCAGTAGGATATTTAACTTTCCCACACAAGGCTTCAACATCTCTAACAATCCCAACTGGTGAAATAGTGTCTCTATTGGCAAGCTTAATTGTAACATCAATTTCCTCTATCTCAGCAGGTGCAATATCATGCATAATTTCTTTATATAAGGAATGAGGTATTGCACTTGCACTAGCACCCATATCACATAAGCCATGATAGCAATGATCTCCTATTTTAACAGAAATAATTGGCATGCCTACAACAGGTCTAAATTTATTTTTAGTATCAGGTCTAGCAATTCTAGCAGCTTCATCACAAAAGTAAATTTAACCATAGCAATACTAGGTTCAACTTTAATTTTCTCAGAGGTTGTAGGTGTTCTAGTATTACTCTTACGAACCACAGTTGAAGCTTTAGCATGATCCTTTATTCTAACAGGGAAAGGTGGTTTCTCAATATAAGCAGTAGGAACAACAGGATCAACATTATAAGTGATAGTCTTTTCTTCAACTTTAATAGGTGCAACTACTTTTACTTCAAGGGGAGGATTATATTTAAACCACTTCTCCTTAGGGAGATCAACATGAGTAGCAAAGGATTCATAGAAAGAAGCTACTATCTCAGAGTCAAGTCCATATTTAGTGATAAATTCACGAAGGCATCGGTATCCATAAAAGATTTAACACAATCAAACTTGGGTGTTACACCTAATTCCTTACCTTCGTCGAGATCCCAATCTTCAGAGTTGCGTTTAATTCTCTCCAATAAATCCCATTTGAATTCAATAGTCTTCATCATAAAAGAACCAGTACAAGAAGTATCGAGCATGGAGTGATTATTGATAGAAAGCCGAGCATAAATTTTTTGAATAATAATTTCTCTTGAGAGCTCATGATTGGGGCATGAATATAACATTGACTTAAGCCTCCCCCAAGCTTGAGCGATGCTTTCTCCTTCGCGAGGCCAAAAATTATATAAATAATTACGATCACGATGAACAAGATGCATAGGATAAAACTTCTGATGAAATTCCAATTGCAATCGGTTGTAGTTCCATGATCCCATATCATCACATAGCCTAAACCATGTCAATGCCTTTCCCTTCAAAGATAAAGGGAAGACCTTCTTGATAACATCCTTGGGCATACCTACAAGCTTAAATAATCCACAAACTTCATCCACATAGATTAGGTGCAAATCGGGATGTAATGTTCCATCACCTGTGAAAGGATTAGCTAGCAGTTTCTCTATCATACCCGAAGGAATTTCAAAGTAAACATTTTCAATAGGTTCAGTAGGTTGAGGAGCAACTCTTTCCTCTACTGGTCGAGGTGAAGATACCCCAAACAAGCCCCTCAAAGGATTATGTTCCATAGTAGCAAGTGACAGAAATTTCAGCACACTATATAAATGTTTCCTTACCAAATTCCACCTACCAAAGGTGCTTCACTCCCTGGCCACGGCGCCGGAAAAGAGTCTTGATGACCCACAAGTATATGGGATCTATCGTAGTCCTTTCGATAAGTAAGAGTGTCGAACCCAATGAGGAGCAAAAGGAAATGATAAGCAGTTTTCAGTAAGGTATTCTCTGCAAGCACTAAAATTATCGGTAACAAATAGTTTTGTGATAAGGTAATTTGTAACGGGTAACAAGTAATAAAAGTAAATAAGGTGCAGCAAGATGGCCCAATCTTTTTGTATCAAAGGACAAGCCTGGACAAACTCTTATATAAAGGAAAACACTCCCGAGGACACATGGGAATTAACGTCAAGATAGTTTTCATCACGTTCATATGATTCACGTTCGGTACTTTGATAATTTGATATGTGGGTGGACCGGTGCTTGGGTACTGCCCTTCCTTGGACAAGCATCCCACTTATGATTAACCCCTATTGCAAGCATCCGCAACTACAAAAGAAGTATTAAGGTAAGCCTAACCATAGCATGAAACATATGGATCCAAATCATCCCCTTAAGAAGCAACTCATAAACTAGGGTTTAAGCTTCTGTCACTCTAGCAACCCATCATCTACTTATTACTTCCCAATGCCTTCCTCTAGGACCAAACAATGGTAATGTATCATGTAGTCGACGTTCACATGACACCACTAGAGGAAAGATAATATACATCTCATCAAAATATCGAACGAATACCAGATTCACATGACTACTTATAGCTAGACTTCTCCCATGTCCTCAGGAACAAACGTAACTACTCACAAATCATATTCATGTTCATAATCAAAGGGGTATTAATATGCATAAAGGATCTGAACATATGATATTCCACCAAGTAAACCAACTAGCATCAAATACAAGGAGTAATCAACACTACTAGCAACCCACAGGTACCAATCTAAGACACAGATTGGATACAAGAGATGAACTAGGGTTTGAGATGAGATGGTGCTGGTGAAGATGTTGATGGAGATTAACCCCTCCTAATGATAGGATCGATGGTGATGACGATGGTGATGAGCTCCCCCTCCCGAAGGGATGTTTCCCCGGCAGAACAGCTCCGCCGGAGCCCTAGATTGGTTCCGCCAAGGTTCCGCCTCGTGGCGGCGGAGTTTCGTCCCGTGAGCTTGCTTATGATTTTTTTCCGAGACGGAAGACCTCATATAGCAGAAGATGGGCACCGGAGGCCTGCTAGGGGGCCCACGAGGCAAGGGGCGCGCCCGGGGGGTAGGGCGCGCCCCCCACCCTCATGGATGGTGGGTGGCCCCCCTCTAGTGCTTCCTTTGCCCAATATTTTTTATATATTCTGAAAATGACTCCCGTGGAGTTTCAGGACTTTAGGAGCTGTGCAGAATAGGTCTGTAATATTTGCTCCTTTTCCAGTCCAGAATTCCGGCTGGCGGCATTCTCCCTCTTCATGTAAACCTAGTAAAATAAGAGAGAATAGGCATAAGTATTGTGACATAATGTGTAATAACAGCCCATAATGCAATAAATATCGATATAAAAGCATGATGCAAAATGGACGTATCAGGTTTCATGACCTTAATGATCTTTAGTTGTTGCGGATGCTTGCTAGAGTTCCAATCATAAGTGCATATGATCCAAGTAGAGAAAGTATGTTAGCTCATGCCTCTCCCTCATATAGAATTGCAAGAATGATTACCGGTACTTGTTATCGATTGCCTAGGGGCAAATGACTTTCTTGTTAACACAAGCTATCCACTTTTATTGCCTTGCCATTTATTCGTAGTTTTATTCTCGCAAAGTACTCGTAGTTTTATTCTTGCAAAATAGTTTCATACTTGTTCTACGTAAAGCAAACGTCAAGTGTGCATAGAGCTGTATCGGTGGTCGATAGAACTTGAGCGAATATTTGTTCTGCCTTTAGCTCCTCGTTGGGTTCGACACTCTTACTTATCGAAGAAGGCTACAAACGATCCCCTATACTTGTGGTTTATCAAGACCTTTTCTGGCGCCGTTGCCGGGGAGCAATAGCGTGGGGTGAATATTCTCGTGTGTGCTTGTTTGCTTTATCACTAAGTAGTTTTTATTTCCTGTTCTAAGTTGTTTCTATCTTTGGTTATGGATATGGAACTTGAAACACCAAAAAAATTAGTGGTACTTGCTACTCAGGGAGATGGGGAACCTCCTAAAACCCTCTATGCTAGTTATGTGAAAAATATTATGCACTACTTTGATAATCCTGAGAAAACCCCATTCAACATGATAACGAGAGTAATGTTGGATCAACGTGAATACTTTAGGGATCATCGGTTGACACAAAAGGGAAACTTTTATGGGATCAAATTTATATGTTGCATTGGTATGCTCGGGATTTATGCTTGAGATATGATTTTACTTGTTGCTCTAGGATGAATGCTCCACACCTTCCCTTTTCATGAAAATTTAATGATAATAAAACCTTAGCTTCTTATGCTAATGGTATATATGATTATTATGATGTGGAATGAATAGAAGAATTTGTTGCTTTTAAGGGTGCTTGTGAAATTGAATCTTTGTTTTTAAAGTACAAAGCTTTTGATGATGATGTTTATAGACCTAAAAATTTTGCCATCCTTAAATATTGCTATGATAATTATAAATTTAATTACAATATTGATGAATTTATTGAGAAAATCTCCACTGTCCAAGAACAAACTAATATTTTGCAGGAGTCTATGGAAGAAGGAATTGATGAAACTGTGAGCTCATTGGATGAAAAAGATGATGAGGAGAGCGAAGAACAAAAGGAGGAAGAGCGGATTAGATACCCGTGCCCACCTTCTAATGAGAGTAACCCTACAACTCATACATTATTTAATGTCCCTTCATGCTTACTGAAGGATGAATGCTATGATAATTGCTATGATCCCATTGATTCTTTTGAAATATCCCTTTTTGATGAACTTGATGCTTGATATGCTTGTGGCCAAGATGCCAATATGAATTATGTTTATGGAGATTAAATTGCTATAGTTCCTTGTGTTGAGAATGAAATTGCTGCTATTGCACCCACACATGATAGTCCTATTATCTTTTTGAATTCTCCAAACTACACTATATCGGAGAAGTTTGCTCTTATTAAGGATTACATTGATGGGTTGCCATTTACCATTGCACATGATGATTTTGATGAATATAATATGCATGTGATTGCTGCTCCTACTTGCAATTATTATGACAGAGGAACTACATCTCCACCTCTTTATGTTTCCAACACGATAAAATTGCAAGAAACTGTTTATGCTATGTATTGGCCTTTACTTGATGTGCATGAATTGTTCTTGTATGACATGCCGATGCATAGGAAGAGAGTTATACTTCGTCATTGCATGATATACATTGCTTTGTGCTCACTACTAAATGCCAAATCATTGTTAATTCAAATTGGCTTTGATATACCTTGGGATCCGGGTGGATCCATTACTTGAGCACCTTATGCCTAGCTTAATGGATTTAAAGAAAGCACTGCCAGGGAGACAACCCGGAAGTTTTAGAGAGCCATTTATTTCTGTTGAGTGCTTTTATAAAGTTTAAAAACAAAAAATATAGAGGGTAACTTAAAACTTCACAAAAAGAAAAGTGAAAGTGAGATAGACGAGCACTGTGGAAGCTGGAGCATGCATTGAACTTTGTCCGTGCCCATGGAAACTTCATGAATCTTGAATTGCAGAAACTTCTCAACAAAAATAATTATTCCCTTGTACAATTCCATTGTATTATAAAAATAATGAGCCAAGATTTTCCTTTAGGATGTTTAGATTGCTTGTTGGTTTGTGCGGTGCAAAATAGAAACTTTGGTTGTAGTGCGTGATTTTAGATTTTTTTACTGGAACCTCAAACAGTTCTGAAACTTTTTGTAATGTCTTTCTATACAATTTTTTTCCTAATTTGTTCAGGATTTTTGGATTACCAGAAGTACAGTGAATGTTCAGATTACTATAGATTGTCCTGTTTAAGACAGATTCTGTTTTTGATGCATTGTTTTGCTTGTTTTGATGAAACTATCGATTTTTATCGGTGGTGTAAGCCATGGAAAAGTTATATTACGTTATCTAAAATGCAAAAAAAAAAATTGGTTTGCAATAGTACTTAGAGTAGTGATTTGCTTTATTATACTAACGGATCTTACCGAGCTTTCTGTTGAGTTTTGTGTGGATGAAGTGATCAAAAATCGAGGAGGTCTCGATATGAGGAGAAGGAAGAGAGGCGAGAGCTCAGTCTTGGGGATTCCCAAGGCACCCCAAGTAAATATTCAAGGAGACTCGAGCGTCTAAGCTTGGGGATGCCCAGGAAGGCATCCCATCTTTCTTCAACAAGTATCGGTATGTTTTTGTCTTCGTTTCGTTCATGTGATATGTGTGAATCTTGGAGCGTCTTTTGTGTTTACTTTTCATTTTTATTTTATGCACCATGCTGGTATGAGATAGTCCATGGTTGATTTATAGAATGCTCATTTCACTTCACTTATATATTTTGAGTGTGGCTTTATAGAATGCTTCATGTGCTTCACTTATATCATTTGAAGTTTGGATTGCCTGTTTCTCTTCACATAGAAAACTGTTATTTGAAGAATGTTCTTTTGCTTCACTTATATTTATTAGAGCATATTCTTTTGTTGAAATAATTGAACTCTCATGCTTCATTTATATCTATTTAGAGAGTCAACAAGAATTGGTCATTTGCATGGTTAGTCATAAAATCCTACATAAAACTTATGGATCACTGAATATGATATGTTTGATTCCTTGCAATAGTTTTGTGATATAGAGATGGAATATGTGGGAGGTACTAGTAAATGGTTGTGGTTAGTAAGAATATTGGTGTTAAGGTTTGCGATTCCCGAAGCATGCACATATAGCCTCTCGTTATGCTATGATGTTGGAGCATGATTTATTATTGATTGCCTTCCTTATGAGTGGCGGTCGGGGACGAGCGATGGTCTTTTCCTACCAATCTATCCCCCTGGGGGCATGCGTAGTAGTACTTTGCTTCAAGGGCTAATAAACTTTTGCAATAAGCTAATAAACTTTTGCAATAAGTATATGAGTTCTTTATGACTAATGTGAGTCCATGGATTATACGCACTCTTACCTTTCCGCAATTTGCTAGCCTATATGGTACCGTGCATTACCCTTTCTCGCATCGAGACATGGTGCAAACTTCGCAGGTGCAACCAAACCCCGTGATATGATACGCTCTATCACACATAAGCCTTATTATATCTTCCTCAAAACAGCCACCATACCTACCTACTATGGCTTTTCCATGGCCATTCTAAGTTATATTGCCATGCGACTTCCACGCTTCCATTTGATGACTTGAGCATTCATTGTCATATTTCTTTGCATGATCATATAGCTGACATAGTAGTTGTGGCTCAGCCACCGTTCATCATTTTTGATACATGTTATGCTAGATCATTACACATACTGGTACATGCCAGAGGCATTCATATAGAGTCATACTTTTTCATATGTATCGAGTTGTAATTTGTATTTATTTTGAGTTATATGTAAATAGAAGTGTGATGATCATCATTATTCATTTTTAGAGCAGTGCCCCAGTGAGGAAAGGATGATGGAGACTATGATTCCCCCACAAGTCAGGATGAGACTCCGGACAATGAGAGAAAAAAGAAAAAGAAAAAAAACAAAGAGAGAAGGGGCATTGTCAGTATCCTTTACCGCACTTGTGCTTCAAAGTAGCACCATGTTTTTCATATGGAGAGTCTCCTATATTGTCACTTTCATATACTAGTGGGAATTTTTCATTATAGAGTTAGATGCACACCCACTTAGTTTCATATTGAGCTTTCATACACTTATAGCTCTTAGTGCATTAGTTGCATGGCAATCCCTACTCCTCACATTGATATCGATTGATGGGCATCTCCATAGCCCGTTTGTTAGTCGCGTCGATGTGAGACTTTCTTACTTTTTTGTCTTCTCTATATTTACCCCTATCATCATACTCTATTCGCCCGTAGTGCTACATCTATGTCTTGCGCTCATGTATTGCGCAAGGGTTGAAAAAGTTTAAGCGCGTTAAAAAGTATGAACCAATTGCTCGGCTTGTCATCGGGGTTGTGCATGATAAATACTTTGTGTTAAGAAGACAGAGCATGAGAAGACTATATGATTTTGTAGGGACAGCTTTCTTTAGCATTGATATTTTGAAAGACATGATTGTTTGTTGGGATGCCTGAGTACTGATGTCTTTATGTCAAATTATAGACTATTGCTTTGAATCACTCGTGTCTTAATATTCATGCCATGATTAGATATATGATCAAGTTTATGCTAGGTAGCATTCCACATCAAAAATTATCTTTTTTATCATTTACCTACTCGAGGACGAGCAGGAATTAAGCTTGGGGATGCTGATACGCCTCCGTTGTATCTATAATTTTTTATTGTTTCATGCCAATATTATACAACTTTCACATATTGTTGGCAACTTTTTATATCATTTATTGGACTAACCTATTGATCCAGTGCCTAGTGTCAGTTCATGTTTTGTGCATGTTTTTTGTATCGCAGAAAATCCATATCAAACGAAGTCCAAATGCAATAAAATTTTACAGAGAATTATTTTATAATATATGTGATTTTTGGGAGTTTCAATCACCACAAACGGAGGCCCACAAAGCCCACAAGACACCAGGGTGCGCCCCAGGCCCCTAGCGCGTGGTGGTGGGTTGTGCCCTCCTCGAACATCGGTTGGAGATCTACTTCGGGCACAAGGAAGCTCATATCCGGAAAAAAATGTGTTAAAATCTCAGCACAATCGGAGTTATGGATCTCCCGGAATATAAGAAACGTTTTTCGGCCAGATATGGGGAAACGCGAAACAGAAGATAACAGAGAGGGAGATCCAACCTCGGAGGGGCTCCCGCCCCTCCGCTGCCATGGAGGCCATGGACCAGAGGGGGAACCCTCCTCCCATCTAGGGGGAGGCCAAGGAAGAAGAAGAAGGAGGGGGCTCTCTCCCCCCTCTCCGGTGGCGCCGGAGTGCCGCCGGGGTCAAGGATTGTGACGGCGATCTACCTCAACAATCTTGCTACCGTCAACAACAACTCTCTCCCCCACTATGCAGCGGTGTAACTCCCCTTCTCTCTGCTGTAATCTCTACTTAAACATGGTGCTCAACTCCATATATTATTTCCCAATGATCTATGGTTATCCTATGATGTTTGAGTAGATCCGTTTTGTCATGTGGGTTAATCATGATCTTGGTTGGTATGATTGTATATTTTATTTATGGTGCTGTCCTACGGTGCCCTCCATCTCACGCAAACGTGAGGGGGGCCCGTTGCAGGGTGTTGCAATATGTTCATGGTTTGCTTATTGTCAGTGTTGTGGGGGTCTAAACGCGGATAAGTGGGTTATGGCGTATGGGAATAAAGAGGACTTAATACTTAATGCTATGGTTGGGTTTCACGACCTTAATGATCTTTAGTAGTTGTGGATGCATGCTAGTGTTCCAATCATAAGTGCATATGATCCAAGTAGAGAAAGTATGTTAGCTCATGCCTCTCCCTCATATAAAATTGCAAGAATGATTACCGGTACTTGTTATCAATTGCCTAGGGACAAATGACTTTCTTGTTGATACAAGCTATCCACTTCTATTAACTTGCAATTTATTCTTAGTTTTATTCTCGGAAAGTGCTCGTAGTTTTATTCTTGCAAAATAGTTTCATACTTCTTCTAGGTAAAGCAAACGTCAAGTGTGCGTAGAGTTGTATCGATGGTCGATAGAACTTGAGGGAATATTTGTTCTGCCTCTAGCTCCTCGTTGGGTTCGACACTCTTATTTATCGAAGAAGGCTACAAAGGATCCCCCATACTTGTGGGTTATCACCCCTTTCCCACAGATCTGAAGGAAATATGCCCTAGAGGCAATAATAAAGTTGTTATTTATATTTCCTTATATCATGATAAATGTTTCTATTCATGCTAGAATTTTTATTAACCGGAAACTTAGTACACGTGTGAATACATAGACAAACAGAGTGTCCCTAGTACGCCTCTACTAGACTAGCTCGTTAATCAAAGATGGTTAAGTTTCTTGACCATAGACATGTGTTGTCATTTGATGAATAGGATCACATAATTAGAGAATGATGTGATGGACAAGACCCATCCGTTAGCTTAGCATGATGATTGTTTAGTTTTATTGGTATTGCTTTCTTCATGACTTATACATGTTCCTCTGACTATGAGATTATGTAACTCCCGAATACCGGAGGAACACCTTGTGTGCTATCAAACGTCACAACATAATTGGGTGATTATAAAGATGCTCTACAGCTGTCTCCGATGGTGTTTGTTGAGTTGGCATAGATCGAGATTAGCACTTGTCACTCCGTGTATCATAGAGGTATCTCTGGGCCCTCTCGGTAATGTACATCACTATGAGCCTTGCAAGCAATGTGACTAATGAGTTCGTTGCGGGATGATGCATTATGAAACTAGTAAAGAGACTTACTAGTAACGAGATTGAACTAGGTATGATGATACCGACGATCGAATCTCGGGCAAGTAACATACCGATGACAAAGGGAATACCGTATGTTGTTATGGGGTTTGACTGATAAAGATCTTCGTAGAATATGTAGGAACCAATATGAGCATCTAGGTTCCGCTATTGGTTATTGACCGGAGATGTGTCTCGGTCATGTCTACAAAGTTCTCGAACCCGTAGGGTCCGCACGCTTAACGTTCGATGACGATTTGTATTATGAGTTATGTGTTTTTGATGACCGAAGTTTGTTCGGAGTCCTGGATGAGATCACGTACATGACGTGGAGTCTCGAAATGCTCAAGACATAAAGAATGATATATTGGACGATGTTATTCAGACACCGGAAGAGTTCCGAGAGGTACCGGGTAAAAACGGAGTGCCGGAGGGGTTACCGGAACCCCTCAGGGAAGTAATGGGCCAACATGGGCCTTAGGGGAGAGAGAGGGCAGGCCACAAGGACGTGCCCCCCCCCTCCCATGGGGAGTCCGAATAGGACTAGGGGAGGGGGTGCGGCCCCCTTTCCCTTCTCCCTCTCCCTCTCCCTTCCTTCTTCCCCCTTCCACCAAGTGGAATCCTACTAGGACTTGGAGTCCTAGTAGGACTCCTCTCTCCTGGAGCGCCCTACAGGGGTCGGCTGGCCTCCCCCTATCCTCCTTTATATACGGAGGCAGGGGCACCCTAGAACACACAAGATTAATTTTCTTAGTCGTGTGCGGTGCCCCCCTCCACATTTTACCACCTCGGTCATATTGTCGTAGTGCTTAGGCGAAGCCCTGTGCGAATCACATCATCAACACCGTCACCACACCGTCGTGCTGACGGAACTCTCCCTCGTCCTCAACTTGATCAAGAGCTCGAGGGACGTCATCGTGCTGAACATGTGCTGAACACGGAGGTGCCGCATGTTCGGTGCTTGGATCGGTTGGATCGTGAAGACGTTTGAATACATCAACCGCGTTACTAAACGCTTTCGCTTTCGGTCTACGAGGGTACGTGGACACACTCTCCCCTCTCGTTGCTATGCATCTCCTAGGTAGATCTTGCGTGATCGTAGGAAAATTTTGAATTACTACGTTCCCCAACAGTGGCATCCGAGCCAGTCTATGTGTAGATATTATATGCACGAGTAGAACACAAAGAGTTGTGGGCGATAATAGTCATACTACTTACCACCGACGTCTTACTTTTATTCGGCGGTATTGTTGGATGAAGCGCCCGGACCGACATTACATGACCATGTTCATGAGACAGGTTCTACCGACGTGCTTCACACACAGGTGGCTGGCGGGTGCCTGTTTCTCCAACTTTAGTTGTATCGAGTTTGACTACGGCCAGTCCTTGTTGAAGGTTAAAACATCACACTTGATGAAAAATCATTGTGGTTTTGATGCGTAGGTAAGAACGGTTCTTGCTAGAAGCCCGTAGCAGCCACGTAAAACTTGCAACAACAAAGTAGAGGACGTCTAACTTGTTTTTGCAGGGCATGTTGTGATGTGATATGGTCAATACATGATGAGATATAGATTGTTGTATGAGATGATCATGTTTTGTAAAAGTTATTGGCAACTGGAAGGAGCCTTATGGTTGTCGCTTTATTGTATGAAATGCAATCGCCATGTAATTGCTTTACTTTATCACTAAGCGGTAGCGATAGTCGTGGAAGAAATAGTTGGCGAGACGACAACGATGCTACGATGGAGATCAAGGTGTCAAGCCAGTGACGATGGAGATCATGACGGTGCTTTGGAGATGGATATCGAAGGCACAAGATGATGATGGTCATATCATCTCACATATTTTGATTGCATGTGATGTTTATCCTTTATGCATCTTATTTTGCTTAGTACGGCGGTAGCATTATAAGATGATCCCTCATGAAATTTCAAGGTACAAGGGTTCTCCCTGAGTATGCACCGTTGCTATAGTTCGTCATGCCGAGACACCATGTGATGATCGGGTGTGATAAGCTCTACATTCACATACAACGGGTGCAAGCCAGTTTTGCACATGTAGAATACTCGGGTTAAACTTGACGAGCCTAGCATATGCAGATATGGCCTCAGAACACTGAGACCGAAAGGTCGAACGTGAATCATATAGTAGATATTATCAACATAGTTATGTTCACCATTGAAAACTACTCCATCTCACATGATGATCGGACATGGTTTAGTTGATATGGATCACGTGATCATTTAGATGACTAGAGGGATGTCTATCTAAGTGGGAGTTCTTAAGTAATATGATTAATTGAACTTTAATTCATCATGAACTTAGTACCTGATAGTATTTGCATGTCTATGTTGTTGTAGATCAATGGCTCGTGCTACTGTTCCCTTGAATTTTAATGCGTTCCTAGAGAAAGCTAAGTTGAAAGATGATGGTACCAACTACACGGACTAGGTCCGTAACTTGAAGATTATCCTCATTGCTGCACAGAAGAATTACGTCCTGGAAGCACTGCTAGGTGCAAGACCCGCTGCAGGAGCAACTACGGACGTTGTGAACATCTGGCGGAGCAAAGTTGATGACTACTCGATAGTTCAGTGTGACATGCTTTACGGCTTATAATCGGGACTTCGAAGACGTTTTGAATGTCATGGAGCATATGAGATGTTCCAGGAGTTGAAGTTAATATTTCTAGCAAATGTACGAATTGAGAGATATGAAGTCTCCAATAAGTTCTATAGCTACAAAATGGAGGAGAATAGTTCTGTCAGTGAACATATACTTAGAATGTCTGGGTACCACAACCACTTGACTCAACTAGGAGTTAATCTTTCTGATGATAGTGTCATTGACAGAGTTCTTCAATCACTGCCACCAAGCTACAAAAGCTTCATGATGAACTATAATATGCAAGGGATGGATAAGACAATTCCCGAGCTCTTCGCAATGCTAAAGGCTACGGAGGTAGAAATCAAGAAGGAGCGTCAAGTGTTGATGGTTAACAAGACCACTAGTTTCAAGAAAAAGGGCAAAGGGAAGAAGGGGAACTTCAAGAAGAATGGCAAGCAAGTTGCTACTCAAGTGAAGAAGCCCAAGTCTGGACCTAAGCTTGAGACTGAGTGCTTCTACTGCAAAGGGACTAGTCATTAGAAGCGGAACTGCCCCAAGTATTTGGCGGATAAGAAGGATGGCAAAGTGAAAGGTATATTTGATATACATGTTATTGATGTGTACCTTACTAATGCTCGTAGTGGCGCCTGGGTATTTGATACTGGTTCTGTTGCTCATATTTGCAACTTGAAATAGGGGATACAGATTAAACGAATATTAGCTAAGGACGAGGTGACGATGCGCATGGGAAATGGTTCCAAAGTCGATGTGCGCGTCGTCGGCATGCTACCTCTACATCTACCGTCAGGATTAGTTTCAGACCTAAATAATTATTATTTGGTGCCAGCATTGAGCATGAACATTATATCTGGATCTTGTTTGATGCGAGACGATTATTCATTTAAATCGGGGAATAATGGCTGTTCTATTTATATGAGTAATATCTTTTATGGTCATGCACCCTTGATGAGTGTTCTATTTTTGTTGAATCTCGATTTTAGTGATACACATATTCATAATATTGAAGCCAAAAGATGCAAGGTTAATAATGATAGTGCAACTTATTTGTGGCACTGTTGTTTAGGTCATATTGGTGTAAATCGCATGAAGAAACTCCATGCTGATGGGCTTTTGGAATCACTTGATGCTTGCGAACCATGCCTCATGGGCAAGATGACTAAGACTCCATTCTCCGGAACAATGGAGAGAGCAACTGACTTATTCGAAATAATACATACTAATGTATGCAGTCCGATAAGTGTTGAGGATCGCGGCGGGTATCATTATTTTCTGACCTTCACAGATGATTTGAGCATATATGGGTATATCTACTTGATGAAACATAAGTCTAAAACATTTGAAAAGTTCAAAGAGTTTCAGAGTGAAGTGGAAAATCATCGTAACAAGAAAATAAAGTTTCTACGATCTGATCGTGGAGGTGAATATTTGAGTTATGAGTTTGGTCTTCATTTGAAACAATGTGGAATAGTTTCGCAACTCACGCCACCTGGAACACCACAACATAATGGTGTGTCCAAACGTCGTAACCGTACTTTATTATATATGGTGCGATCTATGATGTCTCTTACTGATTTACCGCTATCACTTTGGAGTTATGCTTTAGAGACAGCTCCATTCACGTTAAATAGGGCACCATCTAAATCTGTTGAGACGACACTATATGAACTGTAGTTTGGCAAGAAACCTAAGCTGTCATTTCTTAAAGTTTTGGGCTGCGATGCTTATGTGAAAAAGCTTCAACCTGATAAGCTCGAACCCAAATCAAAGAAATGTGTCTTCATATGATACCCAAAGGAGACTATTGGGTACACCTTCTATCACAGATCCGAAGGCAAGATATCCGTTGCTAAGAATTGATCCTTTCTAGAGGAGTTCCTCTCGAAAGAAGTGAGTGGGAGGAAAGTAGAACTTGATGAGATAATTGTGCCTTCTCCCTTATTGGAAAGTAGTTCATCACAGAAATCAGTTCCAGTGATTCCTACACCAATAAGTGAGGAAGCTAATGATGATGATCGTGAAACTTCTGACCAAGTTACTACCGAACCTCGTGGGTCAACCAGAGTACGATCTGCACCAGAGTGGTACGGTAATCCTATTCTGGAGGTCATGTTACTTGACCATGACGAACCTACGAACTATGAGGAAGCGATGATGAGCCCAGATTCTACGAAATGGCTTGAGGCCATGAAACCTAAGATGGGATCCATGTATGAGACCAAAGTATTGGAATTGGTTGACTTGCCCGATGATCGGCAAGCAATAGAGAATAAATGGATCTTCAAGAAGAAGACTGATGCTGACGGTAATGTTACTGCCTTCAAAGCTCGACTTGTTGCGAAATGTTTTCGACAAGTTCAAGGAGTTGACTACGATGGGACCTTTTCACCCGTAGTGATGCTTAAGTCTGTCCGAATCATGTTAGCAATTGCCGCATTTTATGATTATGAAATTTGGCAAATGGATGTCAAAACTGCATTCCTTAATGGATATCTTAAAGAAGAGTTGTATATGATGTAACCAGAAAGTTTTTTCGATCCTAAAGCTGCTAACAAAGTGTGCAAGCTCCAGCGATCCATTTATGGACTAGTTCAAGCCTCTCGGAGTTGGAATATACACTTTGATAGTGTGATCAAAGCATATAGTTTTATACAGACTTTTGGAGAAGCCTATATTTACAAGAACGTGAGCGGGAGCTCTGTAGCATTTCTAATATTATATGTGGATGACATATTGTTGATTGGAAATAATACATAATTTCTAGATAGCATAAAAGGATACTTGAATCAAAAAAATTCAATGAAAGACCTCAGTGAAGCTGCTTATATATTTGGCATCAAGATCTATAGAGATAGATCAAGACGCTTAATTGGACTTTCACAAAGCACATACCTTGATAAAGTTTTGAAGAGGTTCAAAATGGATCAATCCAAGAAAGGGTTCTTGCCTGTGTTACAAGGTGTGAAGTTGAGTCAGCCTCAATGCCCGACCACTACAGAAGATAGAGAGAAAATGAAAGTCATTCCCTATTGATGAGGACATCAATACCATTGTTACACCCACAGCCCCTACTGTTACATATACTGGACCAATTACTAGAGCTCGCACACGCCAATTAAATTACCAGGTACTTTCGTTTCTTGGTAATGATTCTAATGTTCATGAGATTATGATGCTGCCTAAATTGGATACATTTGTTTTGCTTACAAATGAAGGGCCTAGCTTGGAGAAGGATGAACATTAGAGCAAGAACACACATGGAGTTGATGGCATGCGCAAGGGGATCAAGAAGGAGTTACAAGTGATGATTTCAGGACTTTAAAGCCGCCATAAGGAGTGCATGAAGCCTTGGACGAAATATACAAGATGCCACTTCATAATATTCGTCCATAGGCTATTATAGGTGCTGCGTCACCTTATTAATGGGCCAGGCCCATGTAATTTCGAAATACTTAAGTATAGGCTATTTTTAGAGTCCGTATGTGTGGGGAAACAAGAGTTAGGGTTGGTTTCAGACCCCACCCCAAGGGCCACGAAATTCCCCCCTCTTCCTCCATATATACAGCCCTTAGGGCGTCGTTTAGACTTTGGGTTTTGTTTAGATCAAAAGTTCGCCATAGCTGCAACTTCGCGTACTTCGTTTGTGTCCAACGACCAGACCAAGACGTCACAGAACCCCACCTTGATCAATAAAGCTTTCATCTTATATTCGCAATATCCTGATTGCAATCTCAGTTTCTTGCTTGTTCTTCGTTTGCTCGTAGGAAACAGACCCTCGTGGTCAGGTTGATCATGCTCCGGCGTGGTCAATAACCCTCGGAAGTTGGTTTAGCGATTGCTAAGGCGCGACTTCTCGCACGTTCGTAGTCGGATCGTCAAAGTCGACTCCCACAGAAAACGATAGCCACCATCTCATCAAAACATCGGGACCCTCGCCTCTATCACCTATGCCTCAGCCATAGGTTCTATCTTGTATGCAATGTTGTGTACCAGACCTGATGTGTGCCTTGCTATAAGTTTAGCAGGGAGGTACCAAAGTAATCTAGGAGTAGATCACTGGACAGCGGTCAAGAACATCCTGAAATACCTGAAAAGGATGAAGGAGTTCATATCTGATCTAGGTGTAATACCTAGTGCATCGGGTCCAATGAAAATCTTTTGTGACAATACTGGAGCAATTGCCTTGGCGAAGGAATCCAGATTTTACAAGCGAACCAAACACATCAAGAGACGCTTCAATTCCATCTGCGATCAAGTCAAGGAGGGAGACATAGAGATTTGCAAGATACATACAGATCTGAATGTTTCAGACCCGTTGACTAAGCCTCTCTCACGAGCAAAACATGATCATCACCAAGACTCCATGGATGTTAGAATCATTACTATGTAATCTAGATTATTGACTCTAGTGCAAATGGGAGACTGAAGGAAATACGCCCTAGAGGCAATAATAAAGTTGTTATTTATATTTCCTTATATCATGATAAATGTTTATTATTCATGTTAGAATTGTATTAACCGGAAACTTAGTACATGTTTGAATACATAGACAAACAGAGTGTCCCTAGTATGCCTCTACTAGACTAGCTCGTTAATCAAATATGGTTAAGCTTCCTGACCATAGACATGTGTTTTCATTTGATGAACGGGATCACATCATTAGAGAATGATGTGATGGACAAGACCCATCTGTTAGCTTAGCATAATGATCGTTTAGTTTTATTGCTATTGCTTTCTTCGTGACTTATACATGTTCCTCTAACTATGAGATTATGCAACTCCCGAATACCGGAGGAACACCCTGTGTGCTATCAAACGTCACAACGTAATTGGGTGATTATAAAGATGCTCTACAGGTGTCTCCGATGGTGTTTGTTGAGTTGGCATAGATCGAGATTAGGATTTGTCACTCCGTGTATCGAAGAGGTATCCCTGGGCCCTCTCGGTAATGTACATCACTATGAGCCTTGCAAGCAATGTGACTAATGAGTTAGTTGCGGGATGATGCATTACGGAACGAGTAAAGAGACTTACCGATAACGAGATTGAACTAGGTATGATGATACTGACAATCGAATCTTGGGCAAGTAACATACCGATGACAAAGGGAATAACGTATGTTGTTATGCGGTTTGACCGATAAAGATCTTCGTAGAATATATAGGAACCGATATGAGAATCCAGGTTCCGCTATTGGTTATTGACCGGAGATGTGTCTCGGTCATGTCTACATAGTTCTCGAACCCGTAGGGTCCGCATGCTTAACGTTCGATGGCGAGTTGTATTATGAGTTATGTGTTTTTGATGATCGAAGTTTGTTTGGAGTCCCGGATGAGATCACGGAGATGACGAGGAGTCTCGAACTAGTCGATACATAAAGAATGATATATTGGACGATGTTATTCGGACACCGGAAGAGTTCCGAGAGGTATCGGGTAAAAACGGAGTGCCTTAGGGATTATCGGAACCCCCCGGAGAAGTAATGGGCCAACATGGGCCTTAGGGGAGAGAGAGGGAAGGCCACAAGGAGGTGGCACCCCCCCCCCATGGGGAGTGCGAATAGGACTAGGGGAGGGGGCGTGCCCCCCCTTTCCCTTCTCCCTCTCCCTTCCTTCTTCCCCCTTCCACCAAGTGGAATCCTACTAGGACTTGGAGTCCTAGTAGGAATCCTCTCTCCTGGAGCGCCCTACAGGGGCCGGCCGGCCTCCCCCTCTCCTCCTTTATATACAGAGGCAGGAGGCACCCTAGAACACACAAGATCAATTGTCTTAGCCGTGTACGGTACCCCCCTCCATAGTTTACCACCTCGGTCATATTCTCGTAGTGCTTAGGCGAAGCCCTGCGCGGGTCACATCATCAACACTGTCACCACGCTATCGTGCTGACGGAACTCTCCCTCGTCCTCAACTAGATCAAGAGCTTGAGGGACGTCATCGTGTTGAACATGTGCTGAACAAGGAGGTGCCGTATGTTCGGTGCTTGGATCGGTTGGATCGTGAAGACGTTCGACTACATCAACTGCGTTACTAAACGCTTCCGCTTTCGGTCTACGAGGGTACGTGGACACACTCTCCCCTCTCGTTGTTATGCATCTCCTAGTTAGATCTTGCATGATCGTAGGAAAAAAATTGAATTACTACGTTCCCCAACAAGATCCCCATCCCCCACTCCAGAGCGTCGCAGCCTAAGCCCTGGTACGCTTCCCGTGGAGCTCGAGGAGCTACTGGCCCAAAAGAGTTGTATCGCAGTCTCTTCGCCCGACGTCGCCGAGGAAGCTGGTGACCATTACTGGCCGCGGGCACTCAAGCAGCAGTCTAGAGTATGCGGGTATGTCTCGGACGCCGACTATGACATCGAGGTCATCGACAGCGACGGCCTGAGGTGGGCTATGTCACAGGTTAAGTGGCCCACCCCAACCCCTCGGGTTCAACCATCGTCGATCTCATCCATGGCCCCGCCGCTGATCTCCTCTAGCTTGTTGTCAACAATTTGCCATCCTACATCGCCATTGAGCCCCTTTTGTCATTTCTGAAGGACACGTTCTGCGACACTGGCTTGGATCCACAGCTTCCAAGTCAGACCTCATAGATGGCGACCACGAGGAGGGCACCCTCTCTGACTCTTCCAAGGGGAAAGAGCCCATCTGCTCTTGCAAGGGGAAAGAGCCCGTCTACGACATTAGGGAGGGCACCCTACAGCCATGCACTTCCAAGGGGAAGGAGCCCATCTGCGACAACATGGAGCGCATCCAGGGTCCGTGCTCTTCCCATGAGAACGAGCCCATCTGTGACAAGTGAGGAAACCCATGATTTGTTTTGCCATGCCTCTTCACAGGGGGAACCCATGATTTGTTTTGTCGAGTCCCTTTTGTAGTGTAGTGAGAATATGTCCAGTTTTAATTGTTATATTTGGTTGTTTGCAGTATACCTTGTTTATTTTAGTTGTTCACAATGTGATGCTCTATATGTGCAACTATTTACTATGCAGTACATTTCATCAATCCAGTTTTAAACATACCAATAGGAATGCATATATTTGCTTGCGGTTAAGCCTGTTATAGCTAGCATATGCCTCTTTTATGGGTTTTTTATTGTTCGGTTGTTTGTAGTTAGTAGATGTCCACTTTCAAATGTTATCTTTGGTTGTTTGTAGTATGCCTTGTTTATTCCAGTTATTCACAACATGATGTTCTATATGTGCAAGTATGAACTGTGCAGTTCAATTTCATCAGTACTAGTTTCAACAATACCACTATGAATGACTAGATTTAGTTGCTGCATCTTATAGTTAACATGCCTTTCCATTTTTATTTAACAATAACCAGTGTAATTGGATTGGCAGAATACCAGTTTGAATGACTATGTTGGCTTGTTGTTAAATGTTAGGCCTATTACAGTTAACACACCTTTCCACTTGCTTTGCTTTACTAGCGTGCTTAAACCTGCACACTGAAGCTATCTTTTGGAGATTATTTTGTCTGCCATGGATAATTTTTTTTGATGTTTAGCCTGTTGTGCTTAACATGCCTCTCGACGTACCTACACAGGACAATTTTGGGAACGACTGCTATTTTCCATCGAGGTTAGTTTCATCCCATGGCTTATATATACTCACTGTTCACAATATCGGTAGCTTGTACCATATAGGTCGGGGGCTGATAAGGGGCTAATCGGTGAATCAAATTTTTAACTGAATATATCTGTAACCCATTTATCGTTAGGTCAACTAGGGCCATATGTAATATATCTGACGCTACATAGCAACATGCACTGTACTTAATGTCTAAATATGAATCCTAGGCTGCATAGAAACAAGGAAGAGTGTTACCTTAATGTTCTAATGATGTGTAGATTGAAGGAAATATGCCCTAGAGGTAATAATAAAGTTGTTATTTATATTTCCTTATATCATGATAAATTTTTATTATTCATGCTAGAATTGTATTAACTGGAAAATTGATACATGTGTGAATACATAGACAAAACAAAGTGTCCCTAGTATGCCTCTACTAGACTTGCTCGTTAATCAAAGATGGTTTAGTTTCCTGATCATAGACATGTGTTGTCATTTGATGAACGGGATCACATTATTAGGAGAATGATGTGATGGACAAGACCCATCCATTAGCATAGCATAATGACCATTTAGTTTTATTGCTATTGCTTTCATCATGACTTATACATGTTCCTCTGACTATGAGATTATGCAACTCCCGAATACCGGAGGAACACCTTGTGTGCTATAAAATGTCACAACGTAACTAGGTGATTATAAAGATGCTCTACAGATGTCTCCAAAGGTATTTGTTGGGTTGGCATAGATCGAGATTAGGATTTGTCACTCCGTGTATTGGAGAGGTATCTCTGGGCCCTCTCGGTAATGCACATCACTATAAGCCTTGCAAGCAATGTGACTAATGAGTTAGCCACGGGATGATGCATTACGGAACAAGTAAAGAAATGAGATTGAACTAGGTATGAGGATACCGACGATCGAATCTCAGGCAAGTAACATACGTATGTTGTTATGCGGTTTGACCAATAAAGATCTTCGTAGAATACGTAGGAGCCAATATGAGCATCTAGGTTCCGTTATTGGTTATCGACCGGAGATATGTCTCGGTCATGTCTACATAGTTCTTGAACCCGTAGGGTCCGCACGCTTAACGTTCGATGATGATTTATATTATGAGTTATGTGATTTGATGACCAATGTTTGTTTAGAGTCCTGGATGAGATCGCGGACATGAAGAGGAGTCTCGAAATGGTCGATAGGTAAAGGTTCATATATATGACGATGGTATTTGGACATCGGATGTGTTCCGGGTGATACCCGGTCACCGAAAGGGGTTCCAGGCAACTCCCGGCAAAGATATGGGCTTAATGGGCCAAGTAAGGGAACACACCAGCCCACAAGGGGCTGGTGCGCCCCCTATAGGGCTAGCCATGTGGGGAGAAAGGGAAAGGAGAGGAGGAAAAGGAAAGTATGAGGTAAGACTCCTACTTCCTTCCCCTCCCCCCTCCTTCCTTTCCCCCTTGTCCAAATATGGTAAGGGGGAACCGAATTGGACTAGGGGGCCAAGTAGGATTCCTCCTACTTGGGCGCGCCCTAGGCTGCCTCCCTTCCTCTCCCTCCTTTATATACGTGGGGAGGGCACCCCTAGAACACACATCAATTGTTCCTAGCCGTGTGCGGCACCCCCCTCCATAGTTAACACCTCGGTCATATCATCGTAGTGCTTAGGCGAAGCCCTACGCCGGTAACTTCATCATCACTGTCACCACGCCGTCATGCTGACAGAACTCTCCCTCGTCCTCAACTGGATCAAGAGCTCGAGGGACGACCAAGTTGAACGTGTGCTGAACGCAGAGGTGTTGTACGTTCGATACTTGGATCTGTTGGATCGCGAAGATGCTCAACTAAATCAACCACGTTACTAAATGCTTCTGCTTTCGGTCTACGAGGGTACATGGACACACTCTCCCCGCTCGTTGTTATGCATCTCCTAGATGGATCTTGTGTGATCATAGGTAAATTTTTTGAAGTACTGCATTCCCCAACAGTGGTATCCGAGCCACGTCTATGCATTGATGTTATATGCACGAGTAGAACACAATGAGTTATGGGCGATAATAGTCATACTGCTTACCAGCAACGTCTTACTTTGATTCGGCGGTATTGTTGGATGAAGCGGCCCGGACCAACATTACATGACCGCGTTCATGAGACTGGTTCTACCTACGTGCTTCGCACACAGGTGGCTAGCGGGTGTCTATTTCTCCAGCTTTAGTTGAATCGAGTTTGACTACGCCCGGTCCTTGTTGAAGGTTAAAACAGCACACTTGACGAAAAATCATTGTGATTTTGATATGTAGGTAAGACAGGTTCTTGCTAGAAGCCTGTAGCAGCCACGTAAAACTTGCAACAACAAAGTAGAGGACGTCTAACTTGTTTTTGCAAGGCATGTTGTGATGTGATATGGTCAAGTCGTGATGATATATAAATTGTTGTATGAGATGATCATGTTTTGTAACAGTTATCGGCAACTGGCAGGAGCCATATGGTTGTCGCTTTATTGTATGAAATGCAATCGCCATGTAATTGCTTTACTTTATCACTAAGCGGTAGCGATAGTCATAGAAGCAATAGTTGGTGAGACGAGAATGATGCTATGATGGAGATCAAGGTGTCAAGCCGGTGACGATGGTGATCATGACGGTGCTTTGGAGATGGAGATCAAAGGCACAAGATGATGATGACCATATCATATCACTTACTTTGATTGCATGTGATGTTTATCTTTTATGCATCTTATTTTTCTTAGTACGGCGGTAGCATTATAAGATGATCCCTCACTAAATTTCAAGGTATAAGTGTTCTCCCTGAGTATGCACCGTTGCTACAGTTCTTTGTGCCGAGACACCACGTGATGATCGGGTGTGGTAAGCTCTACGTTCACATATAACGGGTGCAAGCCAGTTTTGCACACGCAGAATACTCGGGTTAAACTTGAGGAGCCTAGCATATGCTGATACGGCCTCGGAACACTGAGACCGAGAGGTCGAGCGTGAATCATATAGTAGATATGATCAACATAGTTATGTTCACCATTGAAAAGTACTCCATCTCACGTGACGGTCGGACATGGTTTAGTTGATATGGATCACGTGATCATTTAGATGGCTAGAGGGATGTCTATCTAAGTGGGAGTTCTTAAGTAATATGATTAATTGAACTTTAATTTATCATGAACTTAGTCCTAATAGTTTTTGCATATATGTGGTAGATCAATAAGCTTGCGCATAGCTCCCCTATCTTATTTTTGATATGTTCCTAGAGAAAAATAAGTTGAAAGATGATAGTAGCAATGACACGGACTAGGTTCGTGATCTGAGGATTATCCTCATTGCTACACAGAAGAATTATGTCCTTGATGCACAACTTGGTGACAGACCTATTGCAGGAGCAGATGCAGAGGTTATGAGCGTTTGGCAAGCTCAGTATGATGACTACTTGATAGTTTAGTGTGCCATACTTTACGGCTTAGAACTGGGACTTCAAAAACATTTTGAACGACAAGGAGCATATAAGATGTTCCAAGAGCAGAAATTGGTATTTCAGACTCATGCCCGAGTCAAGAGGTATGCGACCTCTGCAATTATTTTGCCTACAAGATGGAGGAGAATAGCTCAACCAGTGAGCATGTGCTCAGAATGTCTGAGTACTACAATCACTTGAATCAAGTGGGAGTTTATCTTCTAGATAAGATAGTGATTGACAGAGTTATCTAGTCACTATCACTAAGTTACTGGAACTTCGTGATGAACTATAATATGCGAGGGATGACAAAAACGATTCCCGAGCTCTTCGTGATGCTGAAATCAACGAAGGTAGAAATCAAGAAAAGCATCAAATGTTGATGGTTGACAAGACCACTAGCTTCAAGTAAAAGGGCAAGGGAAAGAAAGGAAACTTCAAGAAGAATGGCAAGCAAGTTGCCACTCCCATGAAGAAGCCCAAAGCTAGACCCAAGCCTGAAACTGAGTGCTTCTATTGCAAAGGAAATGGTCACTGGAAGCGGAACTGCCCCAAATACTTGGCGGATAAGAAGGATGGCAAAGTGAACAAAAGTATATATCATATACATGTTATTGATGTGTACTTTACTAGTGTTCATAGTAGCCCCTGGGTATTTGATACTAGTTCAGTTGCTATGATTAGTAACTCTAAACATGAGTTACAAAATGAATAAAGACTAGTTGAGGGCGAGGTGACGATATGTGTTGGAAATGATTCCAAGGTTGATAAGATCACCATCGCACACTCCCTTTACCTTCGGGATTAGTGTTGAACCTAAAATAAATGTTATTTGGTGTTTCCGTTGAGCGTAATATGATTGGATCATGTTATTACAATACGGTTATTCATTTAAGTCAAAGAATAATTGTTATTCTATTTACATGAATAAAACCTTCTGTGGTCATACACCCAAGGTGAATGGTTTATTGAATCTCGATCGTAGTGATACACATATTCATGATATTGATGCCAAAATATGCAAAGTTGATAATGATAGTGCAACATACTAGTGGCACTACCGTTTAGGTCATATTGGTGTAAAGCGCATGAAGAAACTCCATGCAGATGGACTTTTGGAATCACTTGATTATGAATCATTTGATGCTTGTGAACCATGCCTCATGGGCAAGATGACTAAGACTCCGTTCTCCGAAACAATGGAGCGAGCCACTGACTTATTGGAAATAATACCTACCGATGTATGTGGTCCGATGAGTGTTGAGGCTCGCGGCGGGCATCATTATTTTCTGACCTTCACAGATGATTTTAGCATATATGGGTATATCTACTTAATGAAACACAAGTCTGAAACATTTGAAAAGTTCAAAGAATTTCAGAGTGGAGTTGAGAATTATCGTAACAAAAAATAAAGTTTCTACGATCTAATCGCGGAGGCGAATATTTGAGTTACGAGTTTGGCCTTCACTTGAAACAATGTGGAATAGTTTCGCAACTCACGCCACCTGGAACACCACAGTGTAATGGTGTGTCCGAACGTCATAACCGTACTTTATTATATATGGTTCGATCTATGATGTCTCTTATCGATTTACCACTATCGTTTTGGGGTTATGCATTAGAGACATCTGCATTCACATTAAATAGGGCACCGTCTAAAAATATGTTGAGATGACACCATATGAACTGTGGTTTAGCAAGAAACCTAAGCTGTCGTTTCTTAAAGTTTGGGGTTGTGATGCTTATGTGAAAAAGTTTCAGCCTGATAAGCTCAAACCCAAATCGGAGAAGTGCGTCTTCATAGGATACCCAAAAGAAACTATTGGGTACACCTTCTATCACAGATCCGAAGGCAAGATCTTTGTTGCTAAGAGTGGATCCTTTCTAGAGAAGGAATTTCTCTCGAAAGAAGTGAGTGGGAGGAAAGTACAACTTGGTGAGGTAATTGTACCTTCTATCGAATTGGAAAGTAGCTCATCACTGAAATCAGTTCTAGTGATGCCTACACCAATTAGTGAGGAAGTTAATGATGATGATCATGAAACTTCAGATCAAGTTACTACCGAACCTCGTAGGTCAACCAGAATACGATCCGCACCAGAGTGGTACGGTAATCCTATTCTGGAAGTCATGTTACTAGACCATGATTAACCTACGAACTATGAGGAAGCGATGATGAGCCCAGATTCCGACAGATGGCTTGAGGCCATGAAACAAGATAGAATCCATGTATGCGCATTTTTCTTGCTCAAAGCATGCAAAGGTGAAGCGATGGTGCTAAAGTCCTTCACAAATCTACGGTAGAAACCGGCTAGACCAAGGAAGCTACGCACTTGTTGCAAATTGGTTGGTTGGGGCCAAGTTTTAATAGCATTGATCTTAGAGTCATTAACATGAATACCCTTAGAGGAAACAGCAAAACCCAAGAAAACGAGCTTATCAACGCCGAAAAGGCACTTTTCCATGTTAGCAAAGAGATGCTTGTTTCAAAGAGTTTACAAAATGGTTCGAACATGGGTGACATGATCTTGAAGAGATTTTCTATAAACAAGGATATCATCGAAGTAGACCACAACAAACACACCAATGTAAGGGCGAAATACATGATTCATAAGACGCATAAAAGTATCCGGTGCTTCCGATAGACCCATAGGCATGACTAACCACTCATACAACCCAAACATGGTTTTGAAAGCGGGTTTCCATTCATCACCCTCTTGTATGCGGATTTGATAGTAACCACTTTTAAGATCAATCTTGGAGAATATAGTGGCACCACTAAGTTCATCAAGCATATCATCAAGGCATGGAATGGGATACCTATAGCGAACGGAGATAGCATTGATAGGTCTACAATCAGAGCACATGCGAAAGCTACCTTCTCTTTTTGGCACAAGAATGACCAGGACGGCACAAGGGCTCAAACTTTCACGCACATGTCCATGGTCTATGAGATGCTTTACTTGCCTTTGTATTTCTTTGGTTTCTTTGGGGTTGACGCGGTAGGGGGCTTTGTTCGGAAGAGGTGCTCTGGGGATGAGGTCGATGCGGTGCTCGATGCCTCGTAGTGGAGGTAGTCCCGGAGGTAGCTCGTCGGGAAAAACATCTTGAAACTCATGCAAAAGAGAAGACAACACTAAAGGTAGAGCGTGAGAGGTGTTAGCTTGTGTTGCATTGTCCTTGCATAAAAGGACATAGTGTATCACACTAGATGGGTTCTCACACACTCCTCTTATCTCACTTTTGGTGGCAAATAGAACTAAGTTCTTCTTTTCTCTCATCGTGGAGGTGCTCGATTTGGGCTTGTGGCGCTCACTCTCTTTTTGGTGGCTCGCTCTCTCACTATTCTCTCCACGATGGGTGGCTTGCTTGTCGGCGATCACTTGGCTTGAAGACATGGGGCAAAGTACGTACTCCTTTCCTTTCATTTTGAAGATGTAGTGGTTTGTTCGGCCATTGTGAATGACACCTCTATCAAATTGCCATGGGCGTCCAAGAAGAAGGTGGCAAACGGTCATTGGAACAACGTTGCACTCCAAAGTGTCTTCGTAGGCGCCGATTTTGAAGGAGACTTGTACTCGATGCTCGACTTGGATAGTGCCGGAGTCGCTAAGCCATTGAACTTTGTAAGGATGTGGGTGCTTCGTCTTGGGCAATTGGAGCTTGGAGCAAAGTTCTTCACTTGCGAGGTTATGACAACTCCCTCCATCGATGATGACCTTGATGGATCATCCATTGATGTCGGCCTTGGTATGAAAGATGTGGCATCGTTGGTCTTCTTCTTGGTGATGTTGGAGAGTCAAGACCTTGGAGATAACAAGAGCGGGACCTGAATCTTCATCGCAAAAGACGTGTTCCTCTTCATCGTTCACTTGCCGGTGCATGGCGACTTGCTCAAGAACATCCATTTCTCCTTCACTCATTGAGTCATAAGTGTCGTCGTCGTTGAGGATCATGGTCCACTTGTTGGTGCACTCATAGGACTTGTGGCCTCGGCCTCCACATGTGAAGCATTTGAAGGAACTTGTCTTGACGATCTCATTGGTTGGGGTAGATGATGATGAATCTCTCGGCTTGAAGTTGCTCGTTGTAGTAGGATGACTTGTAGTTGACGAAGCTTTCTTGTAACTCGACTTGTCGATGTTGCTTGGAGAAGGCTTTGTTGATGTAGAAGGTGTTGGAGTCGTTGAAGCTTGGGTGTTGGAGAAACCATATGACTTGGATGAGAACTTGGCATACTTGAAATCATCTTGCACTTGGCGTTCCGCTTTGGTAGCTTGATGCACTAGCTCGATGTGGTTCGAGTATGGTGATTAAGTCCATTCAAGAAACGTGCCATAGTTTGTTCATCATCTTCCGTGACATTGGCTCGTATCATGGCAATCTCCATCTCCCTGTAGTACTCTTCAACGCTCTTGGTTCCTTGCTTGAGTAGTTGGAGTTTCTTAAAGAGGTCGCAGTTGTAGTAGGTATGCACAAAGCGTGCTCTCATGACATCCTTCATTTGCGTCCACGTAGTGATGGGTGGTTCACCTCTTGCCTCTCGGCGCTCGATTACTTATTCCCACCAAATGAGGACATAGTCTTGGAACTCAAGGGATGCCATCGCGATCTTCTTCTCTTCGTCATAGTTGTGCAAGCGGAAGATTTTGTCGACCTTCAATGCCCATGAAAGGTACTATTCGGGATCGTTGCTTCCATTGAACTTGGTCATGGTGAACTTTAGCTTGCCGTAGCGTTGCTCTTCATTGTGTTAGGGTCGGGGATGATAACGCCCATGTTGTTGATGATTGTTAAGCTCGTGTTGCTCTTGGTGAGGAGGGTTGTCAACCTCATGTTGCTCTTGTTGTGGAGGATTCCCATTGTCTTCATGCTCTTGATGAACTTGATGTCCTTGAGGGGCTTGTGGAGAGGCTTGTCGAGCTTGAGGAGGAACGTGAGGAACTTGACGATGCACGCGACCTTGAAATCTTTGTTCATGAGCTTCTTCGCGAAATGCTTCTTCATGTGCACGAGCTTGTCGGCCTCGGTTGGCTATGGCTCGACTTGAATCTTGGAGGGCTTGTTGCGCCTCAAGTGCTTGAGCATCTCGCAATTGTTGCGCTTGACGTTGTGCCTCGGCATCTTGTGCTTCTTGGTGTAGACGCGCTCGCTCTTCCTCTTCATGTTGGCATTGGCGTTGCCGCTCTTGTGCTTGCGCAAAAGCCTCTTGGGTTTGGCGTTGTCGGTGCTCTTGAGAGTTGGTGTCGCGTAGAGGATTGAGGCTTGCTTGACGATCGTTGTGCGCGGCATGTCGAAGAGTGTTCGATGTCGGTGTACTTGAGCCGGAGAGGGTGAAGTCAGAGTGACGACTTGAGCGGCTCCTTCTTGATGAGGACGAAGTGGAAGAAGAGCGGTTGAGCAACAAAGCGCGAATCTCGTCCATTCTTGTGTCGTTCTCTTGCTTGTGATCGTCGAGCTTGTTGTCGAAGTAGTCCCTTATACATTGCTCGGAGAGTCGCAAGTCGGCGGCGAGGTTGTCGATGCATTCACTCATTGCTTGTTGCTCTTGATGCAAAGCACGTTGTGCACCAAAGAGGTGGCTCTTGGTGACGTAGGAGTTCATGTCGTCGTCGTGCTCAATGAAGAGTGGCTTGGTAGAAGTACTTGGCCTATCCATCATTCCAAGAGAAAAATGTGAGTGGTAGAAAGAGAAGAACGAATACCAAATGTACCTTGACCGAAGTTGAAGGTGGATTAATGATCACTCCAATGTGGACAAGGAAATAGCATAATTGGTACCAATTCTCGTCGGTTTCTCACACCTACACACGTAAAATCTTATGGTGGAGCTTGGTTAGGATGGTGGCACAAAATTTGATGTGAAAGTAAGCAAGATTCAATAATGTTGGAAAAGATTCGCAAATTTGCAAATGCAACAAGTAGACCAAGCAATGGAAGGTACACGGAAACACACACGCAAAGAGATAAGTGGGGCTGTGCAACCAAGGATGAGCCAAAATGTGGAATCCACGAAAATGCTCGTGTTGCACAACACTAGAGAGATGCTAGCACGATTGCACAAAAGGCGGATATGAACTTGTGCACAACCTAATAAGCAAAAATGCAGTGACTTCTATCCCAAGTATGCTCTATGTATGGTGTTTCGATGATCTGATCCAAGATGATCTAGTATGATAATCTTAATGTTGTATGATGCTATGGTTCTTGCTTATAAGCTTTTTGCTTATCTTTTCCTTTTGCTTAAAAGCTTGTTTGGCTCTTTGTGTATTGAGCTCTTTTCCCATGTAATGCTTCATGAACCAAGATAGCAATTGTGTATGCGATGACAAGCTTGTGACACAAGAGATGATACCAAGATATGCACCAATGATGTATGTATGCTATGGGAACTATGATCACTAATGTGCACAAGTCACGTTGCCGACAATACTCAAAGGCTAGTCTCGATGGGTAAGCTACGCAAAAAGATAAGGCTAAGGTGGCTATCAATGTAATGGCAAGGGGTGGACAAAGATGTCGTGAAGTTACCGTCCTTGCTTACGGTTGAGGGTGTCACGAACCCAAGATGAGGTTACCGGTAAGGTCATTGTTGAGGACGCGTCCGTGACGAAGATGAGCGGCGGTGATGTCGATGTCGAACCGTTCCTAGTTAGCCAAAACACCCTAGGAAATGTTGAACCACAACTCAAATTCTCAAAACCAAAAGCGATAAAAAGTGTCGGAGTTGGTAGCGGTCAAGTGGTGGATGTATCGAGAGTGTCGTTGGAAGTTTGGTGGTGGTGGTCGAGGGGTGTATGCGAAGGCGTGGGCAGCGGTGTATTAAAACTGCGGGAAATGCAGTTTTGTCAGGGGTAGCCGGATGATCCGGGCCAGGAGTCGTATGATCCAGGCGGATCCGAATGATCCGGGCTGGTCAAATCGCTCGGGAAAAGGCTCGGGAAGAACGTGAAAATCGTGGCAAATTCGATGATTTTGCGGATTTTTGGGTGGATTGCAAGGTGGAGATGGTGGGGGAAGGTAAGATCCACTTGCAACACAACAAATTGACAAATCAAAACCAACAAAACATTATCAAAACTCACAAATCACAAGAAAAAATTTGGGGGCTATTTTTGTGGGGATTTTCGAATTAGGACGAAAAACAACAAAAACAAGGCTAGAAACACAACGGGGAGGCTCCGAAATCATGATCAACGTGGCTCTAGATACCAAGATGATGTAGGGTAGAAACCCTAGGGGGCGATCTTTCATGAAAGGAGCGGATCCCGCGATGAACACAAAGAACACGAGGGAGAAAACGAGGAGAAACACAAGGGAATACACGAGAGAATCACTAAACCAACAAGAAATAGTCACACATTTGCTAGATCCTCGAGTACATAATAGATCATACGGTACACGGTCAACTAGGGACGATAAAAATGGTAACGGTCTTCTCCGTGAGGATGTCTTGATGATCTTCTCCGCAAGGAGGTCTTGAATCCAAAGGGATCTTCTCTGAAGAGGGGCCGTGCTCTCTCTCGTGGAGTAGATCCGATGTGGATGAGCAATGCTCTATCTCTAAAATGAGCTAAACCAATGCTAACCCTAGAAAAGTAGAGGAGGAGTCGTTTATATAAGCAAAGGGGGCGAAGGGGTACATGGGCCTCGGTCCAACATCATGCACGTAGGCACGGTCCGGATGATCCGGATGTTGGTCCGGATGATCCGAGCTTCGGGGGTCCGGATGATCCGGGTCGGCGTCCGGATCGTCCGGCTGTGTCGAGGGGGCTGCGGGAGGTCCGGATGTCCGGGTCCTGGTCTGGAAGTTCGGGTATGTCCGGATGATCCAGGACTGGGTCTGGATGATCCGGCTTCAGGGCAGCTCCTGTTGCTCTCGGGTCTTCAATTGTCCGGATTGTCCAGGCTGGGGTCCGGATCATACGGGCTGAGTCTGGATCGTCCGGGACCTCGTCCGAATCATCCGGCCAGCCTGGGACTTGGCTGATTTCTTCTCTATCTTCATGCATATCTTCCGCTCCCGATCCTTCTTGCTCCTTAGCTTCTCCATGGCTAGCTACTTGGTACCTGAGTATGCACAATGTCTCCATTTGAGGTAGTAGCCATGTCTCATGTGCATCGAAGTGGAAATGTGAGAGGAGAGATGTCACCTCGGTTTTGAGAGCTCTTGCACGTGCTCGTGTCATGGGTCCGCTAGGCACTTCGTGAGACGATGGTAGGTCCATGGGGATGACCTTGGGATGCTCCGCGTCACAGAAGTTGTCATGTTATTCGAATAAATTATGATTTGTATAAATCTCGTATGCCAAAATTGGAGTGTATTTGAGTTGTTTGCATGCACGTGGAATGAATCATGATTTGTATGAATTTTGTTTGAATATGTGTACAAATCATAAAATGGGTGTCCAAAATGAATTTTTTTTGTGAAGCAAGTGTCAGAAATAAGATTGCAAAATGTGCCCTTTCAGTTTTCACATAAAGTGGACCACGTGGGATACCAATTGCTAAATTTTCATGAATTTCGTAGTACTTTTCTATATTTCATTGATTTATGGAATTTCTAGCGATTTACATCAAGTAATTGAAATTTGAACTACAAGTGTGCTCTAGTTTGGTTCTATAAAATCTAGAAAGTAATTTCTAGCTTGCACATTAGGAATTAAGGTAGTAGCCACAAACAAAGGTCAAGTTCCAAAAAACTTTATATGATTAGTAATCCTTGCAATTTTGGAAACAATCTAGAAGAAATTAAAAAAATGTAAAAAGCCTCAAAAATTAAAATTATTTTGCATGGGAACCTTTTATGTGCACTAGCTTGTGGGAAAAATGATAAACTGCCAATACCACAAATTCAAAGTTATTTTTCCTTTTTTCCTTGTGCCCAAGATGACTTTTTTCTAAAGCAATTGTCACAAATAAGATTGTAAATTGTGCCCTTTAAATTTCACCTAAAGTAGACCAGATGGGTTCCAACTGCCTACATTTCAGAGTGCTTTTGCTATATATCATGGATTTATTGAATTTCTAGCAATTTACGTCAAGCAATTCAAATTTGAACTACAAGTTTACTCTAGTTTGGCCCTATAAATTGTGGAAAATAATTTCTAGCTTACACATTAGAAATGTAGGCAGTAGCCACAAAGAAAGGTTAAATTCCCAACCAATTTATATTATTAGTCACCCATGCAATTTTGACACTAATTTGAAAGAAATAATAGAAAACGAGAAAAGACTCAAAAATTGGAATCATTTTTGCATTGGGGCCTTTCATGTGCGCTAGCTTGTGGGAAAATGATACACTGGCAATATCAAAAACTTAAAAAATGGTCTATTTCATATAACCATGCCCATGGGAATCTCCATGGCATCGTACATGATAACATGTCCATTTTTGGCACTGGCAAGGGTTTTACCATTCTGATCAATAATTCCAAAAAAAAAAGTTTGCATGTTGATGACCCACAAGTATAGGGGATTTATCGTAGTCATTTCGATAAGTAAGACTGTCAAACCCAACGAGGAGCAAAAGGAAATGACAAGTGGTTTTCAGCAAGGTATTCTCTGCAGGCACTGAAATTGTCGGTAACATATAGTTTTGTGATAAGATAAATTGTAATGGGTAACAAGTAATAAAAGTAACTAAGGTGCATCAAGGTGGCCCAATCCTTTTTGTAGCAAAGTACAAGCTTGGACAAACTCTTATATAAAGCAAAGCGCTCCCGAGGACACATGGGAATTACTGTCAAGCTAGTTTTCATCATACTCGTATGATTCGCATTCGTTACTTTGATAATTTGATATGTGGGTGGACCGGTGCTTGGGTTCTGCCCTTCCTTGGACAAGCCTCCCACTTATAATTAACCTCTCTCGCAAGCATCCGCAACTACGAAAGAAGAATTAAGGTAAACCTAACCATAGCATGAAACATATGGATCCAAATCAGCCCCTTATGAAGCAACGCATAAACTAGGGTTTAAGGTTCTGTCACTCCAGCAACCCATCATCTACTTATTACTTCCCAATGCCTTCCCCTAGGCCCAAATAATGGTGAAGTGTCATGTAGTCGATGTTCACATAACACCACTAGAGGAAAGACAACATACATCTCATCAAAATATCGAACGAATACCAAATTCACATGATTACTTATAACAAGACTTCTCCCATGTCCTCAGGAACAAACGTAACTACTCACAAAGCATATTCATAATCAAGATCAGAGGAGTATTAATTATCATTAAGGATCTGAAAATATAATCTTCCATCGGGTAAACCAACTAGCATCAACTACAACGAGTAATCAACACTACTAGCAACCCACAGGTACCAATCTGAGGTTTTGGGACCAAGATCAAATACAAGAGATGAACTAGGGTTTGAGAGGAGATGGTGCTAGTGAAGATGTTGATGGAGATTGACCCCCTCTCGATGAGAGGATCGTTGGTGATGACGATGGCTTCCATTTCCCCCTCCCGGAGGGATGTTTTCCCGGCAGAACAGCTCCGCCGGAGCCCTAGATTTGTTCTGCCCAGGTTCCGCCTCGAGATGGCAGCGCTTCGTCCCAAAAGCTTCCTTCTGATTTTTTTTTCAGGTCAAAACACACCATATAGCCAAAGATGGGCACCGGAGGCCTACCAGGGGACCCACAAGGACGGGGGCGCGCCCTCCACCCTTGTGGTTGGCTGGTGGCCCCCCTCTGGTATTTTCTTCGCCCAATATTTTTTATATATTCCAAAAACATGCTCCGTGAAGTTTCAGGACTTTGGGAGTTGTGTAGAATAGGTCTCCAATATTTGCTCCTTTTCCAGTCCAGAATTCCAGCTGCCGCCATTCTCCCTCTTCATGTAAACCTTATAAAATAAGAGAGAATAGGCATAAGTAGTGATATAATGTGTAATAACAGCCCATAATGCAATAAATATCAATATAAAAGCATGATGCAAAATGGACGTATCACAGGTTTGGTTAAAAAGTTATTTCTTCCTTTTCCTAGTGCCCACGGTGACTTTTTGTGAAGAAAGTGTGAGAAATTTCAGAGTGTTC
The DNA here is from genome assembly GCF_002162155.2 of Triticum dicoccoides. NCBI lineage: Eukaryota > Viridiplantae > Streptophyta > Magnoliopsida > Poales > Poaceae > Triticum > Triticum dicoccoides. The sequence continues at coordinate 364,067,323 of NC_041392.1, forward strand.
TTGCTATATTTTTAGCTTGCACATTATGAATTTCAGTACATGAGGTAAGCTTCCACATCTTGAATCCACAACATTGGAACAGTCAACAATGAACAAAACAAACTTCAATACATGATGTAGCTTCCACATCTCGGATCCACAACACTGGAACAATCGATGATAAACAAAACAAAGTTCAGTACATGAGGTAGCATCCACATATCGGATCCACAACATTGCAACAATCGTCGGTAAACAAAAGAGATTCCATTATATGACAATTGCAATTACACAACTATGAACAGCCACCTATCCTCCGGCTTCGCTTTGTACGTGAGAACCCCTAAAATGTCGCCGGCTTCCGTCACAGGCTTTACGATAAGCGGCCACCTATCCTCCTCTGCATACTCATCCTCCTACACCATCTGCACATCGGTGGCCGGAGCAGGCTTTGACAACCAATCCTCGTCCTCATCCTCATCCTCCTCCACCATTTTCTCTTCGTCGGGCGCAGGCCTTTCGACGGTCCTCAGAAACTCATCTACATTATCAGGCATAATTATGTCTAGAGACATATTAGGGGGAGGCTGCATGTAGATCACCCTGGAATACCAGCGAGACCTTGTTTGACCTATGGATCCGGCGGGCCGCGTCGAAAGCGGTATGAATACCAGCGAGCTCGCTGTTGAGGATCCGGTGACTCCATTGACTCATGCATCGTCTAGACGAAAACCCCGATACAAGTCACCCCCTTGAATCGATCTGGAATTATCCGCCGGGTCTCATCCATCCTCGCATCTATCAACAATTGCAACGCATGCTGCACCAGAGTTTTGGTGCTTGGAAATCAGGAGCAGATCTCCTTGCACTTCTCTAGTAAGACAACATCGCCGGCACAAAACATCTCCAATGGTGTCGTCATCGCCGACATCGGCTACAGGATTGGGGGTGGGGAGGGGGTAGAGGTGGGTTGCTCAGGCTACGGGGGGATGTGGGAGAGAGAGGGAGAGGAAGAGAGAGAGATTGCGTCCCCCTTTCTAGACAAATGACCCAGCCATCCACTAGCCACTCCCACCTGTCAACATTTCATATCCTCAAAAAAACCTGTCAGCATTTCAATGGTCCCACGTGTCAGTACCGGGTGAAGTAACGGTCAATGTCTTTGACCCGATAGCATGACACTGTTTGGCCTTTTGTAAGGCGGAGGAGAGTAGAGGAGGAGGAAGTGAGAAATGTTAGATGGGTGGGGCAAAACTGAGCACAACTAAGGAAGGAGGGGCACGGAAATAGAAATCCCCTTTATTAAAGCATGTTTTCACTTGGAAATATTTTTGTAAATACAATATGGTATGGTCTCGCAGTTATGATTCTGTATTCATGATACACGGAGTTGAACTATTCTGTTACTCCTGAATATGCATAAAGTACTTTAATTTGTTGAGATTTCAAATGAGGTTGCAAGAATTAGAAGGGAATTCAGATGTGGCTGGCATAGCTTTTTTTAAGAAACTAGAACAATGCTCGTGCGTTGCAACGGGATATAAATATTCTAGTACGTTAGTTTGTGGTTTATCTGTCAATAATAATGCGATTGTGCAAATAAATGTTCATCAAATTCTAACCGTGAATTATCTTATATTTTGAGTAGTAGTTTGGTAAGGAAATTAAAGTGAAATTAGTTCAGAAGGTAAGTAAATTAAGGTGATTGATTATCATATACATGGAAGGTTGGATAAAGGGACGGTGGGAAGAAAGGTGAAATGGAAACCTTACATTCTTTTTAAGTAGTAAAGATTTCTATATTTAGTTATCTCAAGATATATATGATGTCATATTTGTCTATTGAGAAAAGGCACGTGCATGTTTACTACTATCTCCATCCGGAATTAGATAATGCTCGAACGGCTAGATACATCTGTTTGAGCGCCAACTAATTTCGGAAGGAGGGAGTAGGAGCGAGCAAGTCCTTGATTTTGCAAAGAACAATTGTCACTGTAGGCTGCTTTCAAAGCGGCTGTCCCATAGACAAGAAAGCATGCAAATCAAAAGTGCATGATTTCAACTAGTTTCCAATGTAGCGTGTCTCCCTGGTTATTTGGATTTTGGTTTTATGCACTCACGGACATGCTTTCCATTAGTTTCAATATAGCATGTCTCTCTGGTTATTTGGCTTTTGGTTTTATGCACTCTTGAAACAAGAAAGAATTGAACCAACCAATTTGCATGGCGAGTATTTAATATTGCTACCTTTTTGAATTCTACCTCATGAAACTCTCAAGATAATGACCTATGGTTTTCATAGAGGATAGTTGCGAGGTAAGAAAAGGATTCTTGGTGCATCTACTCATATTGAGAATGAAGCCGTAGACAACATGAATCCTTGATGTTGCACAAGAACTTGTTAGTGTATCATGACATACTGAGATAATTAGGCGTCTTTACTCTATGCATATGATGCTAGATCGTGAATATATGGTCGCAATTAATTGAGATGTGTGTTGCATGTGCACGCTCACTATATTCTTTTGTATGAAACTGCAACTAAAATAAGCAATTAGAGAACAAATAATGTTATCTCAAATACATGCTATGGCAAATATATTTTAGTACCGCCGTGTATGAAAATCTCATCTCATATGGCTCAAGCAGCAACACAAAATTTTCAACGAATATTAGGAAGCATCCTGACCAATAAAGGGGCACAGCTGAACAACAAGAGAATAACAGGATTATAACGTAATGAGAATGAGAAAAGATAGGAGGCATAGAGATGAAACTATCACAGAGCTGTAGATTATGGAATGTTATTGATGCATAAATCCGTCCCTTCTTACGGCTAAAACACTAGTAGAAGGGAACATCATTCACAACACGATGCAGGTACCACTAAAACTCGACAGCATTTATGATAGACGGGTAAACCAAAAGGAGATGAGAAGGCCACTAAAACTGAACAGCATTCACAACACAACACAAGTAAAAAATAAAGAGAAGAAAACAAGAAAGAACACGGAAGCAAGGATCCACGAACAAGAATTTTGGAACTATGATATTGAAACTATAATAACCTAAGTGGAGGCGAAATAAGGACTATGATGTTCACAACTGAAGCAGCAGCAGCCCACGCCTGAACTCGAATCGGCATCTTTTTCCCTTCTCAACTCCAGACGAGCATCAAATCATAGCTGCTCCAAACTAGTAAATGGCAGAAGATAAATCAACTGCTCTCCTCCACAGGACCTTTAGTTTTGTTTGCGTTGCTTTCTTCGGCCTTGATGGTAGCTGTCTGTGCATCATTCATTGAGATGGCACCATCACGTTTGTTATCACTTTTCTCAATTTCTTTCAGCTGGACACTCCGAGAAAATGAGTCCGCGATATGAGTAACAGAATTCCCTACAGCCTTAGCGTCTGTTGGCTTCAGGGACTCTGCGCTGCCAGGCTGCTGCTGACGTCTATTTTCCTTCAAGGCTTTCTCCCGTTGCTCATAGAAGTAGAAGTCCTCCACAATGCTTGTCTCGGCCTCATGATTCTTGAATATGCTTAGCATCTGGAGACCATACTCTAGCTTGACCTGCATGAGTTGTTCATTTGGTTAACATATCCTCTCCTTTTCAAGTATTCCCCATAAAAACTCGATTGTTTTTACCTCCTGGGTGTCCCTGCTATTTGTTACAGGTTTGTTGTCATTATTCTCAAGTGTGATGTGCCGGAGTAGGGTGTTTGGGACATCCTTAATAATGTGCCACTTCACAGGAAACTGGCCACTCCACTTGTCTTGCTGCCAATAATCAACACTTCTGTCAAAGTCAACAGGTCCAATCATCTCAGCAACACCACAGAACTGACCACTGCCATTAACCTATAAGCAGTTATGAATCAGAATAAATTTCACATCTCTAAAGACACAAACCATGTACTCCCTCTGTAAACTAATATAAGATGTTTCAGATCACTATCTAAAACGTCTTATATTAGTTTACAGAGGGAGTACATAGATCCAATGCATCATTCTCAGCCTCATCTTTACATCAACACAAACATATAAACTATAAAAAGAAAGGGGCTGGTCTTACCGAGAAGAACAAGAAAACACGGCAATGGTCTTCTTTCTGTTTGGCCGCACGATAAGCTGAATCCAGCTTTCTATTGCCACTAGCTGTGCTGGCCCAAACATTGTACTTAATGCTCCGATGTACATGGTCCTCCGTGTATGATTTAATTACAAAAAAAATCGCATCCTTGTACTCCGTGGCAAAATCAGGACAATTGTACAGTTCACTGTCAATAAGTTGAGTGGTTTTCTCGCTTTTGTCATCTACTAAAGAATTCTCTCTGTCTTGTTTCTTTGGTTTTGCAGCACGTGGGCCACGGTTTTGCTCATTCAGAAACTCCAGCGCACCATTCTGGATATTGAATGGCATGCTCCCCCTTTGTTGACTGGAGTTGTAGTCGAAATTATTAAATCTACGACCAGCAGAACCCCAATTAGGAGTAATGCCTCCATATTTACTAGCTTGTTGGCGTGCCTTGTAGGATCCAGAATTATACATTGATCCATGCTGCTGCAAATAACATGCATAGTCAATACTGGACATTTCAGGGCACAGTAAGCTTAACAAATAACCAAAGTTGAGGTCCAATAATAACTGCCCCATGTTTACTGAACTGAACGTGTCCAGGGAAGCTTGTGCAAACAGTCCAAATTGCATGACAACATACCATTCCAGAAACCAATGGTGCATTCCCTTGCCCAAATAATCCCGGAGCATTGTTTGGTTGTGTTGCCGCTGCGGAAGAAACTCACAATTAGTTTGAAATGGCTCTGACAGATCTATCACAACAACACATATTGCTTCCAGTCAATATACTTTTGCCTGGAATAATACCGGAGACTGAAAGATACAGAACTTACCTCTGTTGTATGACTCAAATGGTTGGTGGTACACAGTTGTGGGTGAATAGAGAAGACCATCAGGAAGAAAGTACTCTTGCTGAAGCATAGGGTCTCCTTGAGACATTCCAGTACTAGAATTTGAGTATCCCATACTAAGAGAAGCCGGTGGCTGATAGTAAGGACATGAGAAGGGGAAGTGCATAGGGGAATAGGACTGGCCCTCTTCAACAGTTGCAACAGGAGAATAAGCTCCATACATCATTTGGGGGTTGTTCGCATACCCAGGAGATAGCATGATTGACTAGTTAACATTGTATAATTACATCAGCAAAAACACTTGGAAACATAAGTAAGAAAGTAAAACAAGTTCAACAGCCAGCTACTTACAGGTGACGCAGAATGGAGTCCTTCCATACTCACATAATAGGGATACTCTTCCCATTGCCCTGAAGGATTGATGTATCCTACAGAAGATCAAAATAATATTCAAAATAAAAAAAAGCATTCCATGAAAAGGATATACCAAATAATCTACCATCTAACCTCGTAAGAATCAAGATATAACACTTCAATAGGACTTCATATTACTACCTCTGTAACTAAATATAAGACATCTTATATTTAGTTACAGAGGTAGCAGTGGTGAACAAAGAAGACCAGTGAAGCAAAAAAATCAATTGTATGGATAGTAAAAAACAAATATAGTGGGCAACAATGCAAACTTGACCCTTTAGGCCCCGCTTGGATTAGCGTTTTCAATCGTATTCGGACAGTTTAGGATACACGCCCAGACTGGTGGTTTTGTTTCCAGGTGGAAAATTAGCTATGACCGGTAATTTACATCTGTAGAATAAATACAGGTGTAGGAATTTACACCCATTCCAAGCATGGGCCTTAGTGTTCTGGGTATGTATTTTGGCCTCTGCAATGTGCAAATGATGCTTAGAATATGTATAAGTATCAGCATTATTAGTACACAGAAAATAATAGCAATCTAACCTCCAGAATAGACTGTCTGTGGCTGTGGTGCATACACATTGGTCTGGTAGACATAAGGCTGTTCTCCACCTTTTCCCAAAAAATTAGCCTTCTCCTGTGCACCTTTTGGTGACTTTAAGGAGGTAGAGCCACGCGCATCAGTAACACTTGTTTTCTCAGCTGTAATAGAAATAATCTGATGCAACAAAGATCAACTATCAGTAATATTTCAATGTTTGCACAGAAGGGGAGAAAATAAACTGTACAGGCACATTACCTGCTCTTTGGTATTTACACTCTTGGAGGGGTTATTATCGACTACAATTTCTGATTGCAGCAGAATTGTGCAATCTACAAAAAGGAAGGCGCATGCACACATAAGCTGAAAAGGGGAATTTCCAGAAAGTTTTGCCATGGTACATACTGAAATTGCATCATATAAGCCAGAGAATTGTACGACCAACATGCTAAAGCACTCTTTGATTGACAGGTATTTCACATGAGACAGATTGCTTAAGTTATTGAGAGGAAAAAACTGCAAACCTAAAGACACATGCAAAAAAAGAGTGCTTGTACTTCTGAAGCAATTACCAGCAACCTCTTATCAAATTATTTACCATTGGTCACACCCATGTCCTTTGCTCAAGACACCCATGTGACTGTAAAATAGCTTTGTGATGCTCAGTGTATCAGTAGCAAAACTAATTAATTCAGTGAACCACCAAACTCAAATTTCAGGCAGGCTTAAAAGTACTTATGAGCCTTTACCACACAAAATCTGTTAGCAACGAGTAGAGGCGATTGTCGAGCTAATACATCCTATACCATGTTGCTCATTTGCTATATCCGCAGCTGGCAAAAAGGCACTAATCTCCGGACCCCTACACGGGGCACCGTGCAGACAGCAATTCAGCACAACCAAGTTGTTATTGGAGGAATTCCTCCCTTGCAGCGGTAGGTGCGTACCCCAAACGTGCTAATTCTCGGTAAACAAACCACAATTACGCGCTCCGGTTTAGGGTTACAACCAACACCCTCGTAGCACCGCGAGGTCTGGAGCAGAAGAAGGCTCCAGACAAACAGGAGTGTAAATTCGTCCTCAATCACTCCCGGCGAGGGAAGCACGGGGACGAATTGGAGCTACCAAAGCAAAGATAGGGCTTACCGACGAATCCGGACGGATCTCCTCCGCTCAACGCCATGTTCCGGCAGATTGGGCGAGGAGGAGAGAGACGAAGCAGGAGAGAAAAGATGGCTAGCGTAGCTACGTGCTCCGGCTGGAGGAGACACGGAGGCCGTCGGTAGTCGGCGAGGAGAGGTTTCCTTCCACCGTCAGGTTTGACGCTGGTGAGTACGCGAGACGAGGAGGAAGAGGTCCGGCCACGCTAATCATCGCGGGCTTTAAAAACCGGACATGTGCCGGCTTGTTCTGTCCGGGAAAATATCTAGTGCTATCTTAGGTGCTACCGTGATATGAACTTCTGGACCGTCGGATTTTCAGATCGGACGGTTCTCAATGACTCTGCAATATTTCCAAAAAAAATCTTCCAAAGAGTCCAAAAATTGCGCGTAGGTCCAGCGGGTCCAACAATTATCAAATGTCATCCGATCTAAGAATCCGACGACCCAGATGCTTGTATCACGGTAGCATTTAAGTCTCGGTAGCACCAGATTACTGTTCTCCCGCACAATCCCGGTCCGGTTTGTGAAAGTAAAACCTGCCTCGCAGGTCTCACTCATGTATATGTACCAAACGAAAAATGTGAAAAAACTACTTACCCCCCCAATAAAGAAAAATGCCGGACGTCACTTTGGCAGCAGTTGCATCGTCGTTCGTTGGGGTTGGGTGATGCCGGCACATAACGGTGATGAGGGGTAGGGTTTCAATGTGGTTGCATGTAGTCACTGCGGCGGGAAAGGATACAACAGCATATCTGCGATTTTTTCGGTGTTACAGTGGCAAGCATCGTGGCTTAGGCCGAAAGATCATCACACGAGGCATTTGGCGGCCACGACAATTTTTCTTTATTAGGGGCAATTTTTCCTCATTTTTGTTGTGCTCCTCCTTTTGCTTGTGTCCATGTAGGATTTTTGCCATGTCCAGGGTGTGGGTATTTGTAATTCTCGTCATGCCCCATTATGCAGCTTGGTTACTTTTGTCATTTTCAAGTGTGTGTTGTGTGTTACACCTGCGTTGCCATGATTTTGTGTCTTTTCCTTTCATTGCAATATTTGACATAGTCATTTTGGATGTGATATTTGTTACACATTTGACATGATTTATTTAATGAATTGTTTAATTTGTTGTCATGTCGTAATGAATGTGGTAGCTTTTAGACCCGGTCCTAGGGCAAGGCGAGCGGGGCGGACGCCTCGAGCCCGAAAACTAAGTGGCCCATCCTAGATACATACATGTACTTATACTACTCTTCATTCTAATTCTAATGGCAATGTGCGTATTAAAAATCTAGAACGAGGCCCAGGCTTATGTCGGCTAGTACAGAGAGATGTTGGAGTGTGCACACCAGGACGAATCACCTTGCCCTAGAAAAACACCAAGAGGCATCGCCGCATCTTCCATTCCTTTTTTTTGCGGGGCCGCATCCTCAATTCGACACCAACGTCGTCGGGTAGGTATGTTTGCATGTTTGTCTTTCTTCGTCCCAACGAGTAGCTACTTTACGTTTCTGATTCTATACTTGTCCCAATTTGCCCGATTGTTTCTACTCTCTAATCTCTAGTTTCTCGGTCGGGTCGCTGATACGTCTCCAACATATTTATAATTTTTATTGTTCCATGTTGTTAGATTATCAATTTTGAATGTTTTATATACATTTACTAGTAACTTTGTATTTTTTTGGACTAACCTTTTGACATAGTGCCCAGTATCAGTTACTGTTTTTTGTTTGTTTTATTTACTTTGTAGAATATCAATACCAAACGAAGTCCAAATGCGACGAAACTTTTTGAAGATTTTTTCTGCCCGGAAGACACCCAGAGAACCAAAGGAGCACACAAGAGGAGGCATGTGGGTCCCACTAGGCACCAGGGCGCGTGAGGGGCCCCAGGCGTGCCATGGTGGGTAGTGGAGCCCACGAGCACCCTTTTGACCTACTCCCGCCTCTATAAATACTCTAAAATCCCAAAACCCCTAGGGGAGTCGAGGAAATACTGTTTTCGCGCCGCAAGTTCTAGAACAAGGAGATCCAATCTAGAGGCCTTTTCCGACACTCTGCCTGATGCGGAGCATTCTAAGGTCATCCCCATGGACCTACCATCGTCTCATCAAGTGCCTACCGGACCCATGACTCGATCACGTGCAAAAGCCTTTGAAACCGAGGTGACATCTCTCCTCTCACAATTCCACTTCTATGCGCATGAAGCATTGCTACTACCTCATATGGATACTTTGTGCATACTCAGGTACAATGGAGAAGCTAAGGAGTAAGGACAAGGAGAAGAGAAAGATGGACGAGAAGACGGAGAAGAAGAAGGGATGTAGGAAAAGTCCCAGCCAACGGACGACCGGCCGGGACCGGACGTCCGGCGCCTGAAGCCTCAGCCGAACCCCAGCGAGCGGACGTCCGGCCCAGACCGGACGACCGGTGCCCCTGCACCAGAAGCGAACGAGCGGACGTCCGATCCGGACCGGACGACCGGCGCACCAGCACCCGAGCCAACATCAGCGGAAGTCCAGAGCTACCGGACGTCCGGCACCCCCATCACAGAGCAGAACCAACGGACGACCGGAGGACATCGGACGTCCGGCAGCTCCTGAGACACCGGACGACCGGTCCCCAACGGACGTCCGATACCTGGCTGCGTCCAGATTCGGGCCCGAGGCCCATGTACCCCTGCTTTCGCCCCCATTTGCACCTAGACTATAAATAGACCTCTCCCACCTCCTAGCTAGGGTTAGCGTTGGTTTAGCTCATACTTTGAGATAGAGCTTCGCTCATCCATACCGATCTCCTCCTCGAGAGAGACCGCGGCCCCTCTTCGGAGAAGATCAACTTGGATTCAAGACCCCCTCTTGGGCGGCCCCATCAAGACCTCCTTCTAGGAGAAGAACCGGTTACTTGTATCGTCCTTTGTTGACCTTGGATCATCGTGTATCTCTTTGTGTTTCGAGGATCTAGCACATGTGTAATCGAATCTTGTTGGTTTGAGTGATTCTCTCGTGTTTTCCCTCGTGAATCCCCCTCGTGTTCTTCGTGTTTATCTTTGGGATCCGCTCCTTTCGTGAAAGATCGGCCATTTAGGGTTTCACCCTACATCATCTTGGTATCATGAGCAAGGTTGATCACGATTTCGGAGCCCCCCTCTTTGTTTTTCTAGCTTGATTTTGTTGTTTTTCGTCCTAATCCGAAAATCCCCACCAAAAATAGCCCCAAAATTTTTCTTGTGTTTTTGTGAGTTGTGATGATGTTTTGTTGGTTTTGATCCGTGAATTTGTTGCATTGCAAGTAGATCTAGCCTTCCCCCACCATCTCCACCTCGAAATCCCTCCCAAATTCCCCATATTCCCCCCAAAATCACCTCCTGGATCTAAAATCTAGCGTTGACCCCGACCACCGGACGACCGTCACATCACCGGACGTCTGGCGACCCAGGAAGCACCGGACGTCCGACGTTATCGGACAACCGGTGACCGGACATTCGTCCGCGCCCGGACGACCGCTACTTCCACAACATCATCCTCTACACCACCTCCAACTTCCGCAAAACCGTCCCAATATCCCTACCCACACCACCACCTAACCGCCACCTTCTTCGACGATTTTGGTCGCCTTTGGTTTTGAGAATTTGAGTTGCGGTACCGTATCCTTTTGTGTTTCGGCTATCTAGGTACGGTTCGACATCGACATCACCGCCGCTCATTTTCGCCACGGACGCGTCATCAACACCGGTCATCAACAACGACCACCTCGACTACGACTTGGTATTCCGAAACAACGATCAACCTTGCTCATGATACCAAGATGATGTAGGGTATTACCTCCATAGAGAGGGGGCTCCGAAACAACGATCAACCTTGCTCATGATACCAAGATGATGTAGGGTATTACCTCCATAGAGAGGGCCCGAACCTGGGTAAACATTGTGTCCCCCGCCTCCTGTTACCGTCCGCCTTAGATGCACAGCTTGGGACCCCCTACACGAGATCTGCCGGTTTGACACCGACACCCATCTTTCACCGGCGACGAATGAAAAGTGAAATGATATTTAGGGAGTGAGCGAGTGTGCTTGACACGCTGGCTGTGGACTATAGCCGACGCGCCTTCTCGCTCATGATACCAAGATAATGTAGGGTATTACCTCCATAGAGAGGGCCCGAACCTGGGTAAACATTGTGTCCCCCGCCTCCTGTTACCATCCGCCTTTGACGCACAGCTCGGGACCCCCTACCCGAGATCTGCCGGTTTGACACCGACACCCATCTTTCACCGGCGACGAATGAAAAGTGAAATGATATTTAGGGAGTGAGCGAGTGTGCTTGACACGCTGGCTGTGGACTGTAGCCGACGCGCCTTCTCGCGTAAGCCATAGGCGTATTATACACCGATGGTGCTCCAAGATATTTTGTGTTGCATCTCACACGGTTGGTGATAATAAACTGTGTGCGATCTACTTGATTTATCGTCTTGATTTGAATTACGTAATGGGGTCACAGCTGCAAAGGATGCTGTTTGAATTTCTAGAACTTTTATCTGTAGTGAACATGCAACTATACGTGCATCGTCAAAAAAATTGGAATTATTCAGGGTTCTTTTGGACGTTTTTATACATTAACTTGGTTTTGTAGGCATTTCAGGTGCATAATTCAAATTTTAACTACATGCACATGCTCCAATGCATATAAATGGGTTGAAAAAACAAATATGTGTCCTTGGTTGCATGCTTAGGTCCCATGCAAGAAATGGGAATGAATTTCAAACACCCTGCCACCGTCACTCGGCCGCAAACATTGAGATACTTGGTTTTTAAATTCTAGTAAATCCAGAACTCGTCTGAAATTCATGAAACTTGGCATGCTATCATGGAGCGGCATCAACATGTCGTGGTAAAAAAATTGTCCCATTTGGGGCAGGTTGGGGGATAAGCTTCTCACAAACCAGAGCTTCTCACAACAAGCACGATGGCTTCGTAGGAAACGTGCCACCTTTGGGGACAAAACGATATCCGCTGCTTCTTATTGCTTTCAAAAAAATTCTAGTGTCAACATAGAACAACATGAGTGTTGTGTTTAATTTTCGAATTTTCGAGGTTCGTTTGGACATTTTTATACATTAACTGGGTTTTCCAGGCATTTATGTGCATAATTCAAATTTGAACTACATGCACATTCTTGAGTGCATATAAACTAGTTGAAAAATCAAATCTGTGTCCTTAGTTGCATGCTTAGGTCCCATGCAAGAAATGGGAATGAATTTCAAACACCCTGCCATCGTCACTCGGCCGCAAACATTGAGATACTTGGTTTTTAAATTCTAGTAAATCCAAAACTTGTCTGAAATTCATGAAACTTGGCATGCTATCATGGAGCAGCATCAACATGCCGTGGTTAAAATTTTGTCCCGTTTGGGGCAGGTTTGGGTATAAGCTTCTCACAGATCAGAGCTTCTCACAACAAGCGTGATGGTTTCGGTAGGGAACATGCCACCTTTGGGGACGAAACGATATTCGTTGCCTCTTATTGCTTTCAAAAAATTTCAAGTGTCGACATAGAACAACCAGAGTATTGTGTTTAATTTTGGAATTTTTCAGGGTTTGTTTGGACATTTTTATACATTAACTTGGTTTTCCAGGCATTTTATGTGCATAATTCAAATTTGAACTACATGCACATTCTCCAGTGCATATAAACTGGTTGAAAAATCAAATATGTGTCCTTGGTTGCATGCTTAGGTCCCATGCAAGAAATGGGAATGAATTTCAAACACCCTGCCACCGTCACTCGGCCGCAAACATTGAGATACATGGTTTTTAAATTGTAGTAAATCCAAAACTCGTCTGAAATTCATGAAACTTGGCATGCTATCATGGAGCAGCATCAACATGCCGTGGTAAAAAACTTGTTCCATTTGAGGTAGGTTTGGGGATAAGATTCTCACAAATCAGAGCTTCTCACAACAAGTGCGATGGTCTCGTAGGGAACGTGCCACCTTTGGGGACGAAACGATATACGTTGCCTCTTATTGCTTTCAAAAAAATTCTAGTGTCAGCATAGAACAACAGGAGTGTTGTGTTTAATTTTGGAATTTTCGGGGTTCGTTTGGACATTTTTATACATTAACTGGGTTTTCCAGGCATTTATGTGCATAATTCAAATTTGAACTACATGCACATTCTCCAGTGCATATAAACTAGTTGAAAAATCAAATATGTGTCCTTGGTTGCATGCTTAGGTCCCATGCAAGAAATGTGAATGAATTTCAAACACCCTGCCACTGTCACTCAGTCGCAAACATTGAGATACCTGGTTTTAAATTCTAGTAAATCCAAAACTTGTCTGAAATTCATGAAACTTGGCATGCTATCATGGAGCGGCATCAACATGCCGTGGTTAAAATTTTGTCCCATTTGGGGCAGGTTTGAGTACAGGCTTCTCACAAACCAGAGCTTCTCACAACAAGCATGATGGTTTCGGTAGGGAACGTGCCACCTTTGGGGACGAAACGATATCCATTGCCTCTTATTGCTTTCAAAAAATTTCAAGTGTCAACATAGAACAAAAAGAGTGTTGTGTTTAATTTTGGAATTTTTGGGGTTCGTTTGGACATTTTTATACATTAACGGGGTTTTCCATGCATTTATGTGCACAATTCAAATTTGAACTACATGCACATTCTCTAGTGCATATAAACAAGTTGAAAAATCAAATATGTGTCCTTGGTTGCATGCTTAGGTCCCACGCAAGAAATGAGAATGAATTTCAAACATCCTGCCATCGTCACTCGGCCGCAAACATTGAGATACATGGTTTTTAAATTCCAATAAATGCAAAACTCGTCTGAAATTCATGAAACTTGGCATGCTATCATGGAGTGACATCAACATGCCGTGGTAAAATTTTTGTCCCATTTGGGGCAGGTTTGGGTATAAGGTTCTCACAAATCAGAGCTTCTCACAACAAGCGTGATGGTTTCGGTAGGGAACGCACCACCTTTGGGGACGAAACGATATCCGTTGCCTCTTATAGCTTTCAAATTTTTTCGAGTGTCAACATAGAACAACAAGAGTGTTGTCTTTAATTTTGGAATTTTTCAGGGTTCGTTTGGACGTTTTTATACATTAACTGGGTTTTTTAGGCATTTTATGTGCATAATTCAAATTTGAACTACACGCACATGCCCCAGTGCATATAAACTAGTTGAAAAATCAAATATGTGTCCTTGCTTGCATGCTTAGGTCCCATGCAAGAAATGTGAATGAATTTTAAACACTCTGCCACCGTCACTCGGCCGCAAACATTGAGATACCTGGTTTTTAAATTCTAGTAAATCCAAAACTCGTCTGAAATTCATGAAACTTGGCATGCTATCATGGAGCGGCATCAACATGCCGTGGTTAAAATTTTGTCCCATTTGGGGCAGGTTTGGGTATAAGCTTCTCACACAAGCGTAATGGTTTCGGTATGGAACATGACACCTTTGGGGATATCCAAGAGACCATTGTATTGAGGATCAAGAGAGAGAGAGATGAAGCCATCTACCTACTAACTACGGACCCGAAGGTCTACAAATAACTACTCACGCATCATCGGAGAGGCACCAATGGAAGTGGTGAACCCCTCTGTGATGGTGTTTAGATTGGATCTGGTGATTCTGGACTCTGCGGCGGCTGGATGAATATTTTGTCGACTCCCCTAGGGTTTTGGTATTTTTGGGGTATTTATAGACCAAAGAGGCGGTCCAGGGGGCACTCGTGGTGGGCACAACCCACGGGGGCGCGCCAGGGCCTCCTGGCATGCCTTGGTGGGTTGTGCCCCCCTCGGGGCACCCCCAGGTGCAACCAGGGCCCATATGCTTCCTTTTGGCCCATAAAAATCATCGTGAAGTTTCGTGCCATTTGGACTCCGTTTGATATTGATTTCATGCGATGTAAAAAACATGAACTATCACTGGGCACTATGTCAATAGGTTAGTACCAAAAAATGATATAAAATGACTATAAAATGATTATAAAACATCCAAGATTGATAATAAAATAGCATGGAACAATCAAAAATTATAGATACGTTGGAGACGTATCAACATCCCCAAGCTTAACTCCTACTTGTCCTCGAGTAGGTTATTGAAAAAAACCAGAATTTTTGATGTGGAGTGTTGTTCATCAAGTCATATCATATTCTTTTCTTTATAGCATGGACATTTGGACTTTTATATGATTTGAAGCAATAGTCTAGTTTTGACATAATAATTTAGATACTTAAGCATATCAACAAGCAACCATGTCTTTCAAAATATCAATGCTAAAATAAGTTATCCCTAGCCCATCATGCTGAAACATTGATCCGTTCATGAAACACACTCGAATATTAACTACACCCAAAACTTGAGCATGATCATATTGCCTCCTAGTTGGTGCTTTTTGTAAGAGAAGATGGAGACTTAAATTTCAAAATAAAAATTACATAAAGTAAAAGAAATTCCCTTCGCAGAGATAAGTAGGGATTTGTAGAGGTGCCAGAGCTCAAAGTGAAAAATTGAGGTAAAAACATTTTGGGGGGTGTATCCATCCCACCAACGAAAGCGACTTAGAGTTCCCAATACTTTCCATGCATAGATATATCATAGGTGGTTCCCAAACAGAAAATAAAGTTTATTCCTTTTTCCACCATAACTTTTACTTTCCATGGCTAACCGAATCCAAGGGTGCCCTCCATACCATCACTTTCCAAGGAATTTATTATTTGACAACATAAAGTAAATTCATTTCTTTTTGCATTTCGGGACTGGGCATCCCTAATACCTTTGCCTTACTCTCGTGCAATGACAAGTGAATAAACACTCATATTGAGAATAACACATCTAGCATGGAAAATATTAGTCACCCCTCACCGCTCCGTGAGCGAAACAAACACACAAAAGAGAAGTTTATTTTGAAAATTAGAGATGGCACATGTAAATTTTCTTAGAACGACAAAAGAATATCGCATATAGGTAGATATAGTGGACTCATGTGGCAAAACTGGTTTAAAGGATTTTGGATGCACAAGTAGAGGTCATACTTAGTGCAAAATGAAGGCTAGCAAAAGATTGGGAAGCGACCAACCAAGAAACGAATAATCTCATAAGCAAGCATTAAGCATAAGTAACACCGAATAATGCGCCACAAGTAGGATATAATTTTCATTGCATGACTATTGACTCTCGTACTTGCATAGGGAATCAAAAACCTTAACACCCATATTCTTACTAGAGCACAATTACTCATCAAGATGACTCACATATCACATTATCATATCTCAAAACTATTACTAAGAACCAAGTTTATTTTCTCCAATGATCTCCATGACATTTTCTTTACTTTATCCTTCTTGGATATCTATCACTTTGGGACTAATTTTCATGAGTTGCTTTTCATAAGCGCAACCAAATATAAGTGAAGATCATGAGCATAACAAATTTTCTTTCTCTCAAATTAATTTAAGTGAAGCAAGAGAAAATTTCTTGAAAATTTTACTAACTCTCAAACAAATCTAAGTGAATCAAGAGAGCATTTCTTCGAAAATAACAAAGCACACCGTGCTAAAAAAGATATAAGTGAAGCACTAGAGCAAGTCCTAGCTCATAAAAGATTTAAGTGAAGCATAGAGAGCAATTCTAACAAGTCATGACATAATTTTGGCTCTCTCAAATAGGTGTGTCCAGCAAGGATTGATAACTTAAAATACAACATTAAACAAGCAAATACACATATCATACAAGACTCTCCAAGCAAAATACATATCATGTGATGAATAAAAATATAGTCTCGAGTAAAATACCGATAGTTGTTGGAAGAAAGCGGGGATGCCAGTCGGGGGCATCCCCAAGCTTAGTTGGTTGCTCATTCTTGGATAATATCTTGGGATGCCGGGGCATCCCCAAGCTTAGGCTCTTACATCCTTCCATCATCCATCGCAAAATAACCCAAAACTTGAAATCTTCAATCACACAAAACTCAACAAAGCCTTCGTGAGATCCGTTAGTATAAGAATAATAAACCACTACTATAAGTGCTGTATCAAACCAATTCATATTTTGTTTTTGTATTATATCTATTGTATTCCAACTTTTATATGGCAAAAACTCATCAAAGAAAACCATAGAGCCATCAAAATAAGCACACAACACAAAGAAAATAGAACCTGTCAAAACAGAACAGTCTGCAGCAATCTGACTATTTCGAATACTTCTATAACTCCAAAAACTCTGAAAAATTAGGACGGCCAGATAAATTTGTATATTGATCTACTGCAATTGGAATGGGCATTTTATATCTCTCTTGTAAAAGATTAAAATTAATTTCATGAGCGCAAACTTTTCTGTTTTTTCACCAAGATCAAACAACTATTGCCCAAGAAGATCCTAAAGGCTTTACTTGGCACAAACACTAATTAAAACGTAAAACATAATCATAACAGTAGCATAATTGTGTTAACACTCAAGAACAGGAAGCAAAAAGCAAAAAAAAAATTTATTCATTGGGTTGCCCAACAAGCGCCATAGTTTTACGCCCTTAGCTAGGCATATAGGAAGGATCTAAGTTTTGTCATCTTTGGTTCGAGATCCATAAGATGCCCTCATGATTGATTCATAAGGTGGCTTAATTCTAGTTCTAGGAAAGTGTTCCGTACCTTTCCTAAAAGGAAATTGAAACTTAATATTGCCTTCTTTCATATCAATCACGACACCGATAGTGCGTAAAACGGTCTACCAAGAATAATTGGACAAGACGGATTGCAATCAATATCAAGAACAATAAAATCTATGGGCACATAATTCCTATTTGCAAGAATAATAATATCATTAATCCTTCCCATAGGCTTTTTAATAGTAGAATCCGCCAAGTGCAAATTCAAGAAACATTCTTCAAGATTAGTAAGACCAAGCACATCACATAAAGATTTCGGAATTGTGGAAACACTAGCACCCAAGTCACACAAAGCAAAACACTCATAATTTTTAATCTTGACTTTAATAGTAGGTTCCCATTCATCATACAATTTTCTAGGAATTGAAACTTCCAATTCCATTTTTTCTTCAAGAGCTTTCATCATAGCATCAACAATATGTTTAGTAAAAGCTTTATTTTGTTCATAAGCATGGGGTGAATTTATCATGGATTGCAACAAAGAAATACAATCAATCAAAGAGCAACTATCATAATTAAAGTCTTTGTAATCCAAAATAGTGGGTGCATCACTAGCTAAAGTTTTGACCTCTTCAAACCCACTTTCATCAATTTTCTCAACAAGATTTTCACCCTCCGAAATATTGGGACGCCTTCTACCTAAAGTTGACTATTCTCCAGTCCCTTTTTCATCATTCTTATCTTTACTAAACAAGGAATCAATAGAAGAAACACCAATCATTTTAATATCTTCATCACTTTTGCAAGAATAATCACTAGAAAAAGCTTTTTCCAAAAATTCTAATTAGCTCTAAGCATAGCAGTTATTTTCTTACTTTCATCCATAGAAATATAAAGAGCTTTAATTAATTCACCTACTTTAGGCACAAAAAATTTCATCTTGAGATTTTACACATCATGAGCAATTCTATCAACACTTCTAGACAAATCATCAATTTTGTTCAACTTTTCTTCTAGGGAAGTGTTGGAAACTTTTTGTGTGTTGATAAATTCTTTAATATTATTCTCAAGATCAGAGGTGTTCCTATTATTATTATTATTATTATTATTATTATTATTATTATTATTATTATTATTATTATTATTATTATTATAAGATTGATTTCCATAGGAACTACATAATTATTAGAGGAATTACTAGGAAAAGGCCTATGATTAAAATTACCTCTATAAGCATTGTTGTTGAAATTATTTCTAGAGATAAAATTCACATCAATGGCATCACTATTTTGCTCAATCAAAGTAGACAAAGGCATATCATTAAGATTAATAGGAGCACTTCTACTAGCAACGAATTTCACAGGAGCATCAACTTTTTCACTCAAAGAAGAAATTTCTTCAACCGAATTAACTTTTTAGTAGTAGGAGCTCTTTCGGTATGCCATTGTGAATAATTTGCCATGATATTATCAAGCAATTTGGTAGCTTCACCCAAAGTAATTTCCATGAAATTACCACCCGTGGCGGAATCTAGAAGATTACGAGAAACAAAATTCAATCCCGCATAATTTTTTTGTATGATCATCCAAATATTTAACCCATGAGTTAGGCAATTCCTCAGCATCATTTTCATCCTTTCCCAGGATTGCACAACATGATCATGTTCAAGTTGCTTGAAATTCATGATCTGGGTTCTAAGGGAAATAATTTTTGTGGGAGGAAAATACTTAGTGATAAAAGCATCTTTGCACTTATTCCAAGAATCGATACTATTACGAGGCAAAGAAGAGGACCAAATTTTTGCAGAATCACGCAAGGAAAATGGAAATAATTTCATCTTGACCACATCATTGTCCACATCTTTTTTCTTTTGCATATCACATAATTCCACGAAGGTATTAAGATGGGACGCGACATCCTCATTAGGAGTACCGGAAAATTGGTCTTTCATAACAAGATTCAGCAAAGTAGTATTAATATCACAAGTCTCCACATTAGTGGCGGGAGGAGCAAGCGGGGTGCCAATAAAATCATTGTTGTTGGTATTTGACAAATCACATAACTTGGTGATAGAGGCAAAGGTGTCCTGTCTTTCGATGAGATGGTGGCCATCGTTTTGGAGGAAGTCGACTTTGACGATCCGACTACGATCGTGCGAGGACGTCGCGCCTTAGCAATCGCTAAACCAACTCTGAGAGGTTATTGACCACGCCGGAGCACGATCAACCAGACCATGAAGGTCTGTTTTCCTGCAGGCAAACGAAGAACAAGCAAGAAACTAAAATTGCAATCTGGATATTGCGAATATAAGAGGAAAGCTTTATTGATCAAGGTGGGGTTCTGTGATGCCTTTGTTTGGTCATTGAACACAAACGAAGTACGCGAAGTTGCAGCTATGGCAAACTTTAATCTAAACAAAATCCAAAGTCTAAACGACGCCCTAAAGGTTGTATATATGGAGGAAGAGGGGGGAATTTCGTGGCCCTTGGAGGAGGGGTCCCGAAACCAACCCTAACTCTTGTTTCCCCACACATACGGACTCTAAAAACAACCTATACTAAAGTATTTCGAAAATACATGGGCCTGGCCCAATAATAAGGTGACGCAACACCTAGAATAGCCTCTGGACGAAATTTATGAAGTGGCATCTTGTATATTTCGTCCAAGGCTTCATGCACTCCTTATGGTGGCTTCAAAGTCCTGAAATCATCACTTGTAACTCCATACTTGATCCCCCTTGCGCATGTCATCATCTCCATGCTTGGTCTTGCTCCAATGTTCACCGCTCTTATCCATGCCAGGCTCTTCATTTGTAAGCAAAACAAATGTATCCAATTTAGGCAGCATCATATTCTCATGAACATTAGAAACATTACCAAGAAACGAAAGTACCTGATAATGTAATTGGCGTGCGCGAGCTCTAGTAATTGGTCCAGTATGTATAGCAGCAGGGGCTGTGGGTGTAACAATGGTATTGATGTCCTCATCATCCTCCCCTTCTTCAAATGAAGTCGTCCTCGATGGAAGCTCATCTTCCTCACCCAAATAAGGCTTCAAATCTGCAATGTTAAAAGTGGGACTAACCCCAAAATCTGCAAGCAGCTGAAGTTTATATGCATTATCATTTATTTTCTCTAACACCTTAAAAGGACCATCAGCACGTGGCATTAGTTTTGATTTGCGAAAATTAGGAAATCTATCTTTACGCAAATGTAACCAAACAAGATCTCCAGGTGCAAACACAACATGTTTTCTATCCTTATCTCCAGCAAGTTTATATTTAGCATTCATACGCTCAATGTTTTTCCTTAGTTAACTCATGCATTTTTAAAATCAATTCAACACGTTCTTTAGCATCAAAATTAACCTTCTCCGAAGATGGAAGAGGCAACAAATCAATAGGTGCACGAGGTAGGAAACCATACACAATTTCAAAAGGGCACATCTTAGTAGTAGAATGCAATGAACGATTATAAGCAAATTCAATATGAGGCAAGCATTCTTCATACATTTTCTTATTATTCTTCAAAACAGCCCTAAGCATAGTAGACAATGTTCTATTGACTACTTCAGTTAGTCCATCAGTTTGGGGGTGACAAGTACTAAAATGCAGTTTAGTCCCCAACTTAGCCCATAAACATCTCCAAAAGTGGCTAAGAAATTTAGTATCACGATCTGAAACAATAGTATTTGGCACACCATGCAAGCGAATAATTTCATGAAAGAACAAATCAGCAACATTAACAACATCATTGCTTTTATGACATGGTATAAAGTGTGCCATTTTCGAAAATCTATCCATGACAAAAAATATGCTATCCCTCCCCTTCTTTGTTAGAGGTAAACCTAAAACAAAGTCCATAGATATATCCTCCCAAGGAACACTAGGTACAGGCAAAGGCATATATAAACCATGAGGATTGAGTCGTGACTTAGCTTTTTGACATGTAGTGCAGCGAGCAACAAAACGCTCAACATCCCGTCTCATCTTTGGCCAAAAGAAATGTGTAGCAAGTATATTCTTCATCTTCTTGATGCCAAAGTGTCCCATTAATCCTCCTCCATGCGCCTCCTGCAACAACAAAAGACAAACGGAGCTAGCTAGAATGCATAGCTTGTTAGCACGAAACACAAATCATTTGTTTAGAACAAATTTGTTCCAAGTTCTCCCTTCCTTACCATTCTGCAATACATCTTTAAATTCATCATCATGCACATATTGATCTTTGATGGTCTCCAAACCAAATATTTTAAAGTCAAGTTATGAAATCATAGTATAACGACGAGACAATGCATCAACAACAACATTTTCTTTACCCTTCTTGTGTTTAATGACATAAGGGAAAGTCTCAATGAATTCAACCCATTTAGCATGTCTACGGTTCAGTTTTGCTTGACTTCTATTGTGTTTCAAAGATTCATGATCAGAATGTATAAGAAATTCCTTGGGCCATAAATAATGTTGCCATGTTTCTAAGGTCCAAACAAGAGCATATAATTCTTTATCATAAGTACAATAGTTCAGACTAGGCCCACTCAATTTTCTAGAAAAGTATGCAACATCTTTGCCATCTTGTAATAACACACCTCCTAATCCAATTCCACTAGCATCACAGTCAAGCTCAAAAGTCTTATTAAAATCAGGAAGTTGGAGTAAAGGAGCATGTGTCAACTTATCTTTCAATACCATGAAGGCTTCTTCCTGTGCGGTACCCCAAACAAAAGGCACATCCTTCTTTGTAAGCTCGTTGAGAGGTGCAGCAATGGTGCTGAAATCTCTCACAAAACGCCTATAGAAACCAGCGAGGCCAAGGAAACTCCTCACTTGTGTGACCGTTTTGGGCTGCGTCCAACTCTCAATAGCTTCGATCTTGGCTTTATCAACTTCAATTCCCCGTGGAGTAACAACATAGTCAAGAAAAGATACTCGGTAGGTGCAAAAATTGCACTTTCCAAGGTTACCAAACAAACATGCATCACATAGAGCAATAAAAACAACACGTAAATGTTCCAAATGTTCCTCCAAAGATTTACTATAAATCAGTATATCATCAAAATAGACTACCACAAATCATCCAATGAAAGGACGTAAAACTCCGTTCATTAACCTCATGAAAGTACTAGGTGCATTATTTAACCCAAAGGGCATGACTAACCACTCATATAAACCAAACTTAGTTTTAAATGCAGTTTTCCATTCATCTCCCAATTTCATACGAATTTGATGGTATCCACTACGCAAATCAACTTTGGAGAATATTGTAGAGCCACTCAATTCATCAAGCATATCATCTAGCCTAGGAATAGGATGACGATAACAAATAGTAATATTATTAATGCGTATACAATCAACACACATACGTGATGTACCATCCTTTTTCGGCACTAGAATAATAGGAACATCACAAGGACTAAGGGATTCACGAATATAACCTTTGTCGAGCAGCTCCTGGACTTGACGCATAATCTCCTTCGTCTCCTCTGGATTGGTACGGTATGGTGCATGGTTGGGTAGCGAAGCACCGGGAATTACATCAATCTGATGCTCAATCCCTTGAATAGGTGGTAATCCCGGTGGCACATCTTGTGGAAAGACGTCATCGAACTCCTGCAAAATGTTAGTAACAACAGGAAGCAAAGAGGAAGGCACGTCCTCGAATGAAAATAATTCCTCTTTGCACAAAAAAGCATAGCAAACAGATTTGCTGAAATCTAGATCATCAATATCAGATTTGGTGGCAAGTAAACATGCACTTTTCAATTTAATTTCAGAAGCAACATTAGATGGTTTATTATTAGGCTTCATGTGTTGCTCAAATTCTTTTACCACAATCTGATTTTCACTCTTATGTTTCTCCTGTTTTGCTTTATTAGCTCTATCAATATCATCTTTCAAAATGGAATCAGGAGTCATAGGAAGCAAAGTAATATTTTTGTCCTTATGAACAAGAGTATACTGATTGTTTCTACCATGGTGTACAATTTTTTTATCAAATTGCCATGGTCTACTAAGTAATAAGGAACATGCTTGCATAGGTACCACATCACAATCAACATAATCAGCATATGTAGAGATACTAAAATGCACACGAATGGTACGTGTTACCTTAACCTTGCCGCTGTTGTTGAACCATTGGATGTAGTAAGGATGTGGATGCGGTCTTGTGGTGAGAGAGAGCTTCTCCACCATCTCCATGCTAGCCAAGTTGTTGCAGCTCCCTCCATCTATGATGACGTGAATAGAACGTTCCTTCACAACTCCCTTTGTATGGAACAAATTATGCCTCTGATTTTGCTCAGCTTGTGTAACCTGCACACTCAAAACACGTTGAGCAACTAAACATTCATACCTATCAACATCTTCAGCAGCCATGTATTGCATCTCATGATCAGAATCATCTCTACCGTGTTCTTCACATGTAATAAGAGCCAAAGTCTCCTCATCATAGTCACTAGCGAACTCATACCCACCATCCTCAGTAGCAATCATCACACGCTGAGATTTGCATTCTCTCACAAAATGTCCTCTTCCCTTACAACGACGACAAATAATATCACTTGTGCGCCCTGTTGATGCGATTTGATCAAGCAGGGGGCTCCTAAGTCAGGGAAGGCTCTGATTACCAACTTGTCACACCCACTGAGGGAGTCCTGGATTAGGGGGTGTCCGGATGGCCGGACTATACCTTCAGCCGGACTCCTGGACTATGAAGATACAAGATTGAAGACTTCGTCCCGTGTCCGGAAGGGACTTTCCTTGGCGTGGAAGGCAAGCTTGGTGATACGGATATGCAGATCTCCTACCATTGTAACCGACTCTATGTAACCCTAACCCTATCCGGTGTCTATATAAACCGGAGGGTTTTAGTCCGTAGGACAACATACACAACAACAATCATACCATAGGCTAGCTTCTAGGGTTTAGTCTCTCCGATCTCATGGTAGATCTACTCTTGTACTACATATATCATCAATATTAATCAAGCAGGACGTAGGGTTTTACCTCCATCGAGAGGGCCCGACCCTGGGTAAAACTTCGTGTCCCTTGCCTCCTGTTACCATCCGGCCTAGACGAACAGTTCGGGACCCCCTACCCAAGATCCGCCGGTTTTGACACCGACATTGGTGCTTTCGTTGAGAGTTCCTCTGTGTCATCGCCGTCAGGCTCGATGGCTCCTACGATCATCAATAGCGATGCAGTCTAGGGTGACACCTTCCTCCCCGGACAGATCTTCGTCTTCGGCGGCTTCACACTGCGGGCCAATTCACTTGGCCGTCTGGAGCAGATCGAAAGCTACGCCCCTGGCTGTCAGGTCAGATTTGGAAGTTTAAACTACACGGCTGACATCCGCGGGGACTTGATCTTCGACGGATTCGAGCCACTGCCGAGCGCGTCGCACTGTCCCGACGAGCATGATCTAGCTCTGCCGCCGAACAGTGCCCTGGAGGCCGCACCCGCATCAGCTTCGACCCTTAATTCGGAGCAAACTGCGCCGATCGAGGATCGGCGGTTGGACGCCACCTCGAGGGTTGCGATCCAAATGGCGATTGAGCCGAACACCAGCCCCGTACTCTGCGAGACTCGTGACTCCAAGGAGCCGGACTCCTCTCTGGACTCCGAACCCTCCGTGCCCCTGCCGATCGAATCTGATTGGGCGCCGATCATGGAGTTTACTGCCACGGACATCTTTCAGCACTCGCCTTTCAGCGGTGTTCTGAAGACACTGAAGTCTCTCTCTTTATTAGGAGAGCCCTGGCCGGACTACGGTCAGCAAGGTTGGGGTACGGACGATGAAGAAATTCAAAACCCACCCACCACCCACTTTGTAGCCACTGTCGATGACTTAACCGACATGCTCGACTTCGACTCCGAAGACATCGACGGTATGGACGCCGATGAAGGAGATGATGAAGAACCAGCGCCTACTAGGCCCTGGAAAGCCACCTCGTCATATGACATATACATGGTGGGCACCCCAAAAGAGGGAGATGGTGATGGAACAGCGGAGGACGACCCCTCCAAGAAACAGCCTAAGCGCCGGCGTCAGCGGCGCCGCTCAAAATCCCGCCAAAACAAATACGGTGATTCCAGCACGGGAGATAATAATACTCCGGAAAGTGCTGAAGAAAACCCCCTCCAGCAAGATTTAGCACAGGAGGATGGAGAAACCAGCCCTCATGAGAGAGCAGCAGATAAAGAGGTCGAGGATGATAATTATATGCCTCCCTCCGAAGACGAGGCAAGCCTCGACGACGATGAATTCATCGTGCCAGAGTATCCCATCGAGCAAGAGCGTTTTCAACGTAGGCTTATGGCCACGGCAAGAAGCCTCAAGAAAAAACAGCAACAACTTAGAGCTGATCAAGATTTGCTAGTCGACAGATGGACTGAAGTCCTTGCGGCCGAAGAGCATAAACTCGAACGCCCCTCCAAGAACTACCCAAAGCGCAGGTGGCTACCCCGATTAGAGGAGGAAGCACTTGATGCGGCCGACCGGCCACCCCGTGGCCGCGACAGAGAGGCCTCTCGGCCCTCCACTCAAGCCGCACCCCGTACCAAGGCACAGGAATATGCGCCGGACTTATGAGATATGTTGGAGGACAAGGCAAGGCAAACAAGATCGATCTATGGATCGCGGGGGCGCCCCACGGCTCGAGACGGTAACCGTCACGCCGGCCACAAATTCGGCAGGGCCGAACACAGTAGACAAAGCTCATTGGAGCTACGTCATGATATAGCCCAATACAGAGGCGCCACACACCCACTATGCTTCACAGATGAAATAATGGATCATCAAATCCCCGAGGGTTTCAAACCCATAAACATCGAATCATATGATGGCACAATAGATCCTGCGGTATGGATCGAGGATTATCTCCTTCATATCCACATGGCCCGCGGCGATGATTTCCATGCCATCAAATACCTCCCACTCAAGCTTAAAGGACCAGCTCGACATTGGCTTAACAGCTTGCCAACATGATCAATCAGTTGTTGGGAGGACCTAGAAGCCGCATTCCTCGACAATTTCCAGGGCACTTATGTGCGACCCCCAGACACTAATGACCTAAGTCACGTAATTCAGCAGCCAGAGGAATCGGCCAGGCAATTCTGGACACGGTTCCTAACAAAGAAAAATCAAATAGTCGACTGTCCGGACACTGAGGCCCTAGCAGCCTTCAAGCACAATATCCGTGACGAGTGGCTGGCCCGGCACCTTGGACAGGAAAAGCCGAAATCTATGGCAGCACTCACGACACTCATGACCCGCTTTTGCGCGGGAGAAGACATCTGGCTTGCTCGTAGCAACAATATGACCAAGAACCCTGGTAATTCGGATACCAGGGACAGTAGTGGCAGGTCGCGTCGCAACAAGCAGAAGTGCTGCATTCATGGCGACAATGCTGAGGATACGACAGTTAATGCCGGATTCAGAGGCTCTAAATCCGGTCAGCGGAAAAAGCCATTCAAAAGGAATCCTAGGGGCCCGTCTAGTTTGGACCGAATACTCGACCGCTTGTGCCAGATACATGGCACCCTCGAAAAGCTGGCCAATCACACTAACAGGGATTATTGGGTGTTCAAGCAGGCAGGCAAGCTAAACGCCGAAAATGAAGACAAGGGGCTGCATAGCGATGACGACGAGGAGCCCCGGCCGCCGAACAACAGTGGACAGAAGGGTTTTCCCCCACAAGTGCGAACGGTGAACATGATATACGCAACCCACGTCCCCAAAAGGGAGCGGAAGCGCGCGTTAATGGACGTATACGCGGTAGAGACAGTCGCCCCAAAGTTCAACCCATGGTCCTCCTGCCCGATCACCTTTGATCGAAGGGACCATCCCACTAGCATCTGTCATGGCGGATTCGCCGCATTGGTTCTAGACCCAATTATTGACGTATTTCATCTCACTAGAGTCCTTATGGACGGCGGCAGCAGCATGAACCTGCTTTACCAGGATACAGTGCGGAAAATGGGCATAGATCACTCGAGGATTAAGCCCACCAAAACGACCTTTAAAGGCGTAATACCAGGTGTAGAGGCCAACTGTATAGGCTCAGTCACACTTGAAGTGGTCTTTGGATCTCCGGATAATTTCCGAAGCAAGGACTTAATCTTCAACATAGTCCCGTTCCGCAGTGGTTATCACGCACTGCTCGGGCGAACCGCATTCGCCAAGTTCAATGCGGTATCGCACTACACATACCTTAAGCTCAAGATGCCAGGCCCTCGAGGAGTAATTACGGTCAATGGAAACACCGAACGCTCCCTCCGAACGGAGGAGCACATGGCGGCCCTTGCAGCAGAAGTACAAAGCAGCCTCTCCAAGAAGTTCTCCAGTCCGGCCACTAAACGACCGGACACCGTCAAGCGGGCCCGGAGTAACCTACAACAAGACCGCCTGGCACGATCCGAGTAGGCGTAGCAATGTGGCCCCAACCCCAACCCTCGCAAAAAGGCGACGCCAGTACTTCGCGTACATAACTACGCTCTAGAGATACCATGGGTACAGGGGGAGGGGCACCATCACGGCATGCCCAAAACACGGCTTAAACCGTACCAGGGGCTGTCGATTTTTTATTTTTCTCTTACTTTCAGGACTCCATCCTTCGGAAGGCCTGTTCAGTAGTTCAATTGCCGCACAAACGATGCAAGAACCAGGGAAGCAGACAAGCCACGCCGCATTACGGAACCCCCAGGTGGTCTCTATCACGAGCAGTATACCTGTTCCGCATACTATTCCACAGCTTGCCCCTGGAACGGACATGTTACATAGTCCAACCTTTTGCTTATCGCATTATTTGTATCGTTCTGCTTTGATTGCAACCCTTTTTAATAAACAATGCATAGCTTTCGTCTATTTTTGCATTACCTTTTTTCTTTATATATGTTCCTTAACGACATGTTGCACCCGTACACGTTGGTACGGCCAAAATACGCCAGGGGCTTTAGTACCCCTCAATATGGTGTGAGAAGTCCGAACACTTTAACAAGTGCGGCACCCCGAACTTATAGCATTATATGCATCGGCTCCGAATCATGTCTTGGGTCAATAGTTGGGTTTGCCCAGCTCCTATGTTTTGGTGCCTTACGTTCCGCTATATCGGCTAAGGTAGCACTAGGAAAACCACTTCGATTGTGCCCTAGTTGAGCTGGGCCGAGCACCTCAGTGGAGAAAGCTAAAACTGACTGTCATGATGAAGCGAGAGCTGGTCGCTGTTCGAGAGGTTTTTCGAGTCCCTAAAGACTTATGCCGCTTCAGGCAAGGAGCTGGCTCTGTCCGGCCAAGGCGTGGATAGCGCCCCGAACTCGGTCTTCCGAATACCAAGGGCTTCGTCGAAGTTTAAAATTATAGAATTCTATGGCTAAGTGAGAGTGTTCACGCATTATAGTCCGATTGCCTTGTTCGTTGGGCTGAGCGCCTCCCTCGAAGGACCCAAACATGGGAAAAAGAGCGCTCAGGTTTATCCCTGAACACCCCAGCACTAGCGGCACGGGGGCAGAGGCCGATGACTTGCCATCTCTTAGAATTGATAAACAGCCGCACAGAAGGTAATATTTTAAATTCAACAACATTGCTTAGCGCATATGAACAAGTTTTCAGCGCATAGGACAAAACGAGCAAGTTTCACTCAAAAATTACATCCCTAGAACATTCATCCGCCACAAGGCAGGCACCCTTCAGAACATCCTTGTAGTAATTCTCGGGCTTGCGATGCTCTTTCCCCGGCGGTGGCCCGTCCTTCACAAGCTTCTCAGCATCTAGTTTGCCCCAGTGCACCTTAGCACAGGCAAGGGCCCTACGGGCACCTTCAATGCAGACGGAGCGCTTGATGACTTCGAGCCTTGGATAGGCCTCCACCAGCCGCCACACCAACCCGAAATAGCTCCCAGGCAGAGCCCCTCCAGGCCACAGCCAAACTATGAGGCCCTTCATGGCCTGTTCGGCCGCCTTGTGGAGCTCGACCAGTTGCTTCAGCTAGTCGCTCAGGGGCACGGGGTGTCCAGCCTCAGCATACTGAGACCAGAACACCTTCTCTGTCGAGCTGCCCTCCTCGGCTCGGTAGAATGCGGCGGCATCGGACACACTCCGGGAAGATCTGCGAACGCTCCTGGAGAGCTCCGGATTCGGGTAAGTAACAAGTAACTCACATTTATGTGTTTGCTTTGCATAAAGAATGCCTTACCCACCGCTATCTTCTTCACATCATCCAACTCCTGGAGGGTCTTCTGGGATTCAGCCTTGGCAGACTTGGCATTTTCAATAGCCACCGCGAGCTTGGACGCCCGCGTCTTTGAGTCAAGCTCCAAACTCTCATGTTTTTCCATGAGAGCCTGGAGCTCTTGCCATACCTTGCCAACCTCGGCCTCATACTTCTCCCGCTCGGTGCGCTCCGAGGCCGCCCTCTTCTCGGCCTCGACCAGCCTTGCTTAAGGGTCGCCACCTCAGACGTGGCCCCTACAATAGCCACGATAATCCTGTTATTTTTTGCAATTGCACCTTTTTATATATATTTAAAAACAAGGTATTTCTTACCTTCATTGTCCTCGAGCTGCTTCTTGGCAAGCCCGAGCTCTTGCTCGGACCGCTCGAGGTTTTGCTTTAGCGTGTCCACTTCCGCAGTTAATGTGGCGGACGCAAGGAGAGAAGCCTGCATACGCATATTGACTCCTTTTTGTTAGACTCCTGCGAATTTTATTTGATCCTCTATTCGGCTTTTCTTTCCGAACGCCAAACAGAGAATCAGGGGCTACTGTCTATGTGATAATATTATTTACACATTCTTTACTTACCTCAAAGCCTGTTAAAAGTCTAGTACAAGCTTCAGTCAGTCCGCTCTTGGTGGACTGAACCCTCTGGACCACCGCACTCATAATGGTGCGGTGCTCCTCGTCGATGGAGGTGCCTTGGAGCGCCTCCAACAGATTGTCCGGCGCCTTTGGTTGGACGGGGGTCACCGGCACGGTGGGCTTGCTCCTCTTGGAAGGAGATCCCTCGACGGACTCTGGAACCTTTGAAGGTTCCGGAGCGGTGTCCGGCCTAGAGCCGGACTTAGAGCCCTGGGGGGTTTCATCCCATTTACTCCTGGATTCCGGGAGGTCGCCTTGCGGCACCTCCAGGACCTCCTCCTCCCGGCTTGGAACCTGTTGGGACAACATTTCGGTGTCATCGTAGGGCGGGGGGAGGAAGCCGTCGGAAGCGAGTTCACATCCGACGAGTCCAGTGAACCGCTCGACGACGCGTCGAGCCGGTCTTTGGGTGGGCTGCATAAACATATTCGACGTAAGGGAAAGCTGTGCAATAAACGAATACTATGAATTACTCTGGTATCCGGATACTTACGATTTTGCCAGGGGCTTGGCCCTGGGCTGCCACTCCTCTCTGCCGTCATCGGCGTTGGTGGAGTAGTCCAGAGGAAGGGTTTCCCCTTCTTGGACCCTCCGGCCTCCCCAGAGAGGGCGGCCTTCCTTTTCTTCTCTCCTCCTGCTAGAGGGGGAGAGGTCTCTTCTTCTTCCTCCTCGTCTTCAAGGGAGGAATGCGCCTCGGAACCGTCGGATGATGGATCCGACACCTCCTGGCGCCGGGCACTCTTTCGAGTCCCCGTGGCCTTTTTCGCGGCCTTCTTCTTCGGCACCACATAGGGTGCCGGAACTAGCAGCTTCGCCAAGGGAGCGTCCGCTGGGCCTTCGGGCAAAGGAGCCGGACAGTTGATCTGTCCGGACGTCACCTGCCAATCCTGTCAAAGGTAAGGGAGCTTAGATCCCGCATAGAGTCAAACTATGAAAAATTGATACCCTGTAAAAGGAAAAACCAGCTTACCGCGAGAGCGTGACGCTACGCACTGAATCCGCGATCCTCGGTAGCGGATGCGGGAGCCTCGGCGCCCTTGAAAAGCACCTTCCAGGCATCTTCGTACGTCATGTCGAAGAGCCTGCTCAGAGTTTGGTGCCGCGCCGGGTCGAACTCCCACAGGTTGAAAGCCCGTTGTTGACACGGGAGGATCAAGCGGATAAGCATAACTTGGACTATGTTGAGAAGTTTGAGCTTCTTGTCCACCAGGGTTTGGACGCATGTTTGGAGTCCGGTCAGCTCTCCTTTCTTACCCCATGATAGGCCCATCTCCTTCCAGGAGGTGAGCCGCGTAGGGGGTCCGGATCGAAACACGGGGGCTGCGACCCATTCGGGGTCGCGCGGCTCGGTGATGTAAAACCACCCCGATTGCCACCCCTTCAGGGTCTCCACAAAGGAGCCCTCGAGCCATAAGACGTTGGCCATCTTGCCCACCATGGCGCCTCCGCACTCCGCCTGGTTGCCGCGCACCACCTTCGGCTTGACGTTGAAAGTCTTGAGCCATAGGCCGAAATGGGGGCGGATGCGGAGGAAAGCCTCGCACACGACGATAAACACCGAGATGTTGAGGACAAATTTCGGGGCCAGATCGTGGAAATCCAGGCCATAGTAGAACATGAGCCCCCGGACAAATGGGTGGAGAGGGAAGCCCATTCCGCGGAGGAAATGGGGGAGGAACACCACCCTCTCATGGGGCCTAGGTGTGGGGATGAGCTGCCCCTCTTCGGGAAGCCGGTGCGCAATGTCGTTAGACAAGTATCTGGCCTTCCTCGGTTTTTTGATGTGTCCTTTCCTGACGGAGGAGACCATCCACTTGCCTCCCGCTCCGGACATGACTGGAGAAGGTTGAGGTGGGGAGTGCGGACTTGGGCGCTGGAGCTCGAGTGCGCAAGAATGGATAGGCGAAGGAGGAAGAAGGCGTAGGTGAAAAGGTGGATCCTTATCCCCTTATATGGGTGGACGCAACTACATGTCCCCACCAGCCTGGTAAAACTCGCTTATCTCCAAGCGCCGTAATCAATGGCGCGGTTGGGGTTACCCATGCCCGTATTGATGAGAATCCCAGAATAAGGGGACACAATCGCTGCTTTAACAAGATGTGCCAAGGAAATCGCCTCGCATGACGCGCTGAGGTGGGATAATGAAACGACTCGGATAAAGGCTTGGCCGTGGTGTGACACACTACGAAATACGTCAGCAGATTAGATTGGTGTAAATATTATTCTCTCTATGGCAATATGTGGAAACTTATTTTGCAAAGCCGGGCACTATCTTTGTGTTCAAAATCTTCTATGAAGTACTTGGAGGAGGAACCCGCCTTGCAATGCCGAAGACAATCTGCGCGCCAGATTCGTCGTCATTGAAGCCTGGTTCAGGGGCTACTGAGGGAGTCCTGGATTAGGGGGTGTCCGGATGGCCGGACTATACCTTCAGCCGGACACCTGGACTATGAAGATACAAGATTGAAGACTTCGTCCCATGTCCGGAAGGGACTTTCCTTGGCGTGGAAGGCAAGCTTGGCGATACGGATATGCAGATCTCCTACCATTGTACCGACTCTATGTAATCCTAACCCTATCCGATGTCTATATAAACCGGAGGGTTTTAGTCCGTAGGACAACATAGACAACAACAATCATACCATAGGCTAGCTTCTAGGGTTTAGCCTCTCCGATCTCGTGGTAGATCTACTCTTGTACTACATATATCATCAATATTAATCAAGCAGGACGTAGGGTTTTACCTCCATCGATAGGGCCCGAACCTGGGTAAAACTTCGTGTCCCTTGCCTCCTGTTACCATCCGGCCTAGACGCACAGTTCGGGACCCCCTACCCGAGATCTGCCGGTTTTGACACCGACACCCACAATGCGGCTATATCTCCCACATGTCGGGGCACGACTTAGAGGCATAGCCGCATGGTAGGCTTGTCGCAAGAGGGGTAATCTTTAGACATCCCATGTACTGAATAAGAAAGGGATAAAGAGTTGGCTTACAATTGCCACTTCACACAATACATAAATATTCATACATCATCCAGAATATAATCAAGGTCCAACTACGGAACCAAAATAAAGAAAGACAACCCCAAATGCTAGATCCCAGATCGTCCCAACTGGGCTCCACTACTGATCATCAGGAAAGGAAACATAATAGCGACCCAAGTCTTCATCAAATTCCCACTTGAGTTCGTTAGCATCGTCTGCACTGGTATCGTCGGCACCTGCAACTGTTTGGAAGTATCCGTGAGTCACGGGGACTTAGCAATCTCACACCCACGAGATCAAGACTATTTAAGCTTATGGATTGGAAAAGGTAGTGAGGAGGAGCTGCAACAAGCAATAGCATGTATGGTGGCTAACTTACGCAAAATAGAGCGAGAAGAGAAGCAACACATGGTCGAGAAGCTAGAAGCAATCAAGAAGTGATCCTGAAGCTACTTACGTTCAAGCATAACACAAGACTATGTTCTCTTCCCGAACTCCACCAAAAAGAGACCATCACGGCTACACACGCGGTTGATTCATTTTAATTAAGTCAAGTGTCAAGTTCTTTACAACCGGATATTAACAAATTCCCATCTGTCCATAACCGCGGGCACAACTTTTGAAAGTTCAAACCCTGCAGGGGTGTCCCAACTTAGCCCATCACAAGCTCTCACGGTCAACGAAGGATATTCCTTCTCCCAGGAAGACCCAATCAGACTCAGAATCCCGGTTACAAGACATTTCGACAATGGTAAAACAAGACCAGCAAAGCCGCCCGATGTGCCGACAAATCCCGATAGGAGTCGCACGTATCTCGTTCTCAGGGCACACCGGATAGGTCAAGCTATGAGTAAAACCAACCCTCAAGTTGCCCCGAGGTGGTCCCGCAGGCTGCCC
>NC_041392.1:364102098-364118943 GCF_002162155.2 Triticum dicoccoides
GGTGGTAGGTAGGCAAATGGTAAAACCAAGGTTGGGCCTTGCTGGAGGAGTTTTATTCAAGCCGAACTATCAAGGGGTTCCCATAACACCCAACCGCGTAAGGAACGCAAAATCAAGGAACATAACACCGGTATGACGGAAACTAGGGCGGCAAGAGTGGAACAAAACACTAGGTATATGGCCGAGCCTTCCACCCTTTACCAAGTATATAGATGCATTAAAGTAAATAAGATATAATAATGATATCCCAACAATATCCATGTTCCAACATGGAACAAGCTTCATCTTCACCTGCAACTAGCAACGCTATAAGAAGGGCTGAGCAAAAGCGGTAACATAGCCAAACAACGGTTTGCTAGGAAAGGTGGGTTAGAGGCTTGGCATGGCAATATGGGAGGCATGATATAGCAAGTGGTAGGTAGCGCGGCATAGCAATAGAGCGAACAACTAGCAAGCAAAGATAGAAGTGATTTCGAGGGTATGGTCATCTTGCCTGCAAAGTTCTCAGAGTTGTCGAAAGCTTGATCCTCGTAAACGTTCTCAACAGGTTCCTCGATCAGGTACTCGTATCCCGGCTCTACCTAAAGCAAGAATACAAGTAAATGACCAACAATCAATCACGGTGCAATGCACAAGCAACATGATGCAATACATGGCATGGTATGCAAGATGTGATAAGCAATGCATATGCGTGCTCTGGAAAGGAAAGGATGATCAAGGCATCAACTTGGCAAACCAAGTATGCCACTGGATAGATGAGATGATTTCGGTTGAAATCGATATAAAGATCACCGGAAACGGATGCACAGTTTGCAAATGGCAAGCAGAACAAGGATGACACCATTCTACGATTAACAGCATGATGCCATCTAGAATGCAACAAGAAACTAAGCTACTGCACTCCAACATAATAAAAAAGCATATGGCAGTGCTGTACACAAGATTCTAGGCAAAACATGAACACTGAGCTACGGCTAAATCACACAAGAGCAGGTTCAAACAAGCATGGCAAAAGTGCAAAAGATATCAGCATCACAGACTTAGTGAAAATACTAACATGGCATAAACAGCACCAGGAAGAAATGTTTAGAGCAAGAAAACAACATGCTACAAGAATATATCATAGCAAACAAGGAATGGTATGAATCTACTAAATTCATAGATCAAAAGTCCCTTACTGATCATGAGCCAAAAAGGCATAGAAGAAAAGATGGCACCCATGTATACATAGCAAGTTTTATTAACAGTTTCAGACTTAGCAGAAAAACAGAGCATGACATAAACAGAATTATGAAGGCAACTTTGCGAGCTCAAACCACTCATCACAAAGCCTTGCATGACAAAACAGGCATACTAACAGCAAGATGACATGTTCATGAAGCTAACCATGGCAACAATAAGTTCATAGCATGCATGGATCACTAGCAACAACCATGGCAAAATTGATTAACACGTAAACAATCTGCCAGGAACATTTTATAGCAAAAGTAGAGCAAGAACAAGACATGCTAGGGCACTCCATAAATACAAACAAAGGCATGGATGGATAGAGCATAACCACATGTTCAAAACATCCTTACTAAAGTAACCCAAAATAAGCATGGATCTCACTATAGCATCAAGTTTACATGGCATCAAAATAACAGCAGGAAAAGGACTTAGCAAAATCCTAAGTCACTGAAAACAACAACATTATGGAGCCTACTTTGCATGCTTGTTCTGGTCACCACATTGATCACAAAAATGCAAGACAATCATCTATGTAAAGATGTCATGTAGAGCTCATGCTCATATGATGCACACATCAAATGCAACAAAAATGATAAATCATCATAAACTGATAAGTAGCAGCAGTAAACATTTTATAGCACTCTTGCACCAATGGAAATGGCATCATAAAGGACATGAACATGCATGGAAAAGCTACTAGCATGACGAGCTCATTGAGACGAACGATTTGATATATCATAAGCGCGATTCGCAGTCACGGACACCGAGATATGATGCAATGAACATGGGCATAAAACATGAGGGGGTTTTGGGACTTAGGCAAAATATACCCTCCGGATTTCAGATCTTGGGTTCGCACGCTCTTCGAGGATCACTGGAGCAACTCGCCGGAGTTGGAGGTCGCGGTGGCCGGAGATGAAGCCGGAGAGGAGGAAGGAGTTGTCGGAGCTCGCCGACGACGTCAGGAAGCGGGAGGCGCGGGGAGGCACGGGGACAGCGGCGCTGACCCGCGGGGTCGGGCGGCGGCTTGGTCGATGGCGGGGCTGGCGCAGAGGCGGCGGCGCCTAGCGCGGGGAGGCGCAGGGAGCCGCGCCGGCAGGGTCGGTGACATTGACCCGCGGGCGCGTGCGGGAGCAGATGGGCTCGGGGGGCCCGATCCGGGCCTCGTTGGGCCGGCGGCGTGGGGCGGCGGCGGAAGACACGTGTCGGATGCCGGTTTGCTGAGGGGGCGGAGGACGTGTCCGGCCGGCGGCGGACGTGTCCAGCGGCGCGAAGGGTTGGATCTAGGGTTGGACTGCGTGAAAATTTCGGAGGGGAGCACCTATTTATAGGTAGGAGGAGGTAGGAGTGTCCAAATGAGGTGTAGTTTTCGCCACACGATCGTGATCTGACAATGGAGGGCATGGAAGTGGTTTAGATGGGTTATTGGTCTGTTTTGGAGGGGTGTTGGGCTGCAACACAAAAGAGGCCTTCGCGGTTACCCGGTTAACCGTTGGAGCATCAAACAGAGTCCAAATGGAATGAAATTTGTCAGGCGGTCTACCGGTGGTGTACCGAGGCCACTTGGAAAATCTTGGTCCATTCCGAGAACGTTTAACACCCGCTCACGAAAAGAGACAAAAGGGGTGCGCCGATGCATGTAGGAGTGTCGGATTGCAAAACGGACAACGGGGAAAATGCTCGGATGCATGAGACGAACACGTATGCAAATGAGATGCACATGATGACATGATATGAAATGCATGACAAGAACAAAAACAAAACAAAGACAAAAACCCAACCACGAAGGGAATCTCATAACTTAAAGCCGGAAAAGACAAGAGTCAGAGTTACAAATATGGCAAGTTACAACCGGGGTGTTACAACACTCCACCACTACGAGAGGACCTCGTCCTGAGATCTAGGACTGAAAGAACTCCTGATATTCGAAACGGAGGTGGTCCTCGTGTTCCCAGGTGGCTTCTCGGTCGGAATGGTGTGACCACTTCACTTTCAGGAATTTGATTGACTTGTTGCGAGTCTTGCGCTCAGTTTCTTCAAGAATAGCAACGGGATGCTCATGGTAAGATAAATCTTCTTTGAGATCAATCTCTTCGAAGTTGATGGTGCGCTCAGGAGTCTTGAAGCACTTGCAAAGCTGTGACACATGAAGTACATCGTGCATGTTTGCAAAGTTGGACAGAAATTCAAGTTGATAGGTGAGATCGCCTCTTTTGCCAATGATCTTGAAAGGACCCACGTATCTAGGGGCAAGCTTCACTTTGATACCGAAGCGACGAGTACCTTTCATTGGAGAGACGCGGAGGTAGACATGGTCTCCGATCTTGAAA
Organism: Triticum dicoccoides; assembly: GCF_002162155.2. Classification (NCBI taxonomy): domain Eukaryota; kingdom Viridiplantae; phylum Streptophyta; class Magnoliopsida; order Poales; family Poaceae; genus Triticum; species Triticum dicoccoides. Next base: position 364,105,659 of record NC_041392.1, read on the forward strand.
GCCAAGTCACAGTGCTTGCTATCATAGTAACTCTTCTGGCGAGATTGCGTGGCTTTGAGATTTTCATGTATGACTTTGCACATTTCTCCAGCCTCTGTGATTAAGTCGTTGCCAAGAAGTTGGCGTTCACCAGTCTCTGACCAATTGAGAGGGGTACGACACTTTCTGCCATAGAGAATCTTGAATGGAGCCTTGCCCGAACTCACTTGGAAGCTATTGTTATAGGAGAACTCGGCATATGGAAGACAATCTTCCCACTTCATACCAAAGGAAATGACACAAGCCCTGAGCATATCTTCAAGGATTTGATTGACTCGCTCGACTTGGCCACTAGTTTGAGGATGGAAAGCTGTGCTGAAGCGAATGTTGGTGCCCATGGCCTTCTGGAAGGAGTCCCAGAATTTAGAAGTGAAGATGCTTCCACGATCTAAAGATATCAATTGTGGAATGCCGTCTGAGGGAGTCCTGGATTAGGGGGTCTTCGGACAGCCGGACTATATCCTTTGGCCGGACTGTTAGACTATGAAGATACAAGATTGAAGACTTCGTCTCGTGTCCGGATGGGACTCTCCTTGGAGTGGAAGCCAAGCTAGGCAGTACGGATATGGATATCTCCTCCTTTATAACCGACCTTGTGTAACCCTAGCCCTCTCCGGTGTCTATATAAACCGGAGCGTTTTAGTCCGTAGAACAACAACAACAACAGACAATCATACCATAGGCTAACTTCTAGGGTTTAGCCTCTCTGATCTCGTGGTAGATCTACTCTTGTACTACCCATATCATCAATATTAATCGAGCAGGACATAGGGTTTTACCTCCATCAAGAGGGCCCAAACCTGGGTAAAACTTTGTGTCCCCTGCCTCCTGTTACCATCCGCCTAGATGCACAGTTCGGGATCCCCTACCCGAGACCCACCGGTTTTGACACCGACATTGGTGCTTTCATTGAGAGTTCCTCTGCGTCGTCGGCGTTAGGCTTGATGGCTACTTCTATCATCATTAGCGATGCAGTCCAGGGTGAGAGTTTTTTCCCCTGACAGATTTTTGTATTCGGCGGCTTTGCACTGCGGGCCAATTCGCTTGTCCATCTGGAGCAGATTGAAAGCTACGCCCCTAGCCATCAGGTCAGGTTTGGAAGCTTGAACGACACGGCCGATATCCTCGGAGACTTGATCTTCGACGGATTCGAGCCTCTGCCTTGTGCGTCACGCGGTCATGATGAGTACAATTTAGCTCTACCATCCGACAGTGTTCAGGAGATCGCACCGGCAGCCGCTCCGACCCTCAATTCGGAGCCAATTGCGCCGTCCATGGACGGGTGGATGGACCCTGCCATGGAGGCCTTACCCTCATCCGCGATCGAGCCGAACATCGACCTTACTCTACACGAGAGCCGTGTTGACAAACTGCCGGATCTCTCTCCGGCCACGGACTCCGAACCGCCTGCGCCCGTTCCTATCGAATCCGATTGGGCGCCGATCATGGAGTTTATCTCCGCGGATATCTTGATGAGGACATCAATACCATTGTTACACCCACAGCCCCTGCTGCTATACATACTGGACCAATTACTAGAGCTCGCGCACGCCAACTAAATTACCAGGTACTTTCGTTTCTTGGTAATGATTCTAATGTTCATGAGAATATGATGCTGCCTAAATTGGATACATTTGTTTTGCTTACAAATGAAGGGCCTAGCTTGGAGAAGGATAAACATTGGAGCAAGAGAAAGCATGGAGATGATGGCATGCGCAAGGGGAACAAGAACGGAGTTACGAGTGATGATTTCGGGTCTTTGAAGCCACCATAACGAGTGCATGAAGCCTTGGACGAAATATACAAGATGCCACTTCATAAATTTCGTCCAGAGGCTATTATAGGTGTTGCGTCACCTTTTTATTGGGCCAGGCCCATGTAATTTCGAAATACATTAGTATAGGCTATTTTTAGAGTCCGTATGTGTGGGGAAACAAGAGATAGGGTTGATTTCGGACCCCTCCACCAAGGGCCACGAAATTCCCCCTCTCTTCCTCCATATATACAGCCCTTAGGGCACCGTTTAGACTTTGGGTTTTGTTTAGATTAAAGTTCGCCATAGTTGCAACTTCGCATACTTCGTTTGTGTTCAACGACCAGACAAAGGCGTCACAGAACCCCACCTTGATCAATAAAGCTTTCATCTTATATTCGCAATATCCAGATTGCAATCTCAGTTTCTTGCTTGTTCTTCGTTTGCTCGCAGGAAACAGACCCTCGTGGTCAGGTTGATCGTGCTCCGGCGTGGTCAATAACCTCTCGGAGTTGGTTTAGCGATTGCTAAGGCGCAACGTCCTCGCACGTTCGTAGTCGGATCGTCAAAGTCGACTTCCACCAAAGCGAAATCCACCATCTCATCGAAAGACGGGACACCTTTGCCTCTATCAAGTGGTATCAGATTTCCAGGTTGCTCGGTGAGATTTTACAGTTTTTCGTAGTTTAGATCGAGTCTGTTCTTCATACCTACAGTCCACGAAAAAGCCACACAAAAAAATTAGGGTTAGTTCATCATATCCGAACCAATCTGAGCCTTTGCATAATCTTTTTAGGGTTTTGCTTTGTTGAATTTGCGGTTGCATCGTCGTGTCTAGTTGCTGGTCTTAGAGTCTAGTCTTTTAGAGTTTCGAGTTCTGGTCATAAGTTGTCACGCCGCCGCCGCACCATCATCATCACCCCTGCCATCTACCACCACCGCTTATCCGCCACCGCTTCGAATCCGTATCCATATACCACCACAACTGTCATATACCACCACCGCTGCCATCTACCACCATATATCCACCACCAATCCGAGTTCCTTGCTTATTAGGTTTGTTTTCGGGATCCATCCAGATTCCGATTCGTGTTTCCTTGCCGGAGTAGGTTTCGGAAAAAAAAAGAGCGAAAAAAAAATTCCAGAGTGTGCTTTTCCCTTGTTTACGTGCCGCGCCGTGATTTTGTTAGTGTTCTAGGCTCGCGTCTCTAGCACAGTCTGATGAGGACATCAATACAATTGTTACACCCACAGCCCCTGCTGCTATACATACTGGACCAATTACTAGAGCTCGTGCACGCCAACTAAATTACCAGGTACTTTCGTTTCTTGGTAATGATTCTAATGTTCATGAGAATATGATGCTGCCTAAATTGGATACATTTGTTTTGCTTACAAATGAAGGGCCTAGCTTGGAGAAGGATGAACATTGGAGCAAGAACAAGCATGGAGATGATGGCATGCGCAAGGGGAACAAGAACGGAGTTACAAGTGATGATTTCAGGACTTTGAAGCCACCATAATGGGTGCATGAAGCCTTGGACGAAATATACAAGATGCCACTTCATAAATTTCGTCCCGAGGCTATTTTAGGTGCTGGGTCACCTTATTATTGGGCCAGGCCCATGTAATTTCGAAATACATAAGTATAGGCTATTTTTAGAGTCCGTATGTGTGGGGAAACAAGAGATAGGGTTGATTTCGGACCCCTCCACCAAGGGCCACGAAATTCCCCCCTCTTCCTCCATATATACAGCCCTTAGGGCATCGTTTAGACTTTGGGTTTTGTTTAGATTAAAGTTCGCCATAGCTGCAACTTCGCGTACTTCGTTTGTGTTCAACGACCAGACAAAGGCGTCACAGAACCCCACCTTGATCAATAAAGCTTTCATCTTATATTCGCAATATCCAGATTGCAATCTTAGTTTCTTGCTTGTTCTTCGTTTGCTCGCAGGAAACAGACCCTCGTGGTCAGGTTGATCGTGCTCCGGCGTGGTCAATAACCTCTCGGAGTTGGTTTAGCGATTGCTAAGGCGCGACGTCCTCGCACGTTCGTAGTCGGATCGTCAAAGTCGACTTCCACCAAAGCGATATCCATCATCTCATCGAAAGACGGGACACCTTTGCCTCTATCAAGTGGTATCAGATTTCCAGGTTGCTCGGTGAGATTTTATAGTTTTTCGTAGTTTAGATCAAGTTTGTTCTTCATACCTATAGTCCACGAAAAAGCCAAAATTTTTTTTAGGGTTAGTTCATCCCATCTGAAACAATCTGAGCCTTTGCATAATCTTTTCTGTATTTGCTTTGTTGAATTTGCGGTTGCATCGTCGTGTCAAGTTGCTGGTCTTAGCGTCTAGTCCTTTAGAGTTTCGAGTTCTGTTCACAGGTTGTCACGTCATCGCTGCCATATATCACCATCGCATCATCATCGTCGCTGCTGCCATATACCACCACCACATATTCACCGCCAATCCGAGTCCATATACGCCACCACATATCCGCCGCCATCACGCCAATCCGAGTCCACCTGCAACATATATCCGCCACCAGTCCGAGTTCCACCAGATTCATCTCCGCCACCAGTCCTATTCCGACTCCAGTATTTTGTTACTCTGTTTTGGATTTCCAGATCACGCAATACTCCAAGTCGTGACAGCTAAGGAGTCCCCAACTTCCGTGCTACCCGTAGTAGAGAAATAGTTCCAAACTCAAAAAAAAACTAAGTCTGGAAAATTCTGGCTAGGCAGTTTCTAGACCATTTGTAGACTTTTTCGAAAAAAAATTGTTGCGGAGCAAAAAAACAAAAGAGATTTTTTTTTCAGAGTGTGCTCCTCCCTTGTTTACGTGTCGCGCCGTGATTTTGTTGGTGTTCTAGGCTCGCGTCTCTAGCACAGTCTAGCCTAGGACCAGCACAATACCGTCGTTGAGCGTTTATTCAACTTTGCATCTCTGAATTGATTATTGCTGACCCTTTTTGCTACCATATTATAAGCCTTCCCAGCTCCACATACATCTACGTCGTGCATTTGACTCTCCCTGGTAATCGCTCTATCCAAGCTTTGAGAGTTTTTGACTACAACGGTTGCCGATCACCGCCTGCTGCTGGGTAAGAACTGGTAAGAATTTGAGATTTGCTTGACAGATTTGTGACACCCACCACCACCTCTTGTTAGTAGTCTGTAGGATCATATTCTTGTGTGTTTCTATTGCTGCTAACCATGCCAGGATCACAAGCCGACGAGACTGACTGGGAGAACATGATGAATAAGGATTTGCATGATAAATTTCAGCAAATGATGAGTGGACAGGTGCAAGATGTGCTAAACAGATTTGAAGAGGCCATGGAGAAGATAGATGGCATGGAGAAGACGTTCGAAACAAAGCTCGATAACAAGTTTAATGAATTGCTCGCGCGTCTTCCACCACCACCACCCGCTGCACCTAACGCACCTCTCCAACAACAACAATAACGACTACCTCCACGTCGCAAAACAGACCTCCGCCGAGCGAGCCGTGTTCCTCTTGCGTTTGGCCAAACTGTTGGTGCTGCTGTTGATACTTCTGTGGCTCCTGCTGCTGATGCGGAGGAGGATGATTATGTGGGAGATTACGAGGATGAGGTTGCTCAAAATTAGAACTATGTGCAACCACCTGCACCACAACCACCAGGTCGTCCACATGCAAATAATCACAATGGTAGGGCTTTCCCTCAGGTACGAGATCATGACCATCTTCCTAAAATCCACCTTTCGAGGGTAGATATGTTCCTGATATATATCTTACTTTGGAGTTAGAAACTGAACAACGATTTACATGTTTACAATATCCCGAGGAGAGACGGGTTGCCGCTGCTGTTTGTGCTTTCACTAGTTTTGCATGTGTATGGTGGTCTGAACATTGTAGATTATATCCTATTCCAACTACTTGGGCTGCTTTGAAAACTGCTATGCGTACTCGTTGGGTTCCACCATATTATCAACGTGAATTGCTTCAAAAATTACAGTGCTTAAGACAAGGAAATTTTTTTGTAGAAGAATATTATCAGGAATTACAAACTTGCATGATTAGATGTGGTATTGTTGAGGAGAATGAAGCTATGCTTGCACATTTTCTGGGTGGATTAAATAGAGAGATTCAGACCATTCTAGACTATAAGGAGTATACTAATATCAGTCGTTTACTCCATCTTGCTTGTAAAGCTGAACGTGAAGTGCAGGATCGACAAGCATTGGCGCGAACTAACTTTTCTGCAGGCCGACCTTCATCATGGACACCACGTGTATCTTCTACTTCAACTGCACCAGCACCTCAATCAGGTGCCACCTCCAGCCGTGATACAAGAAAACAGGCACAACCACCATTATCTGCCAAGAGCGCACCTGCCGGGCCTGCACAGAGTTCTTCTTCTTCCAGGGCATCAACAGGGCACACAAGTGATATTATTTGTCGTCGTTGTAAGGGAGGAGGTCATTATGCGAGAGAATGCAAATCTCCGCGTGTGATGATTGCTACCGAGGGTGGTGGATATGAGTCCGCTAGTGACTATGATGAGGAGACATTGGCTCTTATTACACGTGAAGAACATGGTGGAGATGATTCTGATCATGAGACGCAATACATGGCTCCTGAAGACGCTGGCAGGTATGAATGTGTAGTTGCTCAACGTGTTTTGAGTGTGCAGGTCACACAAGCTGAGCAAAATCAGAGGCACAATTTGTTCCATACCAAGGGAGTTGTGAAGGAACGTTCTGTGCGCGTCATAATAGACGGAGGGAGCTGCAACAACTTGGCTAGCATGGAGATGGTGGAGAAGCTTTCTCTCACCACAAGACCACATCCACATCCTTACTACATCCAATGGTTCAACAACAGCGGCAAGGTTAAGGTAACACGTACTGTTCGTGTGCATTTTAGTATCTCTACATATGCTGATTATGTTGATTGTGATGTGGTACCTATGCAACCATGTTCCTTGTTACTTGGTAGACCATGGCAATTTGATAAAAAATTTGTACACCATGGTAGAAACAATCACTATACTCTTGTTCATAAGGATAAAAATATTACTTTGCTTCCTATGACTCCTGATTCCATTTTGCAAGATGATATTAATAGAGCTAATAAAGCAAAACAGGAGAAGAATAAGAGTGAAAATCAGATTGTGGCAAAAGAATTTGAGCAACAAATGAAGCCTAATAATAAACCATCTAGTGTTGCTTCTGAAATTAAATTGAAAAGTGCATGTTTATTTGCCACCAAATCTGATATTGATGAGCTAGATTTCAGCAAATCTGTTTGCTATGCTTTTGTGCGCAAAGAGGCATTATTTTCATTCGAGGACGTGCCTTCCTCTTTGCCTCCTGCTGTCACTAACATTTTGCAGGAGTTCGCTGACGTCTTTCCACAAGACGTGCCACCGGGATTACCGCCTATTCGAGGGATTGAGCATCAGATTGACTTAATTCCCGGTGCTTCACTGCCAAACCGTGCACCATACCGTACCAATCCAGAGGAGACGAAGGAGATTATGCGTCAAGTACAAGAGCTTCTCGACAAAGGTTATATACGCGAATCCCTTAGTCCTTGTGCTGTTCCTAATATTCTAGTGCCGAAAAAGGATGGTACATCACGTATGTGTGTTGATTGTAGAGGCATCAATAATATTACTATTCGTTATCGTCATCCTATTCCTAGGCTAGATGATATGCTTGATGAATTGAGTGGCTCTACAATATTCTCCAAAGTTGATTTGCGTAGTGAATACCATCAAATTCGTATGAAATTGGGAGATGAATGGAAAACAACATTTAAAACTAAGTTTGGATTATATGAGTGGTTAGTCATGCCTTTTGGGTTAACTAATGCACCTAGTACTTTCATGAGATTAATGAACGAAGTTTTACGTGCTTTCATTGGACGATTTGTGGTAGTTTACTTTGATGACATATTGATTTATAGCAGATCTTTGGAAGAACATTTGGAACATTTACGGGCCGTTTTTATTGCTCTACGTGATGCACGTTTGTTTGGTAACCTTGGGAAGTGCACCTTTTGCACGGACCGAGTATCTTTTCTTGGCTATGTTGTTACTCCACAGGGAATTGAAGTTGATAAAGCCAAGATTGAAGCTATTGAGAGTTGGCCGCAGCCCAAAACGGTCACACAAGTGAGGAGTTTTCTTGGCCTCGCTGGATTCTATAGGCGTTTTGTGAGAGATTTTAGCACCATTGCTGCACCTCTCAGTGAGCTTACAAAGAAAGATGTGCCTTTTCTTTGGGGTACCGCGCAGGAAGAAGCCTTCACGATATTGAAAGATAAGTTGACACATGCTCCTTTACTCCAACTTCCTGATTTTAATAAGACTTTTGAGCTTGAATGTGATGCTAGTGGAATTGGATTAGGAGGTGTGTTATTACAAGATGGCAAACCGGTTGCATACTTTTCTGAAAAATTGACTGGGCCTAGTCTGAATTATTCTACTTATGATAAAGAATTATATGCTCTTGTTCGGACTTTAGAAACATGGCAACATTATTTATGGCCCAAAGAATTTGTTATACATTCTGATCATGAATCTTTGAAACATATTAAAAGTCAAGCTGAACTGAATCATAGACATGCTAAATGGGTTGAATTCATTGAGACTTTGCCTTATGTCATTAAACACAAGAAGGGAAAAGAAAATGTTATTGCTGATGCATTGTCTCGTCGCTATACTATGCTTTCACAACTTGACTTCAAAATATTTGGTTTGGAGACCATCAAAGATCAATATGTGCATGATGCTGATTTTAAAGATGTAATGCAGAATTGTAAAGAAGGAAGAATGTGGAACAAGTTTGTCGTTAACGATGGATTTGTGTTTCGTGCTAACAAGCTATGCATTCCAGCTAGCTCCGTTTGTCTTTTGTTGTTGCAGGAGGCGCATGGAGGAGGATTAATGGGACACTTTGGCGTGAAGAAGACGGAGGACGTACTTGCTACACGTTTCTTTTGGCCAAAGATGAGACGGGATGTTGAGCGTTTTATTGCTCGCTGCACTACATGTCAAAAAGCTAAGTCACGACTCAATCCTCATGGTTTATATATGCCTTTGCCTGTACCTAGTGTTCCTTGGGAGGATATATCTATGGCCTTTGTTTTAGGTTTACCTCGAACAAAGAAGGGGAGGGATAGCATATTTGTTGTCGTGGATAGATTCTCGAAAATGGCACACTTTATACCATGTCATAAAAGCGATGATGCTATTAATGTTGCTGATTTGTTCTTTCGTGAAATTATTCGCTTGCATGGTGTGCCAAATACTATTGTTTCAGATCGTGATACTAAATTTCTTAGCCACTTTTGGAGATGTTTATGGGCTAAGTTGGGGACTAAACTGCTTTTGAGTACTACTGGTCACCCCCAAACTGATGGCCAAACTGAAGTAGTCAATAGAACATTGTCTACTATGCTTAGGGCTGTTTTGAAGAGTAATAAGAAAATGTGGGAGGAATGCTTGCCTCATATTGAATTTGCTTATAATCGTTCATTGCATTCTACTACTAAGATGTGCCCTTTTGAAGTTGTGTATGGTTTCCTACCTCGTGCACCTATTGATTTGTTGCCTCTTCCATCTTCGGAGAAGGTTAATTTTGATGCTAAACAACGTGCTGAATTGGTTTTAAAAATGCATGAGTTAACTAAGGAACACATTGAGCGTATGAATGCTAAATATAAACTTGCTGGAGATAAGGGTAGAAAACATGTTGTGTTTGCACCTGGAGATCTTGTTTGGTTACATTTGCGTAAAGATAGATTTCCTGATTTGCGCAAATCAAAGCTAATGCCACGTGCTGATGGTCCCTTTAAGGTGTTAGAGAAAATAAATGATAATGCATACAAACTTGAGCTGCCTGCAGATTTTGGGGTTAGTCCCACTTTTAACATTGCAGATTTGAAGCCTTATTTGGGTGAGGAAGATGAGCTTCCGTCGAGGACGACTTCATTTCAAGAAGGGGAGGATGATGAAGACATCAATACCATTGTTACACCCACAGCCCCTGCTGCTATACATACTGGACCAATTACTAGAGCTCGCGCACGCCAACTAAATTACCAGGTGCTTTCGTTTCTTGGTAATGATTCTAATGTTCATGAGAATATGATGCTGCCTAAATTGGATACATTTGTTTTGCTTACAAATGAAGGGCCTAGCTTGGAGAAGGATAAACATTGGAGCAAGAGAAAGCATGGAGATGATGGCATGCGCAAGGGGAACAAGAACGGAGTTACGAGTGATGATTTCGGGTCTTTGAAGCCACCATAACGAGTGCATGAAGCCTTGGACGAAATATACAAGATGCCACTTCATAAATTTTGTCCAGAGGCTATTATAGGTGTTGCGTCACCTTTTTATTGGGCCAGGCCCATGTAATTTCGAAATACATTAGTATAGGCTATTTTTAGAGTCCGTATGTGTGGGGAAACAAGAGATATGGTTGATTTCGGACCCCTCCACCAAGGGCCACGAAATTCCCCCTCTCTTCCTCCATATATACAGCCCTTAGGGCACCGTTTAGACTTTGGGTTTTGTTTAGATTAAAGTTTGCCATAGCTGCAACTTCGTGTACTTCGTTTGTGTTCAACGACCAGACAAAGGCGTCACAGAACCCCACCTTGATCAATAAAGCTTTCATCTTATATTCGCAATATCCAGATTGCAATCTTAGTTTCTTGCTTGTTCTTCGTTTGCTCACAGGAAACAGACCCTCATGGTCAGGTTGATCGTGCTCCGGCGTGGTCAATAACCTCTCGGAGTTGGTTTAGCGGTTGCTAAGGCGCGACGTCCTCGCACGTTCGTAGTCGGATCGTGAAAGTCGACTTCCACCAAAGCGATATCCATCATCTCATCGAAAGACGGGACACCTTTGCCTCTATCATATCTTTCAGCACTCGCCCTTCGGCGACATACTGAACTCATTAAGGTCTCTCTCCTTGTCAGGAGGATCCTGGCCGAACTATGTCTGGCAGGACTGGGATGTGGATGACGAAGAAATTCGCGGCCCACCCACCACCCACTTAGTAGCCACTGTCGATGAATTAACTGACATGCTCGACTTCGACTCCGAAGACATCAACGGCATGGACGACGATGCGGGAGATGAAGATGAACCACTGCCCACAGGGCACTAGACAGCCACCTCATCATACGATATATACATGGTGGATACACCCAAAGAAGGCAATGGCGACGAGACAGCGGAGGATGACCCCTCCAAGAAGCAACCCAAGCGCTGACGTCAGCGGCGCCGCTCTAAGTCCCGCCAAAGCAAAAGTGGTGATACCGGCACAGGAGATAATAACACTCCGGATAGTGCCGAAGATAACAACAATCCCCTCCAGCAAGATTTAGAGCAGGAGGATGGAGGAGCCAGCCCTCTTGAGAGAGCGGCAGATGGAGAAGCAAAGGGTGATAATTACATGCCCCCTCCGAAGACGAGGCAAGCCTCGGTGATGACGAATTCGCCGTGCCAGAGGATCCCGTCGAACAAGAGCGCTTCAAGCGCCGGCTTATGGCCACGGCAAATAGCCTTAAAAAAAGCAACAATAGCTTCAAGCTGATCAAGATCTACTAGCTGACAGATGGACTGAAGTCCTCGCGGCCGAGGAATATAAACTTGAGCGCCCCTCCAAGAGTTACCCAAAATGCAGGTTGCTACCTCGACTGGAGGAAGAAGCGTATGACGCGGCTGATCGGCCACCTCGTGGCCGTGATAGAGAGGCATTCCAGCCAAAAGCTCAGCCCGCACCCTGATGCCATTCAAATAGAAAGGCATGGGGAAATACGCCAGACCTGTGAGACGTATTGGAGGACAAAGCAAAACATGCAAGATCGATCTATGGATCACGAGGGCGCGCCACTATGCGAGACGATAAATGTCACGCCGGATATAGTAAAAGTCAATCTGGCCGGGCTGAACACAGCAGGCAAGAGCCATTCGAGCTGCGTCGCGATATAGCCCAATATAGAGGCACCGCGCGCACCCTATGCTTCACAGACGAAGTAATGGATCACCAAATCCCATAGGGTTTCAAACCCGTAAATATTGAATCATACGACAGCACAACAGATCCTGCGGTATGGACCGAGGATTTCCTCCTCCACATCCACATGGCCCGCGGCTATGACTTACACGCCATCAAATACCTCCCACTAAAGCTCAAAGGACCAGCGCGGCATTGGCTTAACAGCTTGCCAGCAGAGTCCATTAGCTGCTGGGAAGATCTGGAAGCCGCATTCCTTGACAACTTTCAGGGCACTTATGTGCAACCACCAGACGCCGATGACTTGAGCCACATAATTCAGTAGCCAGAAGAATCGGCCAGGCAATTCTGGACATGGTTCCTAACAAAGAAAAATCAAATCGTCGACTGTCCGGATGCAGAGGCCCTAGCAGCCTTCAAGCATAACATCTGCGACGAGTGGCTTGCCCGGCACCTTGGACAGGAAAAGCCGAAATCTATGGCAGCCCTCACGACACTCATGACCCGCTTTTGTGCGGGAGAAGATAGCTGGCTGGCTCGCAGTAACAACATATCAAAAAACCATGGTACTTCGTATACCAAGGACGGCAATAGCAGGTGACATCGCTACAAACATAAGCGCCGCATTAACGGCGATAATACTGAGGATACGGCAGTCAATGCCGGATTCAAGGGCTCTAAACCCGGTCAGCGGAAAAAGGCATTCAAAAGAAGCACTCCGGGCCCATCCAGTTTGGACCGCATACTCGATCGCTCGTGTCAAATACACGGTACCCCTGACAAGCCAGCCAACCACACCAACAGGGAATGCTAGGTGTTCAAGAAGGCCGGCAAGTTAATTGCCGAAGATAAAGATAAAGGGTCACACAACAATGACGAAGAGGAGCCCCGGCAGCTGAACACCGGAGGACAGAAGAGGCCCCCCCACAAGTGCGGACGGCGAACATGATATACGCAACCCACATCCCCAAGAGGGAGCGGAAGCGTGCACTCAGGGACGTATATACGTTGGAGCCAGTCGCCCCAAAGTTCAACCCATGGTCCTCCTGCCCGATCACCTTCGATCGCAGGGACCACCCCACTAGTATCCGTCACGGCGGATTCGCCGCACTGGTCTTGGACCCAATCATTGACAGATTTCACCTCACTCGAGTCCTTATGGACGACGGCAACAACTTGAACCTACTTTACCAGGACACAGTGTGCAAAATGGGTATAGACCCCTCAAGGATCAAACCCACTAAAAGACCTTTAAAGGCGACATTCCAGGTGCAGAGGCCCATTGCACAGGCTCAATTACACTAGAAGTGGTCTTCGGATCCCCGGATAACTTCCGAAGCGAAGAATTAATCTTCGATATAGTCCCGTTCCGCAGTGGCTATCATGCACTACTAGGGCGAACCGCATTTGCGAGATTCAATGTGGTACCACATTATGCATACCTCAAGCTCAAGATGCCAGGACCCC
>NC_041392.1:364119139-364159094 GCF_002162155.2 Triticum dicoccoides
AATGGAAACACAGAGCGCTCTCTCCGTACGGAGGAGCACACTGCGGCCCTTGCAGCAGAAGCGCAAAGCAGCCTCTCAAGGAAATCCACCAGTTCGGCATTTCAAGACCTGGACACCTTCAAGCGCGCTTGGAGTAATCGGCAACTAGACCGCCTGGCACGATCTGAGCTCGCGTAGCAATGCGCCCCCCACCCCTGTCCCAGCCAAGCAACGAAATCCGTACCACGCGTACATAATTACGCATTAAAAATACCATGGGCACAGTTGGGGAGGGGGGCACAACTACGGCACGCCCCAAGAGGCGGCCTAAACCGCACTAGGGGCTTCCCGCTCCGTTATTTTTCTCTTTCAGGACTTTAATCTCTGGAAACCCTGTCCGGCAGCATGATTGCCGAACACATGATGCAGCATCCAAGGAGGCAAAAAGCTATGTCACACCACGGAACTACCAGGTGGATTACGATAACGAGTGAAATATTTGCTTTAATACTATTCCTCAGCTTGCCCTTGGGAGGGGACATAGTCCTACTTTTTGCTTATCACACTATCTATATCATCCTGCTTTAACGCATCTATTTGAATAAACAATGCATAACATTAAGACTATTATTGCATTCTTCTTTTTTATATGTGTTCCTTAATGACGCCTTGCAACCGTACACTTTGGTACGACCAATACACCAGGGGCTTAAGTACCCCACAATGCGGTGTGAGAAGTCCGAACACTTTCACAAGTGCGGCACCCCGAACTTATATCATTATATGCATCAGCTCCGAATCATGTCTTTGGTCAAATGTTGGGTTTGCCCGGATCCTATGTTTTGGTACCTTACGTTTCGCTCTATCGGCTAAGGTAGCGCTAGGAGAACTACTGCGATTGTGCCCCGGTTCTGCTGGGCTAAGCACCTCAGTAGAGAAAGCTAAAACTGACTGTCATGATAAGGCGAGAGACTGGTCGCTGTTCGGCGAGGTTTCGAATCCCTAAAGACTTATGCCGCTGAGAGCGATGAGCCGGTCCTGTCCTGCTTAAAGGCGTGTATCGCGCCCCGAATTCGGCCTTCCAAATACCAGTGGCTTCGCCGAAATTTAAAATTATAGAATTCTATGGCTAAGTGAGAGTGATAAAGCATTATTATTCCGGTTGCCTTGTTCGCTGTGCTGAGCACCTCCCTTGAAGGACCCAAACATGGGAACAAGAGTGCTCAGGTTTATCCCGAACACCCCAGCCCTCGTGGCATGGGGGCAGAAGCCGAGGACTAGCCATCTCTCAGATTGGATAAACAGCCAAACAGAAGGTAATATTTTAAATTCAAACAAGCGTTGCATAGCGCATATGAAACAAGTTTTCATCATACAGAATCACACGAGCAAGTTTACTCAAATATTACATCCTTTGAACATTCATGCGCTAAAAGACGGGCACCCTTCAGGACACCCTCATAATAAATTTCGGGGGTGCGATGCTCCTTGCCCTGCGGTGGTCCTTCCTTGATCAGCTTCACGACGTCTAGCTTGGCCCATTGCACCTTCACACGGGCGAAAGCCCGGCGTGCACCTTCAATACAGACGGACCGCTTGATGACTTCCAGCCGTGGGAAGGCATCCACTAGCCGCCTCACCAGGCCAAAGTAGCTGTTCGGAAGGGCGTCGCCAGGCCACAACCGGACTATAAAGCCCTTCATGGCCTGTTCGGCCGCCTTGTGTAGCTCGACCAGCTGCTTCAGCTGGTCGCTCATAGGCAGCGGGTGTTCGGTCCCAGTATACTGAGACCAGAACAGCTTCTCCGTTGAGCTTCCCTCCTCGGCCTGGTAAAACTGTGCATCATCCGACACGCTGCGGGGCAAATCTGCGAATGCTCCTGGAGAGCTCCGGATCCGGGTAAGTAATAGGTAATTTACTTTCACATGCTTGCTTTGCATATAGAATGCCTTACCCGCCGCTATTTTCTTCATCGTGTCAATCTCCTGGAGGACCTTTTGGGCCTCGGCCTTGGCACTCTTCGCGCTCTCGAGGGCCAGGCAAGCTCAGACTCTCGCGTCTTCGAGTCAAGCTCCAACGCCTCGTGCTTCGTCACAAGATCCTGGAGCTCTTGCTGCACCTCGCCCACCCGTGCCTCTTGCCTTTCCTGCTCGGCGCGCTCCTTGGCCACTTTGTCTTCGGCCTCGGATAGCACTTGCTTCAGGGACGCCACCTCGGTCGTGGCCCCTGGCAAGTATAAGATGATCCTGTCATGTTGCAATCGCGTCTTCTTTTATATATACATATCTATATACAGGGTGTTACTTACCTTGGTTCTCCTCGAGCTGCCTCTTGGCAAGGCCGAGCTCGTCCTAGGACCCTTTAAGGTCCTGCTTCAGTGCGGCGACCTCCGAAGTCAGTGCGGCAGATGCCAGCAGCGAAGCCTGGATACACATATTGACATACTTATATTAGACTCCTGCGATATTGTTTGATCCTCAGTTTGGCTTTTCTTTGTGAACACCGAACAAAGCATCAGGGGCTACTGTCTATGCGGTAATATTTTTCCTATATTTTAACACTTACCTCAAAGCCTATTAGAAGGCTGGCACAGGCTTCAGTCAATCTGCTCTGGGCGGACTGAACCTTCTGGACCACCGCACTCATAATAGTACGGTGCTCCTCGTCGATGGAAGCGCTGCGAAGCGCTTCCAGCAGATTGTCCGGTGCCTCTGGATGGGCAGAGGTCACCGGCACAGGCGTCTTGCCCCTCTTAGAAGGAGGCCGCCTGCCCGAGTCCGAAACCGCTGGAGGTTCCGGCGCGGTGTTCGGCTGAGTGCTGAACTCGGGGCCCTCAGGGGCCTTGTCCCCTCGGCCCCCGGAGTCTGAAAGGTCGCCTTGAGGCGCCTCCGGGACTGTCTCCCCTCGACCAAGTGCCTCTTGAGACATCACCTCGGCATTGTCCGCAGGGCAAGGGGAGGTGGCGGTCGGAAGTGGATCGCTATCCATATCCGACGAGCCCAGGGAGCCGTCCGATGATACATCGATACGGGCTCGTGGCGGCCTACATAATCATGCTCGGCGTTAGGGAAAGCAGTGCGACAAAGGAATGCTATGAGTTACTCTAGTATCCGAATACTTACGACCTCCCCAGGGGCTTGGCCCTGGGCAACCACTCGTCTTCGCCTTCGGCGGTGGCGGTGGAGCTGTCCGGAAGGAGAGTCCTTCCCTTCTTGGACCCTTCGGCCCCCCTGGTTGGGGCGGCCTTCCTTTTCTTGTCTCCCCCAACTGAAGGGGGAGCATCTTCTTCTTCCTCCTCGTCTTCGGGGGAGGAGTGTGCCGCAGAGTCATCGGACGATGAGTCCGACAACACCTGGCGTCGGGAACTCTTTCGGGTTCCCTTGGCCTTCTTGGTCTTCTCTGGCACCTTGTAAGGAGCCGGAGTCAGCATCTCCGTCAGGAGAGCGTTTGCTTGGCCTTCGGGCAAGGGAGCCGGACAGTTGATCTGTCCAGCCGTTTCCTACCGGTCCTGTCAAAGGAACGGGAGCTTAGATCCCACATAGAGTCAAACTATGAAAAACAAGTATCATGTAAGAGGTAAAATAGCTTACCGTGCTGGCTTGGCGCTTCGTGCAGAATCCGCGATCCTCGGTAGTAGGAGGAGGAACCTCGGCGCCCTTGAATAGCACCTTCCAGGCATCCTCGTGTGTTGTATCGAAGAGCATGTTCAGAGTTTGGTGCTGGGCCGGGTCAAACTCCCACAAGTTGAAGCCCGTTGTTGACACGGGAGGATCCAGCGGATGAGCATGACCTGGACTACTGTAACGCCCTCGATGCGGCTATATCTCCCACGTGTCGAAGCACGACTTAGAGGCATAACCGCATTGAAAGCAATGTCGCAAGTGAGGTAATCTTCACACAACCCATGTAATACATAAGGGAAAGAGATACATAGTTGGCTTACAATCGCCACTTCACACAATTACATGAATAAAGCATTACATCATCCAGATACAATCAAGGCCCGACTACGGAACCAAAATAAAAGAAGAACCCCAAATGCGACAAAGGTCCCTGATCGACCCCAACTGGGCTCCACTACTGATCAACTAGAACGAAACAACACAAAGGGCAAGATCTTCATCGAGCTCCTCCTTGAGCTTGGTTGCGTCCTCTGCACGGCAACATAGGCACCTGCAAACTGGTTTTGGAAGTATCTGTGAGCCACGGGGACTCAGCAATCTCGCACCCGCGAGATCAAGACTATTTAAGCTTATAGGAAGGATGGAGTAATGAGGTGGAGCTGCAGCAAGCGACTAGCATATATGGTGGCTAACATACGCAAATGAGAGCGAGAAGAGAAGGCAAAGCACGGTCGATAAAAGTATGATCAAGAAGTGATCCTATAGCAACCTACGTCAAGCATAACTCCAACACCGTGTTCACTTCCCGGACTCCGCCGGAAAGAGACCATCACGGTTAAACACACGGTTGATGTATTTTAATTAAGGTCAACTTCGGGTTTTCTACAACCGGACGTTAACAAATTCCCATCTGCCCATAACCGCGGACACGGCTTTCGAAAGTTCAAATCCCTGCAGGGGTGTCCCAGCTTAGCCCATCACAAGCTCTCACGGTCAACGAAGGAATAGACCTCCACCTGAGACATTCCGATCAGACTCGGTATCCCAGTACAACAAGACATTTCGACAGGGTAAAACTAAACCAGCAACACCGCCCGAATGTGCCGACAAATCCCGATAGGAGCTGCACATATCTCTTTCTCAGGGCACACTCAGATGAGCGCTCCATACAACTAAAACCAAACCTCGAGTTTCCCCGAGGGGGCGTTGCACAAGACTCTAGTTCGGACCAACACTCAGAGGAGCACTGGCCCGGGGGGGGGGTTAAAAAAATGATGACCCTTGAGTCTGCAGAACCCAAGGGAAAGAAAAGGCTAGGTGGCAAATGGTAAAACCAATGTTGGGCATTGCTGGAGAAGCTTTACTTAAGGCGAACTGTCAAGGGGTTCCCATTATAGCCCAACCGTGTAAGGAACGCAAAATCCGGGAACATAACACCGATATGACGGAAACTAGGGCGGCAAGAATGGAACAAAACACCAGGCATAAGGCCGAGCCTTCCACCCTTTACCAAGTATATAGATGCATTAATTAAGTAAGATATATTATGATATCCCAACAAGTAAACATGTTCCAACAAGGAACAACATCTCCATGTTCCAACAAGGAACAAACTTCAATCTTCACCTGCAACTAACAATGCTATAAGAGGGGCTGAGCAAAGCGGTAACATAGCCAATCAACGGTTTGCTAGGACATGGTGGGTTAAAGGCTGAACATGGCAATTTGGGTGGCTGACAAGCAAGTGGTAGGCATCGTAGCAATGGCATAGCAAAAGAGCGAGCAAACTAGCATAGCAAAGATAGTAGTGATTTCGAGGGTATGATCATCTTGCCTGAAATCCCGCAAGGAAGAAGAACGAGTCCAAGAAGAAGACAATCGGTCGTAGACGAACGAATCCTCACAACTCCGGAACGAAACCAAAGCTAACGAGAGAAGCAACCCGGAAAGAAACAAACAACATAGTAAACAACCATCACATAAACATGGCATGATGCGCAAACAAGTATGATGCATGTCCGGTTTAATGAGGCATGGCATGGCAAAGTGCACAAACAATCCTACAAATTAAATGGAGCTCAATATGCAACTGCATATTGACGAAACACCACGATAAGTTATTTAGTTTGATCCCGTTTATGTACCCAACAATATTAAATGTTGTTAAACATGGCAAGAGGTGAAGCATAATATAAACTATACCATCTAAACAATTTAAATGGGGCCGGATATAAAAACAACAAATCCGGTAAATCCCCATATGCATTTAGCAATTTAATGCAACAACAAGTTTAAACATTTTAAATGTTGTTATCATGATGCGGATGACATATACAAGTTTTAAGCAATTTTATGAAAATGTTGACATGAGCATGTTATGAAGCATTTGGTCACCATGGCGGAACAAAAAGGGTGCCACGGCGGCGAAACAAAAATGGTGCCACGGCAACATGTTCGAAAATGATGCCACGGCAACATATCCGAAAATGATGCCACGGCAACATATCGGTTCCGGTAGCTCACGGAGATACCGGTGCAAAAGGAGGCGTGCGGATGTGCGGAACATGCTAGAGATGGTGGGGTGATCCCGGTTACCGGGTTCCCACGGTTCATCGGCACGACGAACAAGGAGGAACGTGCATGAAGCAAACGGGCACGGTGCAAACATAGGGTGCATCTCATACAACACACACACTCGGTCCACGGGTGATCGTCTCGTTGGTTATACCTTTGAAGCGTGTATTTTCGGGGCGGAACGAGTTCGGTACGATGTAGAGGAAGTAGGCGTTCACGGGACGTCGTGGAAGTAGTCGTTCGCGGCGTCGGTAGAGGTACATCTCGTAGTGGAAGTAGGTGTTCATGATCCGTAGATGTTCGGGGTCCACGGGGTCTTCGAGGGTCGACGGTAGTGGTACACGTTTTTGTAGTCGTCTAGGGTCGTCGAGAGAGGTACTTGTCGCATCACCGAGTGTAGTTGTACATGAGAGTCTTGACGAATCCGAAGGGTACTTGACGGGTCCGGTCTTGGCAAAATCCAGAACAACACCAAAGGCCTCGGGTTTCGATCTTCAAGAGCAGCGGAGAGCACGCACACAGGGCACGGCAGAGGTTGTGCACGGCAACAACGGGTCGGCCAAAAAAGAGGCAGAGGCCATGGCAGGGCAGGCGCTTGGGGCGCCGGTGGCTGCCTCAGCAAGGAGAAGGGCGCGACGGGGTGGCCTGGAGGTCAAGGAGGCAGGCGGGTTCACGGGAGGCGCAGGAGGGCAACGAAGCAGCAGAGGCGTGGGCGTCGGGCCATGGTGACGGGGAGACGATGCAGAGGAGGGTCGGAGGCGCCGGAAGCGGACGACGGAGGGGCGACACAGAGCATGGCGGCACGGTGGCCGGACTTGGCGCAGGGAGGAAAGGATGGCGCGGGGCTCATCTGCTGGGCTGCTCGACGGCGGAGGGAGCCCCGGTGGCCTGGCAGGCCGGCGGGGTTGCTCGTTCCCGAGCTGCTGCTCGAAGCAGGGAAAGCTGACGGAGGAGGCGAGACGCGGAGCGGCGTCAGGCGATGCAGCGGGGCGACGAGGATGGACGGCCTCGCGCGCAGCGGAGGGAGGAGGCGACAAGGGGAAGGGGCGCGGCGGAGAGGATGGGGCAGGGCCCGATCGAGGAGGAGGGAGGCGAGGGGATCGGGCGCAGGTTCTTCCTGGCGGCGCAAACGAGGGGAACGAGGAGTAGATGGATCGGGAGGATGGTCGGGCTAGGGTTAAAGGGCGCGGCTGGGCCAAGACGCAAATGGGCCGGCCTGGCAGCTACTGTTGTTGGGTCTTGGTGGGCAGAGGGGGAACAGGGGGGGTCTGGGTGAGCTGCTCTCTCTCTCTCTCTCTCTCTCTTATATTTTCCTTAACAGAAAAGAATTAGAGAGAAGGAAATAAAGAAAGGGTTAGGGAAAGAATATGTGCATGCGGACAATTTTCCCGGACTCATAAAAATGAGCTTGATCCAAGAAAAATAGAAGTGGGCATGACCGAAAGTTTAAACTCAAACTCATTTGATTTAAATTCAAATGATTTGAATAGGAAGTGAGGTTTGGGAAGGTCCAAAAATGTTCGGATTTTTGGTGGAGCTCCGGAAAATGATGAAATAATTATTGGCAAGGTTGGAGAACAAGAATTGAGATAACAACGGCATGGGATATTTTTGCAAGTGGGTTATGGGTAATTCCAAATAAATGGAATAATTTATAATATCTCCCTATATATCGGGAGGGTATGTTATAAAGAGAAGTCACCATGTGAGTCCCTCAATTTAAATGGATCAAAAAATCCATACAATTTATTTAGCTGAGTTGCAAAAGATTTATGAGATGAGGGCATGATGACATGATGCAATGCAAAAATAAAAGGGCAGGCACAAATGAAACACACGGCGAAAACTGGAAACCCTGGAAGGCAACTGAAGCTCCGGTCTTGGGGCGTTACAACACTCCACCACTACGAGAGGATCTCGTCCCGAGATCTAGAATGGCACCGGAGGGAAAACGGAAAAGGAAGAGAAACGGTAAAACTAAGTTGCTTCTTACGACAAACGAGTGAAACCAAAGAACCTTGCGAGGTTGAACAAATTCGAGAAAAGAACACAACGAAGGTGAACGAAGTTGAAAAACACTCCGTTAGAAAAGAGGGACAAAGAACATTGCGAAAACCTTGAGGTTGAAGGGAAGATATACATAGAAAACACTCCGATTAAGGAAGGGGATCAAGGAAGACCAAATTCGGGCAGCACTCCGGTAGAAAAGGGAGGAATTGAATAAGAACTTGATAAGGTGATATAACTTGAAAAGAAGGCACGACAATCCGGTTAAATGAATAAGCAAGAAAGGAACAAGGTCCTGACAAAAACAAAAGGAAAGGTTGAAGATAGCAACATCACTATGACTCCGGAACAAAAGAATAGAAGATGGATAATTGAAATAGGAGAATTGAGGAGAAAATGCCAACTTCTGCCACAAAAGATCTTGAGAAGGCATCCTTTGGAAACGGGTCGAACGGAGTTGTTGGAAAACCAACAAAGAAAAGGATAAGCTTGATATGGACTTATAGAAGACGTCTCAAAACTATGAGGTGACAACTTGCCACTCACGGAATAAATTTGATTGGTAAGAACAAGGAGACGAGAAACTTATTTCACCGGGAGGATAGATGAATAACTTGTGTCATTTATAACCAACATAGATAGCAACAAGCCATAGGGAAGGCTTTAGGTGAAATATAACCCGAGATAACTCCAACGAAGAGGTTGATGGATTTAAAATATCTCATACTTAACAACATGTGAATCATGGAACATGAACTCAAATTATCAAGAATGACATAATACCACCTCCAAAATATGGTAGAAGGAATTGCACTCCGGATTACCATATGAAGAAAGCTTGAGCTCCTTAGGAAAGAATCTCAATGAAAACTTTGAGAAGGGAATTAAATCCTTGATGAACCATCATGTAGAACCTCCATGAAGAACTCCGGTAAACAGAAGGAATGAAAAGAAAGAGAAATTGAAAACACAAGGTGAATCCTTGCAATAATTTAGATGGATCTCCGTGATAATTAGAGCTTGGAACTCCGGGAAAAAGAGAAGATGAAACAAATGAAACCGAGAATTTTAAGGGCCTCCGGAATAAAGAATTAATCACTTGGATGAACAAGAATAAGAATTATGTTATGCTTATCCTTCACCAATTAAATTCATGACAATCAACGGATTTGGCATACTACTTATTCTCTTAGAAAGGATTAAAAGAGATATATCAAAACTTGAGAAGGTCTTCAACGAACCACCGGTAGGATTGGAACAACAAATGAATTGATATGATGAACAAGGAAGAGAGATCTTGAAAGAACCACAATAAGAATTGAAAATGATCGAAGTAGGGGTGCATCACCGGTAAGAATTAGCAAATGAACGAAGGTGCTTGAGACAAACTAGATACATGAGAACAAAGAGATCAAGAACTGATTAGAGGATATTCGATAGATGCATTGGCAAGATAGGAGAATGATAACTGACGGCTGAGAATGAATAAACCTGAATTGATGGACTCCGGATGACAAACTGAGAAGACTCTTGAATATCTCCTGATGGGTGAAAAAGACTCTCACAATCGAAAACAATTATGAGAGGATGGCAACAAGCTAGCACCATGAATCTTGAAGAGAATAGAGCAAGATTAAAGAGAAACTCTTCTTCGGTCTTCAAATGATGAGAATGACAACGAGACACACCACCAAGAATTATTGAGGCACACCGGAAGAATCAAAAGCGAAGAGGTTGAGCCAACTATGAAAAGAATTTGAAAGATCTTGGAGAAAAAGCATTTGACTGATGATAACTCATTCTTACGTCAAACTTGGAGAAAAATTTAAGAGTAACGCCGGGAAAATAAGAAGAGTCAGGTAAGATCCTGGAAAAAGACCTGTGGGTTAGGGCCCACTCAAGAGAAAACACCGTTAGAATGATTAAAAGAGAGATTTCACCGGTTGAATTAAATGACTTGAATGAGATACCAATCTCGAAAGAGCTTGAACGAATGCAGAGTGGAAACACGAATCTTCGAGATATCTTGAGCACTCCGAAACAATTAAATAGCGAGAAGTGAATGAATATGAGGTGCACCGGCATGAGAAGGTATTTGAAACGAGGAAAGGATATGATCAACACCGAAAGCTTGAATTGGCAACACCGGAGAAGAAAAAGAATGAAGAATGATGAACTAGAAACTCCGTTAGAATCTTTATGAGAATCACCGGATAAGAATATTGACGGAAAAAAAAGAGTGGGGAGGCTTCACATGAATAAGATGGATACTTGAAGAAGAAATCTTAGTCCTTGAAGAAAAACAAAAGGGAGGGAGGGTGGGAAAAACAAAGGCAACTTGGAGACGGATGAAACAAACAGCGTTGAGAAGAAGTGATAAATGATCTTGCAAATGTTGACGTGAACGGATCCACTTGAGGAGAGACACACCGGTTAAAAAAAAGGATTGACAAGACAGACTCGATGATCAAGAAGGATTAGTATTCACATAGGAATATGAGAACACCATTTGGAAAAGGTATGGAATCAACATTTGACTTCGAAGCAACTCGAATACCACAACTCAAAACAAAACAAAGGATTGGCTTGCAAAATAAGCCAGAACAAACATATGATAGAGATTTCGTCCGAAGTTTTCGTGGTGGGGCCTACACGGGCTCGAGTGTACAGCACCATCATGTACAAGGCAGTGCACATGACATACGAAGCGTCCCCGAGTCGGCATAGCCAAGGACTCTTTAAGACACAACGAGACCACTGTAAAACCAACCGTGAATAGGCGGACCACTAGACGTCGAACCCCAATTTCATATCATATATCTGTCGGAAAGATATCCTACGAGCTACTTGAATTCCCACCTATGAAACTCCCAAAATTTTCCAGTTATGCAATCAGGTGTTGGGGATACAGGGGAAGCATAATATCTCACCCAAACTAACAAATCCTACATCCAGCTGTATCCATCCTTCAACACATAACCAAGAAACCTTCGGAAATCATCTACCTCAACCTTCGAAAAGCATCCATTATACAAGTTATGGCAATACTCCCGTACTCACCTCAGTACTGGGTTATCGGGGTTATCTCACCAACGAACTGCATAAAAGAGATTTTCGATGTCGGCGTACTAAACTCAGGTATTCCAGAACTGCAACGATAAAATTATGATGACAACACCTTAGAGCTCAACTCCCCGAGACACTTCCACAAAACCCCTGACAGGAGGCACCAAGACAATGTTCTCATCATAAAAGCATCGGAACAATTCCAAGATACCCGCGTGATCCTAAAAAAAAATTTAGTGAAATTTGAGAAGAGAAGAGTCAAAACTCTACGTCATGATGCCTCACCAGAGCGACGAAGGGACTGGGGAGTAAAAAGAATTCCTAAACTCTCCGATATATAATTCCTAAAGGACTCAAAACATTTTTCTAGACACAACTCGGCCGCTAAAAACGATCAAGCAGTGGGGCTCCTAAGGTCGGGGAAGGCTCTGATTACCAACTTGTAACGCCCTCGATGCGGCTATATCTCCCACGTGTCGAAGCACGACTTAGAGGCATAACCGCATTGAAAGCAATGTCGCAAGTGAGGTAATCTTCACACAACCCATGTAATACATAAGGGAAAGAGATACATAGTTGGCTTACAATCGCCACTTCACACAATTACATGAATAAAGCATTACATCATCCAGATACAATCAAGGCCCGACTACGGAACCAAAATAAAAGAAGAACCCCAAATGCGACAAAGGTCCCTGATCGACCCCAACTGGGCTCCACTACTGATCAACTAGAACGAAACAACACAAAGGGCAAGATCTTCATCGAGCTCCTCCTTGAGCTTGGTTGCGTCCTCTGCACGGCAACATAGGCACCTGCAAACTGGTTTTGGAAGTATCTGTGAGCCACGGGGACTCAGCAATCTCGCACCCGCGAGATCAAGACTATTTAAGCTTATAGGAAGGATGGAGTAATGAGGTGGAGCTGCAGCAAGCGACTAGCATATATGGTGGCTAACATACGCAAATGAGAGCGAGAAGAGAAGGCAAAGCACGGTCGATAAAAGTATGATCAAGAAGTGATCCTATAGCAACCTACGTCAAGCATAACTCCAACACCGTGTTCACTTCCCGGACTCCGCCGAGAAGAGACCATCACGGTTACACACGCGGTTGATGTATTTTAATTAAGGTCAACTTCGGGTTTTCTACAACCGGACGTTAACAAATTCCCATCTGCCCATAACCGCGGGCACGGCTTTCGAAAGTTCAAATCCCTGCAGGGGTGTCCCAACTTAGCCCATGACAAGCTCTCATGGTCAACGAAGGAATAGACCTCCACCCGAGACGTTCCGATCAGACTCGGTATCCCGGTACAACAAGACATTTCGACAGGGTAAAACTAAACCAGCAACACCGCCCGAATGTGCCGACAAATCCCGATAGGAGCTGCACATATCTCTTTCTCAGGGCACACTCAGATGAGCAATCCGTACAACTAAAACCAAACCTCGAGTTTCCCCGAGGGGGCGCTGCACAGGGCTCTAGTTCGGACCAACACTCAGAGGAGCACTGGCCCGGGGGGGGGGGGTTAAAAAAATGATGACCCTTGAGTCTGCAGAACCCAAGGGAAAGAAAAGGCTAGGTGGCAAATGGTAAAACCAATGTTGGGCATTGCTGGAGAAGCTTTACTTAAGGCGAACTGTCAAGGGGTTCCCATTATAGCCCAACCGTGTAAGGAACGCAAAATCCGGGAACATAACACCGATATGACGGAAACTAGGGCGGCAAGAATGGAACAAAACACCAGGCATAAGGCCGAGCCTTCCACCCTTTACCAAGTATATAGATGCATTAATTAAGTAAGATATATTGTGATATCCCAACAAGTAAACATGTTCCAACAAGGAACAACATCTCCATGTTCCAACAAGGAACAACATCTCCATGTTCCAACAAGGAACAAACTTCAATCTTCACCTGCAACTAACAATGCTATAAGAGGGGCTGAGCAAAGCGGTAACATAGCCAATCAACGGTTTGCTAGGACATGGTGGGTTAAAGGCTGAACATGGCAATTTGGGTGGCTGACAAGCAAGTGGTAGGCATCGTAGCAATGGCATAGCAAAAGAGCGAGCAAACTAGCATAGCAAAGATAGTAGTGATTTCGAGGGTATGATCATCTTGCCTGAAATCCCGCAAGGAAGAAGAACGAGTCCAAGAAGAAGACAATCGGTCGTAGACGAACGAATCCTCACAACTCCGGAACGAAACCGAAGCTAACGAGAGAAGCAACCCGGAAAGAAACAAACAACATAGTAAACAACCATCACATAAACATGGCATGATGCGCAAACAAGTATGATGCATGTCCGGTTTAATGAGGCATGGCATGGCAAAGTGCACAAACAATCCTACAAATTAAATGGAGCTCAATATGCAACTGCATATTGACGAAACACCACGATAAGTTATTTAGTTTGATCCCGTTTATGTACCCAACAATATTAAATGTTGTTAAACATGGCAAGAGGTGAAGCATAATATAAACTATACCATCTAAACAATTTAAATGGGGCCGGATATAAAAACAACAAATCCGGTAAATCCCCATATGCATTTAGCAATTTAATGCAACAACAAGTTTAAACATTTTAAATGTTGTTATCATGATGCGGATGACATATACAAGTTTTAAGCAATTTTATGAAAATGTTGACATGAGCATGTTATGAAGCATTTGGTCACCATGGCGGAACAAAAAGGGTGCCACGGCGGCGAAACAAAAATGGTGCCACGGCAACATGTCCAAAAATGATGCCACGGCAACATATCCGAAAATGATGCCACGGCAACATATCGGTTCCGGTAGCTCACGGAGATACCGGTGCAAAAGGAGGCGTGCGGATGTGCGGAACATGCTAGAGATGGTGGGGTGATCCCGGTTACCGGGTTCCCACGGTTCATCGGCACGACGAACAAGGAGGAACGTGCATGAAGCAAACGGGCACGGTGCAAACATAGGGTGCATCTCATACAACACACACACTCGGTCCACGGGTGATCGTCTCGTTGGTTATACCTTTGAAGCGTGTATTTTCGGGGCGGAACGAGTTCGGTACGATGTAGAGGAAGTAGGCGTTCACGGGACGTCGTGGAAGTAGTCGTTCGCGGCGTCGGTAGAGGTACATCTCGTAGTGGAAGTAGGTGTTCATGATCCGTAGATGTTCGGGGTCCACGGGGTCTTCGAGGGTCGACGGTAGTGGTACACGTTTTTGTAGTCGTCCAGGGTCGTCGAGAGAGGTACTTGTCGCATCACCGAGTGTAGTTGTACATGAGAGTCTTGACGAATCCGAAGGGTACTTGACGGGTCCGGTCTTGGCGAAATCCAGAACAACACCAAAGGCCTCGGGTTTCGATCTTCAAGAGCAGCGGAGAGCACGCACACAGGGCACGGCAGAGGTTGTGCACGGCAACAACGGGTCGGCCAAAAAAGAGGCAGAGGCCATGGCAGGGCAGGCGCTTGGGGCGCCGGTGGCTGCCTCAGCAAGGAGAAGGGCGCGACGGGGTGGCCTGGAGGTCAAGGAGGCAGGCGGGTTCACGGGAGGCGTAGGAGGGCAACGAAGCAGCAGAGGCGTGGGCGTCGGGCCATGGTGACGGGGAGACGATGCAGAGGAGGGTCGGAGGCGCCGGAAGCGGACGACGGAGGGGCGACACAGAGCATGGCGGCACAGCGGCCGGACTTGGCGCAGGGAGGGAAGGATGGCGCGGGGCTCATCTGCTGGGCTGCTCGACGGCGGAGGGAGCCCCGGTGGCCTGGCAGGCCGGCGGGGTTGCTCGTTCCCGAGCTGCTGCTCGAAGCAGGGAAAGCTGACGGAGGAGGCGAGACGCGGAGCGGCGTCAGGCGATGCAGCGGGCGACGAGGATGGACGGCCTCGCGCGCAGCGGAGGGAGGAGGCGACGAGGGGAAGGGGCGCGGCAGAGAGGATGGGGCAGGGCCCGATCGAGGAGGAGGGAGGCGAGGGGATCGGGCGCAGGTTCTTCCTGGCGGCGCAAACGAGGGGAACGAGGAGTAGATGGATCGGGAGGATGGTCGGGCTAGGGTTAAAGGGCGCGGCTGGGCCAAGACGCAAATGGGCCGGCCTGGCAGCTACTGTTGTTGGGTCTTGGTGGGCAGAGGGGGAACAGGGGGGGTCTGGGTGAGCTGCTCTCTCTCTCTCTCTCTTATATTTTCCTTAACAGAAAAGAATTAGAGAGAAGGAAAGAAGGAAAGGGTTAGGGAAAGAATATGTGCATGCGGACAATTTTCCCGGACTCATAAAAATGAGCTTGATCCAAGAAAAATAGAAGTGGGCATGACCGAAAGTTTAAACTCAAACTCATTTGTTTTAAATTCAAATGATTTGAATAGGAAGTGAGGTTTGGGAAGGTCCAAAAATGTTCGGATTTTTGGTGGAGCTCCGGAAAATGATGAAATAATTATTGGCAAGGTTGGAGAACAAGAATTGAGATAACAACGGCATGGGATATTTTTGCAAGTGGGTTATGGGTAATTCCAAATAAATGGAATAATTTATAATATCTCCCTATATATCGGGAGGGTATGTTATAAAGAGAAGTCACCATGTGAGTCCCTCAATTTAAATGGATCGAAAAATCCATACAATTTATTTAGCTGAGTTGCAAAAGATTTATGAGATGAGGGCATGATGACATGATGCAATGCAAAAATAAAAGGGCAGGCACAAATGAAAGACACGGCGAAAACTGGAAACCCTGGAAGGCAACTGAAGCTCCGGTCTTGGGGCGTTACAACTACGTTGACGAGTTTGAGCTTCTTGTTCACCATGTTTTGAATACATGTTTGGAGTCCGGTCAGCTCTCCCGAACTACCCCAGGACAGGCCCTTCTCTTTCTAGGAGGTGAGCCGCGTGGGGATGCCAGATCGGAACTTGGGGGCTGCTGCCCATGCAGGGTCACACGGCTCGGTGATATAGAACCACCCCGATTGCCACCCCTTTATGGTCTCCATGAAGGAGCCCTCAAGCGATGTAACGTTGGGCATCTTGTCCACCATGGCGCCTCCGCATTCCGCCTGGGGGCCGCCCACTACCTTCAGCTTGACATTGAAGGTCTTCAGCCATAAGCCGAAGTGGGGCTTGATGCGGAGGAAGGCCTCGCACACGACGATAAACACCGAGATGTTGAGGATGAAGTTCGGGGCCAGATCATGGAAATCCAGGCCGTAGTAGAACATGAGCCCCCGGACGAATGGGTGGAGAGGGAATCCTAGTCCGCAGAGGAAATGGGTAAGGAACACTACCCTCTCATGGGGCCCATGGGTGGGGATGAGCTGCCCCTCATCTGGGAGCCGGTGCGCAATGTCGTCGGGCAGGTATCCGACTCTCCTCAGCTTCTTGATGTTTCCCTCTGTGACGGAGGAGACCATCCACCTGCCTCCCGCTCCGGACATGGTTGGAGAAGGTTGAGGGGGAAGTGCGAACTTGGGCGCTAGAGCTCGAGTGTGCGAAAATGGATGAGCAAAGGAGGAAGAAGGCGTGGATGAAAAGGTGAATCCTTATCCCTTTATATGGGCAGACGAAACTATGCGTCCCCACTAGCCTGGTAAAACTTGATTATCCCCCAAGTGCCGTAATCGATGGCGCGGTTGGGTTACCCACACCCGTATTGATGAGAATCCCGTGATAAGGGGACATGATCTCTACTTTGACAAGACGTGTCAAAAAACTGCCTCGCGTTATGTGTGGGGCTAGTCAAAGGAAACGGTTTGAATAATCACCGGGCCATGACATAATGTCGTGTTGCCAAGACAGGTCAGCGAATTAGATCTGTGGAAATATTATTCTCTCTACGGTGGTATGTGGAGCTTATTTTGCAGGGTCGGACACTATCCTTGTATTCAAATTCTTCTGTGGTGTATTCGGAGGAGGAACTCGCCTTGCAATGCCGAAGACAATACTGCGCGCCAGACTCATCGTCATTGAATCCTGGTTCAGGGGCTACTGAGGGAGTCCTGGATTAGGGGGTCTCCGGACAGCCGGACTATATCCTTTGGCTGGACTGTTAGACTATGAAGATACAAGATTGAATACTTCATCTCGTGTCTGGATGTGACTCTCCTTGGCGTGGAAGGAAAGCTAGGTAGTACGGATATGGATATCTTCTCCTTTGTAACCGACCTTGTGTAACCCTAGCCCTCTCCGGTGTCTATATAAACTGGAGGGTTTTAGTCCGTAGAACAACAACAACAGACAATCATACCATAGGCTAACTTCTAGGGTTTAGCCTCTCTGATCTCGTGGTAGATCTACTCTTGTACTACCCATATCATCAATATTAATCGAGCAGGACGTAGGGTTTTACCTCCATCAAGAGGGCCCGAACCTGGGTAAAACTTCGTGTCCCCTGCCTCCTGTTACCATCCGCCTAGACGCATAGTTCGGGACGCCCTACCCGAGATCCGCCGGTTTTGACACCGACACCGTCCAAGGAGACAATCCTGGAGGTGTATAGCTCTGCCAGCTGAGCTGCTGTGATAGATTCTTTGATTGGAAGAAAATGAGCCACTTAAGTAAGCTTGCCGATGACAACGAAGATAGCATCATTTCCACGCTTGGACTTAGGAAATCCAGTCACGAAGTCCATTTCAATGTGGTCAAACTTCCATTCTAGAATAGCAAGAGGTTGGAGGAGACCAACTGGTCATTGGTGTTCTGCTTTCACCCTTCTGCAGATACCACATTCATTCACGAATTGAGCAATTTCTCGCTTCATTCGAGTCCACCAATACGACTGCTTGAGGTCATGGTACATCTTCGTACTTCCAGGATGAATGGATAGAAGGGAATTGTGTGCCTCGTTCATAATGACTTTCCTTAGATCACCTTTAGGAACCACAATTCGATCCTCGAAGAATAGAGTATCTTTGTCATCAATGCGATAGCACTTGTATTTGGGTTGGCTCTTGGCAATCCCATTTTTCACCTTCTTCACCATGGAATCC
Organism: Triticum dicoccoides; assembly: GCF_002162155.2. Classification (NCBI taxonomy): domain Eukaryota; kingdom Viridiplantae; phylum Streptophyta; class Magnoliopsida; order Poales; family Poaceae; genus Triticum; species Triticum dicoccoides. The sequence goes on from NC_041392.1 coordinate 364,137,352, forward strand.
AAGAGTTGTGCCTCACGAATTTGATCTTCCAAAGTAGGAGAGACTTGGAGGTTGGCAAGAAGGCCTTAAGGAACAACTTGGAGATTCAGTTTGTGGAAAGCGTCACAAAGGTCCGGTTGGAAAGGCTTTAGAATTAAGCTGTTGCAGTAAGCCTTCCTGCTCAAAGCGTCTGCAAGGACATTGGCCTTGCCTGGAGTATATTCAATACTCGGATTGTATTCTTGAATCATTTCGACCCAACGAGTCTGCCTGAGGTTGAGGTTGGGTTGAGTGAAGATGTACTTGAGGCTCTTATGATCTGTGAAGATGTCCACTTTCCTTCCCAACAAGAGATGTCTCCACGTTAATAATGCATGGACAACTGTCGCCAACTCAAGGTCGTGAGTGGGGTAGTTCCTTTCGTTGGGCTTCACCTGGCGAGAGGTATAAGCCACAACTTTCTTCTCTTGCATTAACACCGCACCGAGACCTTGTAAGGAGGCATTACAGAAAACTTCAAATGGCTTGGTTTCATCAGGAGGAGTCAAGACAGGAGCTGTGACTAGCTTCTCTTTGAGGGTGTTGAAAGCAACCTCACATTCAGGCGTCTAGACATACTTGACATGCTTCTGGAGAAGGTAAGAAACATGCTTTGCAATCTTAGAGAAATTCTCAACGAATCTTCGACAATAGCTTGCAAGCCCAAGAAGGCCTGTTTCCTGCAGGCAAACAAAGAACAAGCAAGAAACTAAGATTGCAATATGGATATTGGGAATATAAGAGGAAAGCTTTATTGATCAAAGGTGGGGTTCTGTAACGCCTTTGTCTGGTAGTTGAACACAAACGAAGTACGCGTAGTTGCAGCTATGGCGAACTTTAATCTAAAAAACCCCCAAAGTCTGAACGATGCCCTAAGGGTTGTATATATGGAGGAAGAGGAGGGAATTTCATGGCCCTTGGAGGAGGGGTCCGAAACCAACCCTAACTCTTGTTTCCCCACACATACGGACTCAAAAAACAACCTATACTTAAGTATTTCAAAAATACATGGGCCTGGCCCTATAATAAGGTGACGCATCACCTAGAATAGCCTCTTGACGAAATTTATGAAGTGGCAACTTGTATATTTCGTCCAAGGCTTCATGCACTCCTTATGGTGGCTTCAAAGTCCCGAAATCATCACTTATAACTCCGTTCTGGATCCCTTTGCGCATGCCATCATCTCCATGCTTGGTCTTGCTCCAGTGTTCATCCCTCTTATCCATGCCAGGCCCTTCATTTGTAAGCAAAACAAATGTATCCAATTTAGGCAGCATCATATTCTCATGAACATTAGAATCATTACCAAGAAACGAAAGTACCTAATAATTTCATTGGCGTGCGCGAGCTCTAGTAATTGGTCCAGTATGTATAGTACCAGGGGTTGTGGGTGTAACAATGGTATTGATGTCCTCATCATCCTCCCCTTCTTGAAATGAAGTCGTCCTCGACGAAAGCTCATCTTCCTCACCCAAATAAGGCTTCAAATCTGCAACGCTAAAAGCGGGACTAACCCCAAAATCTGCAGGCAGCTCAAGTTTACATGCATTATCATTTATTTGCTCTAACACCTTAAAAGGACCATCAACACGTGGCATTAGCTTTGATTTACGCAATTTAGGAAATCTATCCTTACGCAAATGTAACCAAACAAGATCTCCAGGTGCAAACACAACATGTTTTCTACCCTTATCACCAGCAAGTTTATATTTAGAATTCATACGCTCAATGTTTTCCTTAGTTAACTCATGCATTTTTAAAATCAATTCAGCACATTCTTTAGCATCAAAATTAACCTTCTCCGAAGTTGGAAGAGGCAACAAATCAATAGGTGCACGGGGTAGGAAACCATACACACTTTCAAAAGGGCACATCGTAGTAGTAGAATGCAATGAACGATTATAAGAAAATTCAATATTTGGCAAACATTCTTCCCACATTTTGTTATTATTCTTCAAAACAACCCTAAGCATAGTAGACAATGTTCTGTTGACTACTTCAGCTTGTCCATCAGTTTGTGGGTGACAAGTAGTACTAAAAAGAAGTTTAGTCCCCAACTTAGCCCATAAACATCTCCAAAAGTGGCTAAAAAAATTTAGTATCATGATCTGAAACAATAGTATTTGGCACACCATGAAAGCGAATAATTTCACGAAAGAACAAATCAGCAACATTAACAGCATCATCGCTTTTATGACATGGTATAAAGTGTGCCATTTTCGAGAACCTATCCACGACAACAAATATGCTATCCCTCCCCTTCTTTGTTCGAGGTAAACCTAAAACAAAGTCCATAGATATATCCTCCCAAGGAACACTAGGTACATGCAAAGGCATATATAAAGCATGAGGATTTAGTCATGACTTAGCTTTTTGACATGTATTGCAGCGAGCAACAAAACACTCAACATCCCATCTCATCTTTGGCCAAAAGAAATGTGTAGCAAGTATGTCCTCCATCTTGTTCACGCCAAAGTGTCCCATTAATCCTCCTCCATGCGCCTCCTGCAACAACAAAAGACGAACGGAGTTAGCTGGAATGCATAGCTTGTTAGCACGAAACACAAATCCATCATTAATGACGAACTTGTTCCACGTCCTTCCTTCTTTACAATTCTGCATTACTTCTTTAAAATCAGCATCATGCACATATTGATCTTTGAGGGTCTCCAAACCAAATATTTTGAAGTCAAGTTGTGAAAGCATAGTATAGCGACGAGACAAAGCATCAGCAATAACATTTTCTTTACCCTTCTTGTGTTTAATGACATAAGGGAAAGTCTCAATGAATTCAACCCATTTAGCATGTCTACGATTCAGTTTAGCTTGACTTTTAATATGGTTCAAAGATTCATGATGAGAATGTATAACAAATTCTTTGGGCCATAAATAATATTGCCATGTTTCTAAAGTCCGAACAAGAGCATATAATTCTTTATCATAAGTAGAAGAATTCAGACTAGGCCCACTCAATTTTTTAGAAAAGTATGCAACAGGTTTGCCATCTTGTAATAACACACCTCCTAATCCAATTCCACTAGCATCACATTCAAGCTCAAAAGTCTTATTAAAATCAGGAAGTTGGAGTAAAGGAGCATGTGTCAACTGATATTTCAATACCGTGAAGGCTTCTTCCTGTGCGGTACCACAAACAAAAGGCACATCCTTCTTTGTAAGCTCATTGAGAGGTGCAACAATGGTTCTGAAATCTCTCACAAAACGCCTATAGAATCCAGCGAGGCCAAGAAAACTCCTCACTTTTGTGACCGTTTTGGGCTGCGGCCAACTCTCAATAGCTTCCATCTTGGCTTTATCAACTTCAATTCCCTGTGGAGTAACAACATAGCCAAGAAAAGATACTCAGTCGGTGCAGAAGGTGCACTGCCCAAGGTTACCAAACAAACGTGCATCACGTAGAGCAATAAAAACAACACGTAAATGTTCCAAATGTTCCTCCAAAGATCTGCTATAAATCAGTTTATCATGAAAATAGACTACCACAAATCATCCAATGAAAGCACATAAAACTTCGTTCATTAGTCTCATGAAAGTACTAGGTGCATTAGTTAACCCAAAAGGCATGACTAACCACTCATATAAACCAAACTTAGTTTTAAATGCTGTTTTCCATTCATCTCCCAATTTCATATAAATTTGATGGTATCCACTACGCAAATCAACTTTGGAGAAAATTCTAGAGCCACTCAATTCATCAAGCATATCATCTAGCCTAGGAATAGGATGACGATAATGAATAGCAATATTATTAATGCCTCTACGATCAACACACATACGCGATGTACCATCCTTTTTAGGCACTAGTATAATAGGAACAACACAAGGACTAAGATATTCGCGTATCTAACCTTTGTCGAGCAGCTCCTGTACTTGACGTATAATCTCCTTCGTCTCCTCTGGACTGGTACAATATGGTGCACGGTTGGGTAGCGATGCACCGAGAATTAAGTCAATTTGATGCTTAGTCCCTCGAATAGGTGGTAATCCCGGTGGCACGTCTTGTGGGAAGACATCAGTGAACTCCTGCAAAATGTCTGTGACAACAGGGGGCAAAGAGGAAGGCATGTCCTCGAATGAAAATAATGCCTCTTTGCACACAAAAGCATAGCAAACAGATTTGCTAAAATCTAGCTCATCAATATCAGATTTTATGGCAATTAAACATGCACTTTTCAATTTAATTTCAGATGCAACACTAGTTGGTTTATTATTAGGTTTCATTTGTTGCTCAAATTTTTTTGCCACAATCTGATTTTCACTCTTATTTTTCTCCTGTTTTGCTTTATTAGCTCTATTAATATCATCTTTCAAAATGGATTTAGGAGTCATAGGAAGCAAAGTAATATGGCTATCCTTATGAACAAGAGTATACTGATTAGTTCTACCATGATGTACATAATTTTTATCAAATTGCCATGGTCTACCAAGTAATAAGGAACATGCTTGCATGGGTACCACATCACAGTCAGCATAATTAGCATATGTAGAGATACTAAAATGCACACGAACAGTACGTGTTACCTTAACCTTGCCGCTGTTGTTGAACCATTGGATATAGTAAGGATGTGGATGTGGTCTTGTGGTGAGAGATAGCTTCTCCACCATCTCCAGGATAGCCAAGTTGTTGCAGCTCCCTCCATCTATGATGATGCGAATAGAATGTTCCTTCACAACTCGCTTTGTATGGAACAAATTATGCCTCTGATTTTGCTCAGCTTGTGTAACCTGCACACTCAAAACACGTTGAGCAACTAAACATTCATACCTGTCAGCATCTTCAGCAGCCATGTATTGCGTCTCATGGTCAAAATCATCTCCACCATGTTCTTCATGTGTAATAGGAGCCAAAGTCTCGTCATCATAGTCACTAGCTGACTCATATCCACCATCCTCAGTAGCAATCATCACACGCTGAGATTTGCAGTCTCTCGCAAAATGTCCTCTTCCCTTACAACGACGACAAATAATATCACTTGTGCCCTGTTGATGCGATGGAAGAAGAAGAGCTCTACGCAGGCCCGACAGGTGTGCTCTTGGCAGATAGTGGTGGTTGTGCCTGCTTTCTTGTATCACGGCTGGAGGTGGCACCTTATGGAGGTGCTGGTGCAGTGGAAGTAGAGGATGCACATGGTGTCCATGATGAAGATGGACCTGCAGAAAAGTTAGTTCGCACCAATGCCTGTCGATCCTGCACTTCACGTTCAGCTTTACAAGCAAGATGGAATAAACGAGTGATATTAGTATACTCCTTATACTCTAGAATGGTCTGAATCTCTCTATTTAATCCACCCATAAAACGTGCAAGCATATCTTCATTCTCCTCAACAATACCACATCTAATCATGCCAGTTTGTAATTCCTGATAATATTCTTCTACAGAATTTTTTCCTTGTCTTAAGCGTTGCAATTTTTGAAGTAATTCACGTTGATAATATGGTGGAACCCAACGAGTATGCATAGCAGTTTTCAATGCAGCCCAAGTAGTTGGAATATGATATAATCTACAATGTTCAGACCACCAAACACATGCAAAACTAGTCCAAGCCACAGAGCCACCACATCAAATAGACGAGCTAGCGAGGACGCCAAGTACAAGGACCAAGAGAAGAAGCTGCCGGAAATCTACAGCCACTGGACGACCGGTCTGGACTGGACGTTCGACGCCTGGAGTCTTCACCAGCCAGCCCAAGTCCCAGCCAGCAAGACCAACAGAGGTCGGACGACCGACGCTGACCGTACGTCCGGCATCCTCTAGCGCCGGACGACCGGCCCCGTCCGGAAATCCGACGATGGCTTTCCCGAGCCAAAACGCTGGACGTCCGACAAGTACCGGACGACCGCACGCTCGTGAGCCACCGGACGTCCGGTACCCGTCCGACGTCCGACGCCTATCTGTGCATAGTGTATCGGGCCGAGCCCATGTATCCCTTCGCCCTCACTTACCCCTTCATGGCCCTAGACTATATATACTCCTCCACCTCCACCATTTGAGGATTAGCGTTGGTTTAACTCATTTGAGAGATAGAGCATTGCTCATCCACATCGGATCTACTCCTCGAGAGAGACCGCAGCCTCTTCGGAGAAGATCCCTTTGGATTCAAGACCTCCTCGCGGAGAAGAACATCAAGACCTCCTCACGGAGAAGACCGGCTACCCTTGTATCGTCCCTAGTTGATCGTGTACCGTGTGAACTCTTATGTATCCGAGGATCTAGCACATGTTTTACTATCTTGTGTTGGTTTAGTGTTTCTCATGTGTTTTCCCTTATGTTTCCCCTCGTTTCCCCCTTGTATTCTTCGTGTTCATCGCAGGATCCGCTCCTTTCATGAAAGATCGGGTGATTAGGGTTCTACCCTACATCATGTTGGTATCATGAGCCACGTTGATCACGATTTCAGAGCCTCCCCTCTTCGTTTTCTAGATTGATTTTGTTGTGTTCTTCCCCAATTTCAAAAATCCCCACCAAAAATAGCCCCCATTTTTTTGTGATTTGTTGGTTTGACGAAGTTTTGTTGGATTTGATCCATGGATTTGCTTGGTTTCAAGTGGATCTAGCATCTCCCCAAGTTTCCCCATCTTTCATCCCCGAAATCTAATCAATTTTGACCCCAAAATCTCCATTTTCCGTCCAAAATCGCGTCCCGGATCTCAAATCCCGCGTTGACCTCGACCCACCGGACGACCGACCTTTTACGGACGTCCGGAGCCCCTGGAACGACCGGACGTCCGACTTTTTCCGGACATCCGGAACCCCTAACCTGAGCCAAATTTATGGATTCCCGAGCCCGCCCGGACGTCTGGCCCCCGGACATCCGACCTTGTTCGGACGTCCGTAACCTGTAGATATCACCTTCGGCTGATTTTTGTTTTGTCCATAACTAATTCATCCGGAGTCCGATTTTCACGTTCTTTAGCTCGTTGAAAAGTTCTTGACATCCCCCTTCCCACAAAAATACCACCTACATCTTTTGACTCCATAAAAGTTTGTGAATTTTGGCATCTTTGCCTAGGGCTTCCACCACATCATCCGCTACACCACCAGCAACTTTCGCAACTTAACCAATTTTGTTCCTCATCACATTAGTGGTTGCTTGAGGAGTGATTTGAGTCTCCTAAGGTGTCTAGGCTACTTAGGGGCGGTTACTTCTTCATCAACCACCACCACCACTTCCTCATAGGCTTACCCACAATACACTTCCGCCACCGCAACTTAACCCAATTTTGTTTGTGTTGTGAGTTGTGTCTCCTAAGGTGTTTTGGCTACTTATGGACCGTGCTTCTAACTCCAACACCGTGTATAGTCCACCACCTTACCCTCCATTTCCGCATTGCCTACTCGCAAAACCCATCATTGCATTCCCGCAATCCCATTGATCTTCCGCAACCACCACCGCATCCCGATACCACCATTTGACATTTGACATTTGAGATTTTAAGTTCGCGGTTTTTCCATTTCCTAAGGTGTTTCGGCTACTTAGGGATGAGTATCCATCATCTTGGTGTCTCCATCAAGATCACCGCCACTCATCATCGCCACGGACGGTAACCTCCATATCATCTTGGTATCGTGGTATCCATCCATTATATATTCCCTTGCCATTGGATTGATGACCCCTAGCCTATTTTGCGTTACTTGCCTATCGAGACTAGCCATTTGAGTATTGTCGGCAATGTTATTTGTGCACATTAGTGATCATCAAGCTACACCTCCCATTGCATAAATACCATACCATATCGGTATCATATTGGTATCATATCATCTCGTGTGCCTCAAGTTTGTTATCACATATACACAATTGCTACCTTGGTTTGTGCATTTCGCATTGTGGCCATACACATACAAAAAAAGAATAAGCTTTTAAGCAAAGAAAAAGAGAGAAACAAAAGAGCTTGTAAGCAAGTGCCATAGCATCATACCACATTGCACATAAGATTGTCATATCCGATCATCTTGGATCACCTTGTGAGAAACATCGGGAACCATACATACATAGCATACTTGGGATAGAAAGTTCATACATTTTGCATCTTATAGGTTGTGCACAAGTGTCGTATCCGCCTATAGAGAAATCGTGCTAGCGTCTCTCTTGAGTTGTGCAACATGAGCGTTTTCCATGGATTCCACATTTTGTGCTCATCCTTGGTTGCACGACCCCATTTATCTATTCGTGTGTGTGTTTGCGTGTGCCACATATTGCTATTGGTCTGCTTGTTTCACTTGCGAATTTTTGAATCTCTTTCAACATTATTGACTCTTGCTAACATTTTGCATCAAATTGTTTGTGCCACTATCCTCACCGAGCTCCACCATAAGCCTTACTTGTGTAGGTGTGAGAAACTGACAAGAATTGGTACCAATTGTGCTACTTCCTTGTCCCCATTGGAGTGATCATTGATCCACTTTCAACTTCGGTTAAGGTACATTTGGTATTCGTTCTTCTCTTTCTACCACTCATATTTTTATCTTGGAGTGATGGATAGGCCAGGCATTTGATCTCCGGTCTTCCACAACAACGACGGCGTGAATAACTACATCATCAAAGCGTCAATCTTCGATCTACAACGACAAATGCAAGGCGCACAATCAAGATTGCGAGAGCGCATCGAGAACCTCTCCATCGACATTTCTCACTCCGAAGCAAGGAAAAGGGACTACATCGACAGCAAGCTTTCCGCACAAAAGGAGGAGCAAGATGCAAGGATGGAGGAGATTCGGACCTTGTTGATCAACCGTTCTTCCCCTTCATCATCCTCAAGGCGGCGACATTCAAGTCACAAGGCTTCGGAGCACAAAAATGATGCAAGCGCAAGTCGTCCATGTCCACATCTCCATGGCGACCACCATCACGTTCGTGATCCACCTCGTCATGAAGGGCAAGTCACCTCCAAGCAACATGTGCACGACGACGATGAACGACATCTACTACGAGCTCAAGTGCGACAACGCCAACATCATCATGACGATGCTCACCAAGCGCAATTGCACAAGTCCCAACAAGCCCTACTTCATGCCAAGGCCAACCTTCATGAGCATAAGAGAAGACCACGAGACAAGCACCACCAAGACGGCGCTACGCTACTACCACCACCACTTTGGCATCTTCGCCAAGTGCTATCAAGGCATTTTCGCCTTTGGACGTACGACATATTCGCCTATTTCCCATGAGTTCGCCTACATCGACATCTTCACAAACGAGGCGACCACCTATGAGCGAGGGCGACACTTCCATCTTCGGAAGCCCCCCAAGAAAGATGGCCGAGCTTTGGAAATTCCCTTTGGTCATGGAGACGAGCTACGAGGTGGCACATCATATGGACCTCCAACAACAAGACGGTGACAAGAAGATCGAGCAAGGGCCATCCCCTTCGACCACGGCAACGAGCAAGAGCCTCTTCAACAACATGAAGACAGCGCCCATATTGGACTCATACTCCGAGTCAAGCTATGAGACCGCACATGAGACCTTATCTTTGGTCTTATAGGAGAGTGATGATGTTCCATCTTCGGCTTCATTCACGGCTACAACTACGACATGATTGACCATGGAGACATTTGCACCAACATCTCCACGACACCCACATATAAAGAGATGCCCCAATTCCCATGTGAGGAGAGCCACCCCACCATGAGTGATATGAGTGACTCCCCCATTTGTGACATTGAGTGCATTTCCTATGAGAGGATGAGTGTGACCACCACTAGCCCAACACTTGAGAGCATCCAAGAGGGAGTGAGTGATCCACCACACTTAGTGAGTGAGGTAGTTGACACGGCACGTGAGGCCACTATGATTTCTAACGACTTAACCTCTACTCCGAGTGTGTTTTCTTCTTTGGTGCTAGGTATCCTACATGACGACATGCCTATCCTCGACGAGTCCATATCTCCAATGGAGACAACGATGGCCATGGTGGAAGAAGATGCACCCCCACATGGTTCCATCAAGATGATGATGACCATGACTTGGTCTTCGACACCTCACCTACAACACATGAGCGATGCTCCAAAGGTAACATAGGTGATGGTGCTTCTCTTGTCCCACTACTGGACTATTTTATGAATGATTGCTTGCATGATGTTGACACACCTATTCCCATGCTTCATGCTAGTGCGACTTCCTCATGTCATGACTTACCTATTTATGATGAATATGATGATGAGCATGTTGAGTTGCCTAGTTGTGATGTTATGCTCCATAGGATATCATGTGAAAATTCTATTGGTCACATCATGTTTGATAATCCTTTGAACTTGTCATATGCTATGAGTGAGATCACCCATATTGCGTCATTTCAATCTCAACATAGTAGCTATGCATGCCCCATTAAAATAAATCCCATTTGCACTTATGGCATAGATGACGAGATGATGGTCATTGGCTTTTGTTTTTCATGTGATGATATTGCCATGCTTCCTTTACATGATTTGTGCAATTCATCTACTATGCCATACCATGATCACATTGTTCCAAATATGCATTGCTTTGGATGTTGTCAATATTCTTCGTGTGATGTTTCCATTAATGCTCATGAGGAGACCCCCATATTTTCCTCATACATATTAGGAGATTTCGATGCATTCCATACATTGCATGATTCTCATAATTGCTTGCACCGTATGCATTCCATGAATAACAATGCTCTACATATTTGTTGTGATGCATTACACAATTTGAGTCTCCATTATGCTATACATAACAACAAACCTATCATGATGGATGACATGTTTCTATATCACACATCTCATTTATGCGAGCATTGGATATTTTGTGCTAACCAACACAAGCATGTGCGCATCATGATGGATGATGCGTACATCTACCACGCACACACAATTTTCCCTTTGTCTTTGTTTTGTGTAGGCACTCATGTATACTCGTCAACCTCTCAATCCCAAGAGTTGACGAAACGAGCTCTTGAGAGAAAAGATGACTTGGGATCCCGTGAACTATCCTTCCCACCACTCTCTTCGTGCAACGACTACGCGCACCTCTCTCACTTGGCTCTCACACGGCTATGGGCTATATACCGCTTGCCGTTTCATGCTCATTTTACCGTGTTCACGTTGCATGCTATGCTTGCTTCTATGCCTTTGCCATTTAATTGTGACCCTTGCTTGCATCTACCCATGATTCACCATTATGCTACTCCTATGTGTATTTGCATGCTTGATGGAGATCCTCGTTGCTATTGCCATGTTTATCATGTGCCTCATGCTATTGATGCTTGTTGTGTTAGGAGAGTCATGATGTCCCATTGCTACTTACATATGGTCTCTCGTCAATACATTGATGATATTTTTCTCATATCTTGCCTTCATTCTTGTGATATGTCTTGTGCATTATTCATGACTACCATTTGCACACATGACATACTTGACATGATTCCTTCTAGTACGTTGCATCTTCGCACTACTAGCTTGTTTGCCTTGATTCATATGATTACTTGCTTTGTTGCATCACCCATGTTCCATTATTACTTGCTTTCTTGGGTTGATGACGTATATGATCATGCCTCTCACATGATATATTTTGTTCCTTGTCGCTTGCCCCCAATTGTTGCATCTATGCTTATTGATCATGGAGACTTGGAAACTTTACTTGTGATGCATGCTTGCTTGATTGAGCCTATTGTATTTGGTTGTTCTCGCATCATATGCCTCCATACTATGAAATGCTCCTTTGTCCTTTCTTATGATGAGCATAATGCATACACTTGTTGGGTATTTTACCACACGAATGATTGTTTTTGCACTTCTGCTAACCTCATTTGTTTTTTTCGAGTGTTTGTCATGTTCTTTCATTTTGGAGGATTCACAAGGCGGTGCCGTTATGCGGCAACATGGTCATGCGAAGGCATACACGATGTGCAACACCAACATTTGCGACAATCTGCTAAAGGTGAACTCCTTTCCTTTGAGCCATCCTCAAATATGCATATTGGATGGGTCACTCTTTCGTTGTTGTCTCCTTCTTGTTGTCTACATGATACATCTCGCGAACGGAGGAGCGACATGGAGATTGGCTCTATGGACCTTCACATTGAGGAGCGCTCGGACTTATTGGATGCACCTTCGAACCACCACTCATGCCACGCCATCGAGCATTGGTACACTAACACCTCCATATTTGTTGATTGTGCTCACACATGTCATGCTTGATGGACATCTCACACACATGACAAATTTGCATCTTATGCATGGATTGACTCATATTATGATTGCCTTGTTGCATCTTGTATTCCCATGTCATCCATGATATATGAGCTTGTGCATTTCCTTAGCAAATTTGTTGTGATCTTTCTTGATGGCATATTCATACATCATGATCTTGCCTACCATAAATTGCATGATCACATCACATTGAGAATCCATTACCATATTCATGCTATTGATAAACCGTCGCACTATGACATCATTTCGCACCCTGGTTGCATTGATCATATTCTTGGTTTTGCTCCCATGAATGTTGTGCATACATTTCCATATCTTTTTGATAAGCTTCATGCACCTTGTCATGATCAATATTGTCGCACGGAAACATGTTTACTTGATGGATACTTTGTGTGTGCTAACCATTGTATTTCCAAGTGTACTTTGTGTTTGCTCATTTTGCATGTACCACATACCGGAGACACCTTGGAGTACTTGGATTGCGCCATGCCTTCAACTCCGTCCAACTACAAGTCCGTCCTCGATAACCGTTTCCATGGTGATGAGGATCACGATCCGAGGTCAGATTTTCCCCAAGGGGGGGGGGAGATGATGCGGAGCATCCCACGTTCATCCCCATGTACACTCCGACTACTCCCCAAGTCCCAAGAGGACATATGACGAGACCTCGAACATACGGCATTAGACACAAGGTGAACTCGCTCCTCTCCGAACTTTCACTTTCTACATGTGAGACATGGCTACTACCTCCAACGTGTGTGCTATGCATGATCAGGTACTTAGAGGAAAGCCACAGAGCCACCACATCCAACAGACGAGCTAGCGAGGACGCCAAGTACAAGGACCAAGAGAAGAAGCTGCCAGAAATCTATAGCCACCGGACGACCGGTCTGGACCGGACGTCCAACACTTGGAGTCTTCACCAGCCAGCCCAAGTCCTAGCCAGCGAGACCTATAGCGGTCGGACGACAGACGCTGACCGGGCGTCCGACATCCTCCAGCGCCCGGACGACCGACCCTATCTAGAAATCCGACGATGGCTTTCCCGAGCCAAAACACCGGACGTCCGACAAGTACCGGACGACCGGACCCTCGCGAGCCACCGGATGTCCGGTACCCGTCGGACGTCCGACGCCTGTCTGTGCACAGTGTATCGGGACAAGCCCATGTATCCCTTCGCCCTCACTTACCCCTTCGTGGCCCTAGACTATATATACTCCTCCACCTCCACCATTTGAGGGTTAGCATTGGTTTAGCTCATTAGAGAGATAGAGCATTGCTCATTCACATCAGATCTACTCCTCGAGAGAGACCGCGGCCTCTTTGGAGAAGATCCCTTTGGATTCAAGACCTCCTCGCGGAGAAGAACATCAAGACCTCCTCACGGAGAAGACTGGCTACCCTTGTATCGTCCCTAGTTGATCGTGTACCATGTGAACTCTTATGTATCCGAGGATCTAGCACATGTGTGACTATCTTGTGTTGGTTTAGTGTTTCTCCCGTGTTTTCCCTTGTGTTTCCCCTCATTTCCCCCTTGCGTTCTTCGAGTTCATCGCGGGATCCACTCCTTTCGTGAAAGATCGGGTGCTTAGGGTTCTACCCTACATCATCCTCGTAATGGTCCTCCACCTCTACAGTAGCAGCAGGAGCTACAGAAGCATCAACAGCGGCACCAGAATTTTACCCAGGGTCAATGGGAACGAGTTGTGCTCGTCCCACTTTATTTGGAAGGCGACGTTGTTGTTGTTGTTGTTGTTGTTGTTGTTGTTGTTGTTGTTGTTGTTGTTGTTGTTGTTGTTGTTGTTGTTGTTGTTGTTGTTGTTGTTGTTGTTGTTGTTGTTGTTGTTGTTGTTGTTGTTGTTGTTGTTGTTGTTGTTGTAGATGTGCGTTAGGTGCAGCCGTTGGTGGTGGTGGAAGACTCGTGAGCAATTCATTAAACTTGTTATCGAGCTTTGTTTCAAATGCCTTCTCAATGCCATCTATCTTCTCCATGGCCTCTTCAAATCTATTTAGCACATCTTCCACCTGTCCACTCATCATTTGCTGAAACTTATCATGTAACTCTTTGTTTGTCATGTTCTCCTAGTCAATCTCGTCGGCTTGTGATCCTGCCATGGTTAGCTGCAATAGAAACACACAAGAATATGATCCTACAGACTACTAGGAAGTGGTGGTGATGGTGTGGTGGACATTCACAAATCCGTCAAGCGAATCTCAAATTCTTACCAGTTCTTACCAGGAAGCAGGTGGTGATCAGCAACCGTTGTAGTCAAAACTCTCAAAGCTTGGATAGAGCGATTACCAAGAAGAGTCAAACACACGACATAGATGTTTGTGGAGCTAGGAAGGCTTATAATATGGTAGCAAAACGGGTCAGCAATAATCAATTCAGGTATCCAAAGTTGAATAAACGCTCAACGACGGTACTGTGCTGGTCCTAGGCTAGACCGTACTAGAGACGCGAGCCTAGAACACTAAAAAATCACGACGCTGCACGTAAACAAGGGAGGAGCACACTCTGAAATTTTTCTTTTTTTCACCTTTTTTGCACTTTTCTTTGCTCCGCAACAATTTTTTTCGAAAAAGTCTACAAAAGTCCTAAAAACTGCCTAGCCAGAATTTTCTAGACTTAGTTTTTTTTAAACTGGAACTATTTTTCTTCTGCGGATGGCTCGGAAGTTGGGGAGTCCTACTCTATCAGGACTCAGAGTATCGCATGATCTGGAAATCGAAAACAAAGCAACAATTACTGGACTCGGACTAGGACTGGTGGCGGAGATGAATCTGGTGGGATCGCAGACTGGTGGCGGAGATGAATCTGGTGGAACTCAGACTGGTGGTGGATATATGTTGCAGGTGGACTCGGATTGGCGTGATGGCGACTGATATTTGGTGGCGTATATGGACTCGGATTGGCGGTGAATATGTGGTGGTGGTATATGGCAGCGACGATGAAGTTTGTGTGGTGGTGGTATATGGCAGCAGCAATGATGATGATGCGGTGGTGATATATGGCAGCGTCGATGTGACAACCTTTGAACAAAACTCGAAACTCTAAAGGACTAGACACTAAGACCAGCAACTTGACACGATGATGCAACCACAAATTCAACAAAGCAAATACAGAAAAGATTATGCAAAGGCTCAGATTGGTTCAGATATGATGAACTAACCCTAAATTTTTTTGTTGGCTTTTTCGTGGACTGTAGGTATGAAGAACAGGCTCGATCTAAACTACGAAAAACTATAAAGTTTCACCGAGCAACCTAGAAATTTGATACCACTTGATAGAGGCAAAGGTGTCCCGTCTTTCGATGAGATGGTGGCTATCATTTTGGAGGAAGTCGACTTTGACGATCCGACTACGATCGTGCGAGGACGTCGCGCCTTAGCAATCGCTAAACCAACTCCGAGAGGTTATTGACCATGCCGGAGGACGATGAACCTGACCACGAAGGTCTGTTTTCCTGCAGGCAAGCGAAGAACAAGCAAGAAACTAAAATTGCAATCTGGATATTGCGAATATAAGAGGAAAGCTTTATTGATCAAGGTGGGGTTCTGTGACACCTTTGTCTGGTCGTTGTACACAAACGAAGTACGCAAAGTTGGAGCTATGGCGAACTTTAATCTAAACAAAACCCAAAGTCTAAACGACGCCTAAGGGCTGTATATATGGAGGAAGAGGGGGGAATTTCGTGGCCCTTGGAGGAGGGGTCCGAAACCAACCCTAACTCTTGTTTCCCCACACATACGGACTCTAAAAACAGCCTATACTTAAGTATTTTGAAAATACATGGGCCTGGCCCAATAATAAGGTGACACAGCACCTAGAATAGCCTCTAGATGAAATTTATGAAGTGGCATCTGGTATATTTCATCCAAGGCTTCATGCACTCCTTATGGTGGCTTCAAAGTCCTGAAATCATCACTTGTAACTCCGTTCTTGATCCCCTTGCGCATGCCATCATCTCCATGCTTGGTCTTGCTACAATGTTCATCCCTCTTATCCATGCCAGGCCCGTCATTTGTAAGCAAAAAAAAATGTATCCAATTTAGGGAACATCATATTCTCATGAACATTAGAATCATTACCAAGAAACGAAAGTACCTGATAATTTAATTGGCGTGCGCGAGCTCTAGTAATTGGTCCAGTATGTATAGCAGCAGGGGCTGTGGGTGTAACAATGGTATTGATGTCCTCATCATCCCCCCTTCTTGAAATGAAGTCGTCCTCGACGGAAGCTCATCTTCCTCACCCAAATAAGGCTTCAAATCTGCAATGTTAAAAGTGGGACTAACCCCAAAATCTACAGGCAGCTCAAGTTTATATGCATTATCATTTATTTGCTCTAACACCTTAAAAGGACCATCAGCACGTGGCATTAGCTATGATTTGCGCAATTTAGGAAATCTATCCTTACGCAAATGTAACCAAACAAGATCTCCAGGTGCAAACACAACATGTTTTCTACCCTTATCTTCAACAAGTTTATATTTAGCATTCGTACGCTCAATGTTTTCCTTAGTTAACTCATGCATTTTTAAAATCAATTCAGCACATTCTTTAGCATCAAAATTAACCTTCTACGAAGAAGGAAGAGGCAACAAATCAATAGGTGCACGAGGTAGGAAACCATACACAATTTCAAAAGGGCACATCTTAGTGGTAGAATGCAATGAACTATTATAAGCAAATTCAATATGAGGCAAGCATTCTTCCCACATTTTCTTATTATTCTTCAAAACATCCCTAAGCATAGTAGACAATGTTCAATTGACTACTTCAGTTTGTCCATCAGTTTGGGGGTGACAAGTACTACTAAAAAGTTGTTTAGTCCCCAACTTAGCCCATAAACATCTCCAAAAGTGGCTAAGAAATTTAGTATCACGATATGAAACAATAGTATTTGGCACACCATGTAAGCGAATAATTTCACGAAAGAACAAATCAACAACATTAACAGCATCATCGCTTTTATGAGATGGTATAAAGTGTGCCATTTTCGATAACCTATCCACGACAACAAATATGCTATCCCTCCCCTTCTTTGTTCGAGGTAAACCTAAAACAAAGCCCATAGATATATCCTCCTAAGGAACACCAGGTACATGCAAAGGCATATATAAACCATGAGGATTTAGTCGTGACTTAGCTTTTTGACATGTAGCGCAGCGAGCAACAAAACGCTCAACATTCCGTCTCATCTTTGGCCAAAATAAATGTGTAGAAAGTATGTCCTCTGTCTTCTTCACGCCAAAGTGTCCCATTAATCCTCCTCCATGAGCCTCCTGCAACAACAAATGACGAACAGAGCTAGCTAGAATGCATAGCTTGTTAGCACGAAACACAAATCCATCATTAATGACGAACTTGTTCCACGTTCTTCCTTCTTTACAATTCTGCATTACTTCTTTAAAATCAGCATCATGTACATATTGATCTTTGATGGTCTCCAAACCAAATATTTTGAAGTCAAGTTGTGAAAGCATAGTATAGCGACGAGACAAGGCATCAGCAATAACATTTTCTTTACCCTTCTTGTGTTTAATGACATAAGGGAAAGTCTCAATGAATTCAACCCATTTAGCATGCCTACGATTTAGTTTAGCTTGACTTTTAATATGTTTCAAAGATTCATAATCAGAATGTATAACAAATTCTTTGGTCCATAAATAATGTTGCCATGTTTCTGTAGTCCGAACAAGAGCATATAATTCTTTATCATAAGTAGAATAATTCAGACTAGGCCCACTCAATTTTTCATAAAAGTATGCAACAAGTTTGCCATCTTGTAATAACACTCCTCCTAATCCAATTCCACTAGCATCACATTCAAGCTCAAAAGTCTTATTAAAATCAGGAAGTTGGAGTAAAGGAGCATGTGTTAAATTATCTTTCAATACCGTGAAGGCTTCTTCCTGTGCGGTACCACAAACAAAAGGCACATCCTTCTTTGTAAGCTCATTGAGAGGTGCGGCAATGGTGCAGAAATATCTCACAAAACGCCTATCGAATCCAGCGAGGCCAAGAAAACTCCTCACTTGTGTGACCGTTTTGGCCTGCGGCCAACTCTCAATAGCTTCAATCTTGGCTTTATCAACTTCAATTCCCTGGGTTGTAACAACATAGCCAAGAAAAGATACTTGGTCGGTGCAGAAGGTGCACTTCCCAAGGTTACCAAAGAAACGTGCATCACGTAGAGCAATAAAAACAACACGCAAATGTTCCAAATGTTCCTCCAAAGATCTGCTATAAATCAGTTTATCATCAAAATAGACTACCACAAATTGTAACACCCACGATGCGACTATATCTCCCATGTGTCGGAGCATGACTTAGAGGCATAACCGCATAGTAGGCATGTCGCAAGAGGGGTAATATTTACACATCCCATGTACTGAATAAGAGAGGGATAAAGAGTTGGCTTACAATCGCCACTTCACACAATACATAAATATAGCATTACATCATCCAGAATACAATCAAGGTTCGACTACGGAAGCAAATAAAGAAAGACAACCCCAAATGCTACATCCCCGATCGCCCCAACTGGGATCCTCTACTGATCATCCGAAAAGGAAACATAGTAACGTCCTGAATCGTCGTCGAACTCCCACTTGAGTTCGGCCGCGTCCCCTGCACTGGCATCATCGGCACCTGCATCTATTTTTTGGAAGTAATATGTGAGTCACGGGGACTCAGCAATCTCACACCCTCGCGATCAAGACTATTTAAGCTTAAGGGTAGGAAAGGGGTAGTGAGGTGGAGCTGCAGCAAGCACTAGAATATATGGTGGCTAACTTACGCAAATGAGGGCAAGAAGAGGAGCAAAGCACGGTCGAGAAGCTATAATGATCGAGAAGTGATCCTAAAGCTACTTACGTTCAAGCATACACGAGACTGTGTTCTCTTCCCGGACTCCGCCGAAAAGAGACCATCACGGCTACACACGCTGTTGATTCATTTTAAATAAGTTAAGTGCCAGGTTCTCTACAACCGGATATTAACAAATACCCATCTGCCCATAACCGCGGGCACGGCTTTCGAAAGTTCAAAACCCTGCAGGGGTGTCCCAACTTAGCCCATCACAAGCTCTCACGGTCAATGAAGGATATTCCTTCTAGCGGGAAGACCTGATCAGTCTCGGAATCCCGGTTACAAGACAATTCGACAATGGTAAAACAAGACCAGCAAAGCCGCCGAATGTGCCGACAAATCCCTATAGGAGTCGCACGTATCTCGTTCTCAGGGCACACCGGATAGGTCAAGCTATGAGTAAAACCAACCCTCAAGTTGCCTCGAGGTGGCCCCGCAGGTTGCCCGTTTTGGACCAACACTCAAAGGAGCACTGGCCCGGGGGGGGGGGGGTAAAATAAAGATGACCCTTGAGTCTGCAAAACCCAAGGGAAGGTATATGGTGGTAGGTAGGCAAATGGTAAAACCAAGGTTGGGCCTTGCTGGAGGTGTTTTATTCAAAGTGAACTGTCAAGGTGTTCCCATAACACCCAACTGCGTAAGGAACGCGAAATCAAGGAACATAACACCGGTATGACGGAAACTAGGGCGGCAAGAGTGGAACAAAACACCAGGCATAAGGCCGAGCCTTCCACCATTTACCAAGTATATAGGTGCATTAAAGTAAACAAGATATAATAATGATATCCCAACAATAATCATGTTCCAACAAGGAACAAACACCATCTTCACCTGCAACTAGCAACGCTATAAGAGGGACTGAGCAAAGCGGTAACATAGCCAAACAACGGTTTGCGGGGAAAGGTGGGTTATAGGCTTGACATGGCAATATGGGAGGCATGATAAATCAAGTGGTAGGTATCGCGACATAGCAAAAGAGCGAGCAACTAGCAAGCAAAGATAGAAGTGATTTCGAGGGTATGGTCATCTTGCCTGCAAAGTTCTCCGAGTTGACGAAAGCCGGATCCTCGTAAGCGTACTCAACAGGTTCCTCGATCATGAACTCGTCTCCCGGCTCTACCCAAAGCAAGAACAGAAACAAAAGGACCAACAATCAATCACTGTGCAATGCGCAAGCAACATGATGCAAAACATGGCATGACATGCGGGATGTGATATGCAATGCATATGCGTGCTTCCGAAAGGAAAGATTGAACCAAGCATCAACTTGGCATACCAAGTTTGCCGCTGGAAAGATGAGTTGATTTTGGTCGAAATCAATATAAAGATCACCGAACTCGGATGCACGGTTGCAAATGCCAAGCAAAACAAGAATGACACAATTGTGCGATTAACAACACGATGCCATCTAGAATGCAACAAGAAACTAAGCTACTACACTCCAACATAGCAACAAAGCACATGGCAGTGATCTACTCAAGATGCTTGACAAAAGATGAACACTAAGCTACGGCTAAATGACACAATAGCAGGTTCAAACAAGCATGGCAAAAGTGCAAAAGATATCAGCATCTCAGAGTTGGCGAAAATCACAACATGCCAGGAATTAACATCAGGAAGCAATGTTTAGAGCAAGATAACAACATGCTACAGGAATAGGACATAACAAACCAAGGCATGGAATGAATCTACTCAAAGCATAGAACAAAAGTCCCTTACTGACCAAAAGCCAAAAAGGATCAGAAAATATGATGGCACCCATGTAAACATAGCAAGTTTCGTTAACAGATTCAGACTTAGCAGAAAGCTGGACATGGCAAAAACAGAGTTACGAAGGCCTCTTTGCGAGCTCGATTCACTCACCACACGACATTGCATGACAAGATAAGCATAGCATCAGCAAGAAGGCATGTTCATGAAGCTAACCATGACAAGAACAATCTCATAGCATGCATCGATCAACTACAACAACCTTGGCAAAATTGATTAACACGTAAACAATCTGCCAGGAACATTTTATAGCAAAAGTAGAGCAAGATTGAGTCATGCTAGGGCACTCCATAAATGCAAACAGGGGCATGGATGGATATAGCAGAACCATATGCCCAAATCATCCTTACTGAACATACTCAAAAGAAGCATGGATCTCACTGTAGCAGCATGAATACATGGCCTAAAAATAATAGTAGGGAATGACAGTGAAATTTTAAGTCCCTGAAATCAGCAATATTACGAGAGCTACTTTTCATGCATGTGCTAGTCACCACAAAGATCACAAAAATACATGTCATACACCCCTGCAAAGATGGCATGGCATAGCCCAAAACACATGTAGATCTCAAGTCCATATGCAGCACACAATAAATGTAGCAAAAATGACAAATGCTCATACTCTGCTAAGAAACAGGAACTAAAATTTTATAGCACTCTTGCATCAACGATTTGGGCATCAAGATGGACTCAAATAAGCCGGTCACAATGGAACAAAATGAAGAGCACATCCAGATGAACATTTTGATATATCACACGCGCAAAACGGAGCTACGGATGAGAAGTTATGGCAGGTATAACAGAGCTAGAAAATATAGCAGAGAAGGGACTTAGTGAAGAAAATGAAGTCAACCATAGATCTAGGGTTCGTCGGGTGCGCGGATCCTA
>NC_041392.1:364159259-364184958 GCF_002162155.2 Triticum dicoccoides
CTCGGCGAGGCGAGGCGCTGGCGGCGACCGGTGGCCGGCGGTGGCGACGTGGCAGCGGAGCCGGCGACCGGTGAGGCGGCTGGGAGGACGCAGTCGCGAGGCGGCGGGGTCCTTCGCGGGGCTGCGGTGCCCGAACCAGGCCGGGAGGGCCTCCCGCGGGCCCTACGGGCTTCGGCGGCGGCGGCGGTGAAGTGGGGCTCGGCCCGTTGACGTGGCACGCAACGGTTGGCGAGGGGTCGGTGGCGAACGTGTTCGGCGCCGGGCGGACATGTCCAGCGCGCGGAGGAAGGGGGAGACTAGGGTTAGACTGCGCGAATTTTGAGAGGGGATCACTTATTTATACATTGAAGGTGGGAGTGTCCAAATGGAGAGCGGTTTTCGGCCACGCGATCATGATCGAACGGCCGAGGGGTTTTGGATGGGTTATTGGGCCACTTTGGAGGGGTGTTGGGCTGCAATACACACGAGGCCTTTAGGGTCCCCGGTTAACTGTTGGAGTATCAAACGGACTCCAAATGGCACGAAACTTGACAGGCGGTCTACCGGTGGTGTAACAAGGCCGCTAGGCAAATCTCGGTCCATTCCGAGAAAGTTTAACACCCGCTCATGAAAAGAGGCAAAAGGGGGCGCGGGAGGACATAGGAGTGTCGGATTGCAAAATGGACAACGGGGAAAATGCTCGAATGCATGAGACAAACACGTATGCAAATGCGATGCACATGATAACATGATATGAGATGCATGACATGGACAAAATGCAAAACGAAGACCAAAACTCAACCACGAATCTCATAACTTAAAGCCGAAAATGGCAAGAGTTGGAGTACAAAAATGGTAAGTTACATCGGGGGTGTTACACAAATCGTCCAATGAAAGCACGTAAAACTTCGTCCATTAGTCTCATGAAACTACTAGGTGCATTAGTTAACCCAAAAGGCATGACTAACCACTCATATAAACCAAAATTAGTTTTAAATGCTGTTTTCCATTCATCTCCCAATTTCATACGAATTTGATGGTATCCACTACGCAGATCAACTTTGGAGAAAACTCAATTCATCAAGCATATCATCTAGCCTAGGAATAGGATGACGATAACGAATAGTAATATTATTAATGCCTCTACACACACATACGCGACGTACCATCCTTTTTAGGCACTAGTATAATAGGAACAACACAAGGACTAAGAGATTCGCGTATGTAACCTTTGTCGAACAGCTCCTGTACTTGACGCATAATCTCCTTCGTCTCCTCTGGATTGGTACGGTATGGTGCATGGTTGGGTAGCGATGCACCGGGAATTAAGTCAATTTTTTTCACTTTTTTTCCTCTTTTTTTGCCCCGCAACAATTTTTTTCGAAGAAGTCTACAAATGTTCTAAAAACTTCCTAGCCAGAACTTTCCAGACTTAGTTTTTTTAGTTTGGAACTATTTTTCCACTGTGGGTAGCACGGAAGTTGGGGAGTCCTACTCTGTCACGACTCGGAGTATGGCATGATCTAGAAATGCAAAACAAAGCAACAAATACTGGACTCGGACTAGCGGCGGAGATGAATCTGGTGGAAACTCAGACTTGTGGCGGATATATGTAGGGCGGTGGAACTCGGGCTGGTGGCGAATCGGTGATGGAGGTGGACTCGGATTATCGTGATGGCGGTGGATATGTGGTATATGGCAGCGGTGATGATGATGGTGGTATATGGCAGCGGTGATGACGATGGTGGTATATGGCAGCGGTGATGACGATGGTGGTATATGGCAGCGGTGACGATGATGGTGGTATATGGCAGCGGTGATGACGATGGTGGTATATGGCAGCCATGATGATGATGGTGGTATATGGCAGCGGTGATGATGATGGTGGTATATGGCAGCGATCATGATGATGATGCGGCGACGGCGTGACAACTTGTGAATGGAACTCAAAATTCTAAAGGACTAGACACAAAGACGAGCAACTAGACACGACGATGCAACCGCAAATTCAACAACGCAAAACCCTAAAAAGATTATGCAAAGGCTCAGATTGGTTCAGATATGATGAACTAACCCTAAATTTTTGTTGTTGGCTTTTTCGTGGACTGTAGGTATGAAGAATAGGCTCGACCTAAACTATGAAAAACTATAAAGTCTCACCGAGCAACCTGGAAATCTGATACCACTTGATAGAGGCAAAGGTGTCCCGTCTTTCGATGAGATGGTGGCTATCGTTTTGGAGGAAGTCGACTTTGACGATCCGACTACGATCGTGCGAGGACGTCGCGCCTTAGCAATCGCTAAACCAACTCCGAGAGGTTATTGACCATGCCGGAGGACGATGAACCTGACCACGAAGGTCTGTTTTCCTGCAGGCAAATGAAGAACAAGCAAGAAACTAAAATTGCAATCTGGATATTGCGAATATAAGAGGAAAGCTTTATTGATCAAGGTGGGGTTCTGTGACGCCTTTGTCTGGTCGTTGAACACAAACAAAGTACGCGAAGTTGGAGCTATGGCGAACTTTAATCTAAACAAAACCCAAAGTCTAAAGGACGCCTAAGGGCTGTATATATGGAGGAAGAGGGGGAATTTCGTGGCCCTTGGAGGAGGGGTCTGAAACCAACCCTAACTCTTGTTTCCCCACACATACGGACTCTAAAAACAGCCTATACTTAAGTATTTCGAAAATACATGGGCCTGGCCCAATAAGAAGGTGACACAGCACCTAGAATAGCCTCTAGATGAAATTTATGAAGTGGCATCTGGTATATTTCGTCCAAGGCTTCATGCACTCCTTATGGTGGCTTCAAAGTCCTGAAATCATCACTTGTAACTCCGTTCTTGATCCCCTTGCGCATGCCATCATCTCCATGCTTGGTCTTGCTCTAGTGTTCATCCTTCTTAACCATGCCAGGCCCTTCATTTGTAAGCAAAACAAGTGTATCCAATTTAGGCAGCATCATATTCTCATGAACATTAGAATCATTACCAAGAAACGAAAGTACCTAATAATTTAATTGGCTTGCGCGAGCTCTAGTAATTGGTCCAGTATGTATAGCAGCAGGGGATGTGGGAGTAACAATGGTATTGATGTCCTCATCACTTGGTGTTCTTTTGAGTCATAATGGCCACACACCAAGATTTCACTCGAAAACAGATCCGGCAAGAAAACGGCGAACAAAAAAGAGAGGCGAATAAAACGACAAATTTTTGTGAAGTGGGGGAGAGGAAAACGAGAGGCAAATGGCGAATAATGTAAATTGCAAGGATATGAGATTTGTGATTAGGAACCTGGTATATGTTGAAGATCCTCCCCGGCAACGGCGCCAGAAATTCTCCTTGATGGCAGCTGGAACTTCGTCGGTATTTCCCTAGAGAGGGAGGGATGATGCAGCACAGTGGCGGTAGGTATTTCCCTCAGTTATGAAACCAAGGTTATCGAACTAGTAGGAGAACCAAGCAACACAACGTAAACAACCCCTACACACAAATCACAACACCTCGCAACCCGATGTGTTAAAGGGGTTGTCAATCCCTTTCGGGTAACAACGCCAGATATTGGTGCGTGACAGTAAAAAGGTTGTAATAGATTGGATAAATAGATTGCAAATAAAATAAAGTGCCGCAAAGTATTTTTGTATTTTTGGTTTAATAGATCTGAAGATAAAAGCAAGGAAAAAGTAGATCGCAAAGGAAAATATATGAGAAATAAGACCCGGGGCCGTAGGTTTTACTAGTGGCTTCTCTCGAGAAAATAGCAAACATTGGGTAAACAAATTACTGTTGGGCAATTGATAGAACTTCAAATAATTATGACGATATCCATGCAATGATCATTACATAGGCATCCCGTCTAAGATTAGTAGACTGGCTCCTGCCTGCATCTACTACTATTACTCCATACATCGACCGCTATCCAGCATGCATCTAGCATATTAAGTTCATGGAAAAATGGAGTAATGCAATAAGAATGAGGACATGATGTAGACAAGATCCGTTTATTTATATGGTGGTAGATATAGATCTTGTCTTTTTATCCTTAGTAGCAACGATACATACGTGTCGGTTCCCTTTCTGTCACTGGGATCAAGCACCGAAAGATCGAACCCTCTACCGGGCACCTCTTCCCATTGCAAGATAAATAGATCGAGTTGGCTGGACAAAACCTGTCATGGAATTGTCACGGCAGATGTCCTAGAGCAAGGACTTAGTCATAGGGCCATCGCACTAGGAAGCTTAAAGGGGTAAATCGGGACAAAAGGACACGAGAGGGTTTTATACTATTTCGGCCCCTTACGATGAAGGTAAAATCCTACGTCTAGTTGGGATTGGTATTGCTGGGGTTTCGATCACCAAGAGGCTCAACTCGCTGGCTTGGTTATCGATTTGTTGTTTCTTGCCCTA
Source organism: Triticum dicoccoides (assembly GCF_002162155.2). NCBI lineage: Eukaryota > Viridiplantae > Streptophyta > Magnoliopsida > Poales > Poaceae > Triticum > Triticum dicoccoides. Next base: position 364,163,646 of record NC_041392.1, read on the forward strand.
AGCCGCCGCCTGGTCGTCCCCTTATATACACAGGCTGATGCCTGGTGGCCTACAGAGTCCCGGCCAGCTCATAATCGTGTCCGGCTCGGTGGCTTCCTTTACATGCCTTTCTTTACAAGTCTTTCCTTACATACAGCGGTTTACAATATCGGGCCTTAAGCCGCCTCCAGGCCCTTGGGCCTTCTATAAGGTTTAATAAACTATCGTCTTGAATGTTTACTGGGCTTCTTGCGTAACCCGCCATTGGGGCTGACCCGGCCCCTCCTGGGCGGGTCATGACTGATAGTAATATCCCCAACATTAGGCCCCAGGTTGACTTTGAATTTCATTCTTTGTCAATCTTCAATACTTAGACAAAAATCCATCTTCTTATCTTCGTTGAAGTTTTCGTAACCTGCCGTGACGTCATCTCTTGAAAACGGAAAGAACTTTCATGACGTCATCTCCCAACGGATCTTTTATTTTTAATGCTTCTCGAGAATCGAGGCGTGTGTGTAGCTAGATAACCTTTATTCGGCTCTCCTCGATTTTCATGCATGTCTGTTCACATCTTTCCTTATAAATAGGCACGCCTCGGCCTTCTCATTCTCCTCTCATACTCCGTCTTCTTCCTCTCGCAAACCCCCTTCTGCTCAAGCTCTGCCGCCGCCGTGCCTCATCTCCATCTCCGTCGACTTTGGCCGCTGCATCAACCCGAACCGATCCAGAGAGACCGCGGCGACCTCCGCAGAAAACCTGCAACCATAAGTGTTCTTTCCTTCGTTTCTCAGATCTGCATTAGGGTTTCTGAGCTCCTGCGTGTTCTCCATATTTCATCATAGTTCATCGTAGTTCTTCCATCGCAAGCCTTTTCTGATCCAAAAAGCTATATATATATATATATATATATATATATATATATATATATATATATATATATATATATATATATATGCTCGCGCGGTAGTGTTTTTGTACCTCTTCTTGATCCACAGATCCCTTTTTCTGATTCAAAGGCTGCTTTAGAACTTTCAGACTCCTCTGCACTAAAATTTTTAGGTCTAGAATTTTTTCCATTTTGAATAGCCATTTGATCTGGAATAATACCAAACAATTTAGGAAACTTGTTTGTCTCAACACTTAGCTTAATTTGCCTTCCTCAAATATCTGTAGTCATGGCGGCTTACCATGCCGGCTTAATTTTCCTTATATGTCATTAGCCCTTAACTAAGCCGCCATTACTTGTTTGCATCATCATTAGTTAACTGTCAATCTCACCATTAAACTGAACCGCATGTTGCCTTTCTTTTCAGTTCGTCTTTCACATCATGCCATCCAAAGCACCAACCATGTGTAACTGGGTTCCCTCAACCATAACTGAGGAACGTTTGAAAGAGTTCTTCACCATAGGATTTCTGCCAGCGAAAACCGTCATGTCTTACCGTGCCCCTGACTCGGAAGAAGAACAACCCAATCTAAGAGACGGCGAAGTGATCGTTTTCACTGACCACATGAACCGTGGCTTCTCACCGCCTGGCTCAAAGTTCTTCAGAGAGGTCCTCCACTTTTTCAAGCTCCATCCTCAAGATATCGGGCCTAAGTCCATATCTAACATCTGTAACTTCCAAGTACTCTGTGAAGTATATCTTCAACAAGAGCCGACCGCGGAGTTGTTTAGAGAATACTTTTATCTGAACCGGCAGAACGAGTGCACCAACGGCCTTAGCTTAGAGCTTGGAGGCATATCAATTCAGCGCCGGTAGGGTGCCGTCTTCCCCCTCATTATCTTACCAAGTCACCCAAAGGACTGGAACCAGACTTGGTTCTACTGCCAGGATACTTCACCAGCAAACGAGAAGCCACTGCCAGGTTATCGCCCCGATCGTCTTGACTCCAAGTTCGCGCTTCCTGATAAGCTTACTATCGCTGAACGCAAGAGGCTGATACCATCCATCAAAAGGATCAATGCTCTGTTGGGGAACGGGTTAACTGGAGTTGATCTGACCCGCTGCTGGATCTCATGGCGGGTCATCCCTTTAAGCCACCGGTCAAAGCTCATGTATGAGTATGGTGGAGGCCCGGATGACTCTCTTCGTCACAACCCCGTTCAATTGACAGAAGAAGATATTTTCTCAATGTCGGCCCTTCTGGTGAACGGGAAATACGAAGATTGCAGCATTGTTGGGTTAAACCCCTTCTGCAAGCTTAACCCGATGCCAGAAGTAAGGATATTGTTATTTCTCTCCTTTATATTTTCCCAGTCGTATTATTTTAATACTTGCCTGCCTTCTTTATCTTGTTTTTACATGTCTGCAGGCCAACTCTGACTTCTGGAAAGTTAAATATGACCATGAGGCTGCCAAGAAAGCGAAAGCCGCCACCATAAACGCCAAGAAAACGACCCGGAGGTTGAAAAAGAAGAAAAAGAACACTGCTGAAGATTGGATGAAGCTTGATGACACATCTGATTTGGAGGTAGCCCTTGATTCCCTTGGCCAATTTTTTAACAATCTTATTGACACTGATCCTTACCAGGATGACACTAGGGCCAGTCAGGCTGTGGAAGCAGAGGTAACTATCATTTCCTCCGACTCAGAGCCCTTGCCAAGACAAAAAGTTCGACGAGTGATCTGTAAAGTAAGGTTTTCTAACCTTTTAGCTCACTTGGATCCCAACTTTCGTTTGAAAAAGCAGCAACATGAAAGCCGCCGTCAAGCTCGGACTGAAGATGAGCCGGCTGTCGTTCTTGAACAAACTCCTCAGAAGCACCCGAATGAGGTTTACTTATTTCTATCTTTAACTCTGTTTAATGGATTCTTCCCCTTGTATTACTTTAACTCTATTTTATATTTTCAGGAGGTGTCTCACTCTTCTGGTGACTCATCGTAGACACAATTTCGGGCCTCCAAGACTGCCCCTAGGTAAAAAATCATCATGTTTTCTGGGTTGTTCAAATTGTATCTTTATACTGACAAGCCTGCAACATTTTTCTTAGTGGCCAAGCTAAATCTAAGAAGGCAAAGGTAGTTAAACCGGCGGAAGATCTGCCAGTGCTTGCATCTGACCCGGCCAGGCCATCTTCTCCATTAACCGACGCTCCAGAAGACCCGCCTGTTGATGCAGAAGCAAATCCTCCTGAGTCATCGTTTGATGAGACCACTGTGAACCCTTCTGCTACTGGACCATCAAGCTCAGCCAACCCGCCATCACCGTCTGCACAAGACGTTCAGATCATCGGGAGTCGCTTTATTGAACCAGGCAATCCATCTGTGCTGGCTCGGTGTACTGCGAAACAAGAGGCATTGGAGAGGCAGCAAGTGCGCTTTGACGTTGCCAATTACGACCATCTAAATGCCAACGATATTTTATCCGGCTATCTCAGCCACGTGCACTCCAGTCGCGACTCTAAGATCGAAATGGTCAAACAGTTGCAGCTGAAATATGAGGTATGTTCTTCCGGCTTATCTATATTCCTTCAGCCCCCAAGTCTTTAGATTATGAGACAACCGGAATGATCTGTAGACTTTAGCATATAGGCCAAGACCTTTACCTTTGATTTTCTTGAATTCAATAAAATAGAACGAAACTTCACCTGTAGTCCCCAAGGGCCGGCTCTTTTTGATCATAAATGAGCCGGTACCTTAAATTGTTTGTACCGTATTCAAAGAACTTAATATTCCGGCTTAACCTTGACAAACTTGCTGAACTGCATACATTAGCCCCCAAGTGCCAAGTGCTGCTACTTTGTAAAGTATTTGGGACTTAAAGTATGCCTGTAGAGTCATAAGAAATTGTTTTGGCATACATTAGCCCCCAAGTGTCAAGTGGTTTTTTGCAAAGTACTTGAGACTTGAAACTTGATATTTGAGCCTTTGAGCAAAATCTGGACTTATCTGAATATGTATTCTTTGCAGAATGCCTTATCTGAACTGAACTCGCAATTGACTGATGCGAAGACCCGGCTAGCAGGTCAGGAAACAGAAATCAAGTCTGCTAACTCCAAATTGCAAGTAAGTCTCTCTAAGACGGAAAACTTAAAGACCAGTTTGGCTGCCAAGAAGAAGACCTGGGTAGAGGAAAAAATGCTTCTGACACAACGCGCTGAGAGAGCTGAAGCAGCCCTTGAAGAGGTGTCAACAGAGCTGAACGGCTTAAAGGGCCGGGTGTCTAAAATGGTGGCCGCCATCTTTGGTAAGCCGTCCGTTTTTAATCTTATGTACTTTTTGCTGATCCGGAATATAAGCCGCCAACTGACTTTGTTTTTAAAACATGCGCAGGTCCACGAAGCAAGAATCTCAGCCAAGATCCTTTGATTAAACTGAAGGCAGTGTACACTTTAGTAGAACAACTGTATATTGGCGCACAGCGGGCACTTGCCACCATCTCTCCTGCCAATCAAGGACCCAACCGGCTCAGTGATGTTTCGAAGAAACTATCAATCCTGCCTGCCAGATTTCAAGAAGTGAAGCGCTCCTGTGCGCGAGCCAGGGCTTTGACTGCCCTGAGCCGCTCCAAGGCTTGGGTGCCAGACCTATACCCGGTGGACGTGGCCAGAGGCTATCCCACCGTGAAGGAAGACGGATCTCCCTTTGAGCAGGATGACTTCATGGCTTGTGTGCGCGGAGTCTGGCCTCAGGCAACTACCCTTGGAGATGATACCAACATTGACAAATATTAGCCGGGTTTTGATGCTGAAAATAAGAAGATGGCGACTCCCTCGTACAAGGTGACGGATTTGATCCCGCCTGTAAGAGAAAATACATTTGCCCCGGAAGTTGACCCGGCAGGCCTGATCGACGATGAAGCAGAATTCGTCGCCGTGAATGGTTTTGACTGGTCAAAACCAAACTTCCAGCCAACAGAGGGCGGTGAACCGGCGAGGGAGGAATAATAACCATCTTCATTGGTTTATAAAAAGCCGTGTAATAGTTTAGCTGTGAAAACACTGAATGCCTTGCTTATGCCATCGTGCATAAAACACTGTATGTGACTCTGTTTTTCCTGATGGCAATATATGCATTATATTGGATGATTGTTTCTGCAACACTTTAACTCTGTTCCCTATAGATACAAGAGAAAAGACTGGCTGGGCAGCTTAGAACCGAACGGGTTAAAACACCCGGCTTATATCCAATATGTTTATCATAATAGAAAACAGAAAATAGATATAAATAAAGGACAAGGGCTGAAACTAACTCTTTAGTTAATGCAGCAGGAAATTATATATAAATAATAGCCATATTTGTACCTTTGATCCTTAGACCACCGGCTTGAGTAACCCGGGTAATGAAGCTGATAACTCAATCTTTCTGAGAAATCACTACCTTTGAATACTTTAATGATCGTCATACCTTGGTAGCCTTGTTGCCAAATAGACAAGCCGGCGAAGAAGATCTTGCTAATTATTTGCAACAAGAAACTCAAAGGCAAATAACAATTAACAAGTATGATTTAACCTTATATTTAAAGGTTGGTGGCTTCTGATTCGAATACGATCAGTAAACCAAACCAAAGGGGTTAAGCTAAGGTTCGAATACGACCATACAGCCCCAAGTGGCTGTGGCGTTGCGCCGATCAAGAGGGTACCGACAACTATGTTCTCTTTGGTTCGAATACGACTTATGTTTGAACAAGAAGCCCCCAAATGACCTTGAGTGGTTTTTAACGACCCTGATTCGAATACGATCCAAGTCAGACCCAAAAGGGGTTAAGCTATGATTCAGATACGATCAAGAAGCCCCCTAGTGAGTTTGGCCTTGAGCCGATCAAGAGGGTTACGACAACTATGTTCTCTTTGGTTCGAATACGACCTATGTTTGAACAGGAAGCCCCCAAGTGACCATGATAATTGCAGCTAGATTCGAATACCATCATAAGCCGGACCAAAAAGGGTTAGACTTGATTCAAATATTATCAGCTCCTTAATAGTCATTTGAAAATAAGAAATAACAAAGATGCATAATCTTTGAAAAGAAAAGAGACCGATGGTCTTACTTTATTACTTATCATGGTATATGCAATGTTAAAGTATGTACATGATGAGAGCCGGTAGCTCAGGTGTAGTATGGCCGAAGTTGAGCAATGTTCCACGGCCGGCGGGTCTCCTCCTCCGACTTACGTGAATCTTTGTGTTCTCGAACATCAATGAGGTAATACGACCCGTTGTTTAAGTTCTTGCTGACCACAAAGGGTCCTTCCCAAGGTGGGGATAGCTTGTGCGCATCTGACAGATCTTGGATGAGCCGGAGCACCAGGTTGCCTTCCTGAAAAGTCCTGGATTTGACCCGGCGTCTGTGATAACGGCGCAGGTCCTGTTGATAAATTGCTGATCGAGCCGCTGCTAAGTCTCTTTCTTCATCCAACAAGTCAAGTGCATCCTGTCTGGCTTGTTCATTATTAGCTTCAACATAAGCCGCCACACGGGGCGAGTCATGCCGGATGTCACTAGGCAACACTGCTTCTGCTCCATAAACCATGAAGAAAGGTGTGTAACCTGTAGACCTGTTAGGCGTGGTGTTGATACTCCACAACACCGAGGGTAATTCCTCTACCCAACAACCCGACGTTCGCTATAAGGGAACCATAAGCCGGGGTTTGAGACCTTTCAAAATTTCCTGATTGGCTCTCTCAGCTTGACCATTGGATTGAGGATGAGCTACAGAAGAAACATCAAGCCGGATATGCTCACGTTGACAAAACTCCTCCATAGCCCCTTGGGACAGATTAGTGCCATTGTCAATGATAATGCTGTGTGGAAAACCAAAACGGAAGATCACCTTTTTCATGAACTGAACCGTCATGGCCGCGTCACACTTACTCACTGGCTCCGCCTCAACCCACTTAGTGAATTTATCAACTGCCACTAAGAGATGTGTCTTTTTATCCTTAGACCTTTTGAAAGGTCCCACCATGTCAAGCCCCCAGACCGCAAATGGCCAAGTGATTGGAATCATCCGGAGCTGTTGAGCCGGCACATGCGCTCGTCGTGCAAACTTTTGACATCCATCACATCTGCTGACCAGATCCTCTGCATCAGCGTGAGCCATCAACCAGTAAAAACCATGACGAAAAGCCTTGGCCACCAGAGATTTTGACCCGGCGTGATGACCACAATCGCCTTCATGGATCTCACGAAGTATTTCTTGACCTTCTTCGGGGGAAACACGCCGCTGAAACGCTCCGGAGACGCTGCAATGGTATAGTTCTCCATCCGAAATCGTCATTGACTTAGACCGCCGGGTTATCTGTCGAGCCAGGGTCTCATTCGCTGGAAACTCTCCCCGGGTCATGTAAGCCAAGAACGGCATTGTCCAATCTGGGATGACATGAAGAGCCTCCACCAACTGCGCCTCCAGGTCAGGAACAGCTAAATCTTCTTCTGTGGGCAACTTGACAGACGGGTTATGCAAAACATCCAAAAAGGTGTTAGGTGGTACCGGCTTACGCTGAGACCCCAACTGGCTTAAAGCATCAGCCGCTTCGTTCTTTCGACGGTTAATGTGCTCCACCTGATAACCTTTAAAATGCCCTGCAACAGCATCAACCTCCCGGCGATAAGCCACCATGAGATGGTCCTTGGAATCCCACTTGCCTGATACCTGTTAAGCCACTAGATCTGAGTCGCCAAGACATCTGACTCGGCTCAAACTCATTTCTTTTGCTACTCGAAGACCATGGAGCAAGGCTTCATACTCTGTTGCGTTGTTAGTGCACGGAAACATCAACCGTAACACATAACAAAATTTGTCACCTCGTGGAGAGGCTAACACAACTCCAGCCCCCGAGCCTTCCAACTGTCTGGACCCATCAAAATGAATAGTCCAATACGTGTTGTCTGGTTTCTCTTCTGGCATCTGCATCTCTGTCCAGTCATTAATGAAGTCAACCAGTGCTTGAGATTTGATCGCGGTACGTGGCACATACTTCAACCCATGAGACCCAAGCTCAATCGCCCACTTGGCGACTCGCCCAGTGGCTTCTCTGTTTTGAATGATGTCTCCCAAAGGAGCAGAGCTAACCACGGTGATTGGATGTCCTTGAAAATTATGCTTAAGCTTCTGACTTGCCATGAACACCCCATATACGAGCTTCTGCCAATGTGGATATCATTGCTTGGATTCAATTAGCACCTCACTAACGTAGTAAACTGGCCGTTGAACCGGATGCTCCTTGCCAGCCTCCTTGCGCTCCACCACAACAGCCACACTAACAGCTCGTGAGTTGGCGGCCACGTATAACAGCAGCGACTCTTTCTCAACTGGAGCAGCCAGGACCGGCGGCTCAGCAAGCTGTGTCTTCAAATCTTCAAAAGCAGAGTTTGCAGCATCGCTCCAAACAAAATCATCTGTTTTCTTCATCATCTGATACAGAGGCATTGCCTTCTCCCCTAACCGGCTTATGAACCGGCTCAAAGCAGCGACACGACCCGCCAGTCGTTGAACGTCATTGATGCATGTTGGTTTGGCCAGGGATGTAATTGCCTTGATTTTCTCCCCGGTTAGCCTCAATACCTCGGTTAGACACCAAAAAACCCAAGAGCTTGTCGGCTGGGACTCCAAAAACACACTTGGCCGGGTTAAGCATCATTTTGTAGACCCGGAGATTATCGAAAGTCTCTTTCAGATCTGCGACCAAGGTTTCCTCCTTCATGGATTTTACCACTATATCATCCACATAAGCATGAACATTACATCCAATTTGATCATGAAGACAATTCTGCACACATCGTTGATAAGTCGCCTGGGCACTCTTCAGCCCAAAAGGCATAGACACATAGCAGAAAGCTCCAAAAGGAGTGATAAAAGTTGTCTTCTCCTGATCTTTGGCTGCCATCTTGATCTGATGATAACCAGAATACGCATCCAAAAAACTCAAACGTGCGCAACCCGCCGTAGCATCGATGATCTGATCAATACGGGGGAGGGCAGAACGATCAGCCTGACAAGCCTTGTTCAGATCGGTGTAATCCACACACATACGCCAGGTGCCATTCTTTTTTGAGTACAAGCACCGGGTTGGCTAACCACTCTGGGTGAAAGACTTCTACAATGAACCCAGCTGCCAAAAGCCGGGCCACCTCTTCTCCAATGGCCTTGCGCCTTTCTTCATTGAACCACCGGAGAAATTGTCTGACAGGTTTAAACTTTGGATCAATATTGAGAGTGTGCTCAGCGAGTTCCCTCAGGACACCCGGCATGTCTGAAGGTTTCCATGCGAAGATGCCCCGGTTCTCACGGATGAACTCGATGAGCGCGCTTTCCTATTTTGGATCCAAGTTAGCACTGATGATGATCTGCTTGGATGAGTCGCCAGGCACAAAGTCAACCATCTTGGTGTCATCAGCTGATTTGAACTTCAACACCGGCTCATGCTCTGTTGTTGGTTTCTTTAATAACATGATGTCTGCCGGGTCAACATGATCTTTGTAAAATTTTAACTCCTCTGTTGCACATACAGATTCAGCATAGGCAACATCACCTTCTTCACACTCCAAAGCTATTTTCCGGCTCCCGTGTACTGTAATGGTGCCCTTATAACCCGGCATCTTAAGCTGCAAATATACATAACATGGACGAGCCATGAATTTGGCATAAGCCGGCCGTCCAAACAGAGCATGATATGGGCTTTTGATCTTAACCACCTCAAAGGTTAATTTTTCTGCTCTGGAGTCATACTCATCCCCAAAGGCTACTTCTAGTTCAATCTTACCCACCGGGTATGCCGACTTGCCAGGAACCACGCCGTGAAAAACAGTGTTGGATTATTTAAGACTCTTATCAGTCAATCCCATCCGGCGGAACATCTCATAGTAGAAGATGTTGATGCTGTTGCCTCCATCCATGAGTACCTTAGTGAATTAGTATCCACCAACCTGAGGCGCCACCACCAAACCCAAGTGACCCAGATTATCGACCTGGGGTGGGTGATCCTCTCTGCTCCACACAATAGGCTGCTCTGACCAACGTAAGTAACGTGGAACCGCCGGCTCAACGGCATTGACGGCCCTCTTGTGAAGCTTCTGGTCTCTCTTACATAAGCTAGTGGTGAATACATGGTATTACCCACTATTCAGCTGCTTCGGGTTGCTCTGATATCTGGACTACTGCTGCTGATTACCTTGGCCAGGTTGTGGATTATACCCTCCTTGGTTACTAGGATGGCCCTGACCGTGGAATCCTCCTCCACCTAAGACGGCGTCCGGGCCTTGGAAACCGCCTCCACCTGAGCCGCCACCTGGGCCGTGACCTCCATCAAACACGTTTGAATGTTTAAACGCTTCATGATCGTAAAATCTTCCCACAGGTGGGTGGCTGGCTTCTCCCGGGTGCCGTGCTTTGGACAAGGCTCATTCAATAATTGTTCAAGGGTGGGACCTGACCCGCCCGACCGAGGGGGCTGTCTGCCCTTGCGCCGTTGATTTCCGCCTTGTGCATTGGTGTTGGCAACAAACTCATCAGCCTTATGTTTATTACCTCCTTGATTCACTGGGTTATGCTGGTGACCCTTGCCGTTGCTTTTCTTGTTTCCCTTCATTGCCTTTTCTTCATCAGACACCGGGTCCTTGGTAGTATCAGAATAAGCATACTTGACGAGAGCCGCCATCAACGTTCCCATCTCATTACAGTCATGCTTGAGCCGCCCCAGCTTCTGCTTCAGAGGTTCGAAACGGCAATTTTTCTCCAACATTAAGACTGCTGAGCCGGCATCCATCTTATCAGATGAATGTATTATCTCCTTGATCCGGTGCACCCAATGGGTTGTGGATTCACTATCCTCTTGCTTGCAATTGGTAAGGTCCACAATCAACATAGGTTGCTTACACATTTCTTTAAAGTTCTGGATGAACCGGGCCTTCAACTCTGCCCATGAGCCGATAGAATTGGGTGGCAATCCCTTCAACCAAGTACGAGTTGTTCCATCTAACATCATAGTGAAATACTTGGCCATTGCTGCATCGCTGACCTCCAATAACTCCATAGCCATCTCATAACTCTCAATCCAAGCCCCGGGCTGTAAGTTAGCTGTGTAATTAGGCACCTTACGAGGCCCCTTAAAATCCTTTGGCAAATGCTCATTACGTATGCCCGGCACCAAGAAAGGAACGCCTCTGGTTCTTGTGGCCACTCCTGCCTCGACCGAGGTTGCTGGATAAGCCGGAAAAGTTTGATGAGCCGCCTGATCTGCTGCCATTTGAACTGCTCGTTCCGCCTCTTGTCGAATCCTCTCCTGATCCGCCAAGTTAAGGGCTCCAGCCCGCACCGGCTCATACCTGTATGGCCTGTTGTGGCGTTGAGCATTGCTTGACATATCTGCGGATTCCATATGCCTACTGTAATTCGGGCTCCGGCTTGGGTGAGGAGTTGAATGGATCCTGTCTCGACAGTAGGAGTATGCATCCTGCTGCGCCAGAGCTGTTTGAAGAAGTTCTCTTACCCTCCGTGTTTCAACTGCCGCCGGTGAGTCACTTTCCATCGAAAGAGCTGCCAGACGAGCCAATGCTGCGATGAGGTTTTCCAAAGGGTTGGAGAAGTGACCCAGCGGTGTTGGGACGTAATGAGGTGGAGCAGTAATTATACGAGGTGGATCCATGGCACGCGGCTGGACTGGTGCGCCGGGTGTTGTAATCTGGGGTGCCTCCGGCTGGTTACTTCCCCCGGTTCTGGGTGTGTGAAAAAGATTCCTTGGATCAAGCATCAGAGGCAGACGTGATTGGGTTTTCTGATGCCTCCTCCTCATGACCTCGTTCGACGCGTTCAGATCCATCGAGAGCCAGAAGGTCTCCGCTTGAAGCTGTTGAGCACGAACATCCAAAGCCGCCCGCTCTGCTGCCATCCTGACTTCCTCTGCGGCTAGATTTTCCTTAGCTTGCACCATCTCTTTACATACGCGTGCCACCTCTGCGTCATGCTGGGCTTTATCCGCCGGCTCTACCACAGCAGTCAACAGAGTCGTTAGTTTATCCATGAGGTCCATCAAGATCTGAGTCGGGGGGCGCGCGGGGTCTCCTGACCCGGCTGCAGCCGACCCGGTAGCTGTTGCCGCCGCTACTGTAGAGTTCTGCCCGAGCTGTGTCCCTGCCATGAAGACTCTGGCCCAATTCAGCGGCTCAAGAGGGTCCGGAATACTGCTGCCATCGGAACATCCCCCGAGCATGTCATCCTGCAGCTGGTACAAAGAGTCCGTCTCACCCGTTGATGATGCAGTGTCAGAACAGATGGCCGTCTCACCGCCCTCCACCAATCCTTCAGAGTATTCACCGCCGTGGATGCAGCCTACGAAGGCATGCTTCACGGCAGATTGAACATGGGCGGTCCTCGCGCGCCGAGCCATTTCGATGAGGTTGGTGTGGACGTCCGGCTCAGGACCTGACTCGCCGATCCGGCTGATGAAGATGTGAATTCCGCCGAAGGGGGCCTGGTACCCGTACTCAATTGAGCCGGCCTCGGGGCCCCATCCTTCGCCGTCGATGTAGAGCTTGCCGCGGCGACTCTTGGTCATCCGGCCCACAACGTATCCCTTGAGCCCTTCAAAGTTGCCCTTCAAGAGCTCAAATCCACCGTGTGCTGTCCCCACGGTGGGCGCCAACTGTTGTGGAATTGTCACGGCAGATGTCCTAGAGCAAGGACTTAGTCTTAGGGCCATCGCACTAGGAAGCTTAAAGGGGTTAATCGGGACAAAGGACATGAGATGGTTTTATACTAGTTCGGCCCCTTACGATGAAGGTAAAAGCCTACGTCTAGTTGGGATTAGTATTGCTGGGGTTTCGATCACCAAGAGGCTCAATTCGCCGGCTTGGTTATTGATTTGTTGTTTCTTGCCCTAAGCCACCACCGGGTCGTCCCCTTATATACATGGGTTGATGCCTGGTATCCTACAGAGTCCCGGCCGGCTCATAATCGTGTCCGGCTCGGTGGCTTCCTTTACATGCCTTTCTTTACAAGTCTTTCCTTACATACGGCGGTTTACAATATCGGGCCTTAAGCCGCCTCCAGGCCCTTGGGCCTTCTATAAGGTTTAATAAACTATCGTCTTGAATGTTTACTGGGCTTCTTGCGTAACCCGCAATTGGGGCTGACCCGGCCCCTCCTGGGCGGGTCGTGACTGATAGTAATATCCCCAACAAAACCCAAATATCAGAGAAGAAATACGAGGCTATAAGAGATCATGCATAAAAGAGATCAAATAAACTCAAATACTTTCATGGATGTAAAAACATAGATATGATCATAAAATCGAGGTTCATCGATCCCAACAAACATACCGCAAAAGAGTTACATCATATGGATCTCCAAGAGACCATTGTATTGAGGATCAAGAGAGAGAGATGAAGCCATCTAGCTACTAACTACAGACCCGAAGGTCTACAAAGAACTACTCACGCATCATTGGAGAGGCACCAATGGAAGTGGTGAGCGCCTCCGTGATGGTGTTTAGATTGGATCTGGTGATTCTAGACTCTGCGGCAACTGGATGAATATTTCGTCGACTCCCCTAGGGTTCTGATATTTTTGGGGTATTTATAGATCAAAGAGGCGGTCCAGGGGGCACTCGTGGTGGGCAAAACCCACCGGGGCATGCCAGGGCCTCCTGGCGCGCCCTGGTGGGTTGTGCTCCCCTCGGGGCACCCCCAGGTGCAACCAGGGCCCATCTGCTTCCTTTTGGCCCATAAAAAATCATCATAAATTTTCGTGCCATTTGGACTCCGTTTGATATTGATTTCCTGCGATGTAAAAAACATGAACTGGCACTGGGCACTATGTCAACAGGTTAGTACCAAAAAATGATATAAAATGAGTATAAAATGATTATAAAACATCCAAGATTGATAATAAAATAGCATGGAACAATAAAAAATTATAGATACATTGGAGACGTATCAGCCAACAACAGCTACCGACAGGCAGCGGCGTCGGAGCGTGTGGTGGGTGTTCCGTGCACACCCAACAGGGACGCCACACGCACTACACTACGCCAGGGACTGAGCCACCACCGCGGTGTAGCCTCCCAGCTGGAGTTGTCCTCTGATGACGGCGGAGTGGTTGAGCGATGACGACGGACCGGTGCCATTGGCGATTGTGGGAGAAGCAGATGAGATATGCTACAGGGAGGGAGGGGAAAATGCGACGCAGGACTCGCTGGCCATGAGGGTTTATATAGCAGGCTGGTAAGCATTGGGATTTTGGGGGATTTCACCGAGTCGGGCGGGAAGCTTGCGCAGGAACCTGCGAGGTTGCGTGGGAACGGGCTCACCGATGATTCATTGGCGCCACCGTTTGACCAAAAGAACGCCCCCGCGCGCTGTGCAAGCTTGCGCTGTAAGCCGTCTACAGTAGCGGGGTGACAAGTGATACGTCTCCAACGTATCTATAATTTTTGATTGTTCCATGCTGTTATATTATCAATCTTGGATGTTTTATAGTCATTTTATATCATTTTTTGGTACTAACCTATTGACACAGTGCCAAGTGCGAGTTGCTATTTTTTCCATGTTTTTTACATCGCAGAAAATCAATATCAAATGGAGTCCAAATGCCACGAAACTTTACGGAGATTTTTTATGGACCAGAAGACACGTAATGGGCCCTGGCTGCGCCTGGGGGTGCTCCGAGGAGAGCACAACCCACCAAGGCGCGCCAGGAGGCCCAAGCGCGCCCTGGTGGGTTGTCCCCACCTCGGATGCCCCCCGGACCGCCTCTTTGCTCTATAAATACACCAATATTCCCAAAACCTAAGGCGAGTTGACGAAATATTCATCCAGCCGCCGCAGAGTCCAGAACCACCAGATCCAATCTAGACACCATGTCGGATGGGGTTCACCATCTCCATTGGTGCCTCTCCGATGATGTGTGAGTAGTTCTTTGTAGACCTTCGGGTCCGTAGTTAGTAGCTAGATGGCTTCCTCTCTCTCTCTCTCTCTCTCTCTCTCTCTCTCTCTCTCTGAATTCTCAATACAATGGTCTCTTGGAGATCCATATTATGTAACTCTTTTGCGGTGTGTTTGTTGGGATCGATGAACTTTGAGTTTATGATCAAACCTATCTTTTTATATCCATGAAAGTATTTTAGTTTCTTTGACCTCTTTTATGCATGATCTCTTATAGCCTCATATTTCTTCTCCGATATTTGGGTTTTGTTTGGCCAACTTGATCTATTTATGTTGCAATGCGAAGAGGTGCTTTGTAGTGGGTTCGATCTTACGGTGCTTGATCCCAGTGACAAAGGGAACTGACACGTATGTATCGTTGCTACTAAGGATAAAACGATGGGGTCTATCTCTACATAGATAGATCCTGTCTACAACATGTCATCGTTCTTATTGCATTACTCCGTTTCTCCATGAACTTAATACACTAGATGACTGCTGGATAGCGGTCGATGTGTGGACTAATAGTAGTGGATGCAGGCAGGAGTCGGTCTACTAATCTTGGACGTGATGCCTATGTAATGATCATTGATTGAATATAGTCATGATTATTTGAAGTTCTATCAATTTCCCAACAGTAATTTGTTCACCCACCGTTTGCTATTTTTCTCGAGAGAAGCCACTAGTGAAACCTACGGCCCCCGGGTCCCTTTCTCATATTATTTGCCTTTGCGATCTATTTTCCTTTGCTTTTATTTTCAGATCTATTAAACCAAATATACAAAAATACTTTGCCGCACTTTATTTTATTTGCGATCTATTTATTCAATCTATTACAACTTTATCCCATTCATGCACCAATTTTTGGCGTTGTTACCCGAAAGGGATTGACAACCCCTTTAACACGTCGGGTTGCGAGTGGTTGTTATTTGTATGCAGGGGCTGTTTACATTGTGTTGCTTGGTTCTCCTACTGGTTCGATAACCTTGGTTTCATCACTGAGGGAAATACCTACCTTCGCTGTGCTGCATCATCCCTTCCTCTTTGGGGAAATACTGACGTAGCTTCAAGCCGCATCAACAAGACGTGCGAGAGGGGGACAAAAGGACACGTACACATACAATTAATACCAAAAAACGTTTGCAATTTAATTACCTACTATACCCCCGTCCTGGTTTATATGTAGGATTTAACTAATAAAATATGAATGCATGTCGCCAAAGATTATATCGTTGGACCTATTTGAACATAGTATCCAGTTATACAATTTTTGTAACACGCATTAACACTTTTTTGGTTAAATTTAAGGTTATATACCAGCAAGCTTTGCCCGAAACACACACGGCTTATTCCATCACAAACAGCTCGGATGGATCAACTGTATGCCACGTATTGCACACGCAACTCTAATCTGATTCGTGCTTGATGTCTCCGACATCGCTCGCATAGTTCGTCTTATTTGCCACGTATCACTGTGCCGGGCTCTACTCGGGTCCCTCGGCAAGCTCTGCTCGCCGTAGGTGCCACAGCACGCTATGCTCGCCGTTAGGCACCGCGGCACGCTCTGCTCGCGTCCGTCGGCGCGCTCGGCTTGTGGACAGCTTTTCCTTGCGTATTCAATTGCTACACACACACACACACACACACACACACACACACACACACACACACACACACACATATATATATATATATATATGGTTGCTCACCGTTGAGGCGACCGTGGAGCGCTCTGATCGCGTCCCTTCACGTGCGCTCTGCCAGCGGTTGGGTGTGCGCACGATCATCTCTGGGGCCCCATATGCATGCGGTTGCGCCACGCGCGTTGCCATGCGATGCAGTTACGTGCGGCATGTTGGAGTTACGCTCTACAAATTAGAACTGCCATCAGGGCCTGCCGATATTCCTGGCCGTCTGGCTTCCCCTTTAATTCCCGCGGCTATTATAACCTTAGTCTCTTCAACCTTTCGATCGCAGCCCACAATACAACAAGCACACCCACGACGCCACATAGAGAGTGGACGTCTAGCGAAGCTCCAATGGAGTTCGGCGAGCATAGAGTGGAGACCCACGTGAGGTAGATGGATCTCTCGGTGGTGTAAACCATCGACCCGACCATGGTGGACGACTACATCAATAGCGTTAAGCAGTTGCTTGCTCGAGACAAGTACAAGGTGGTCGGCATCGACCTCCAGTACACTACCAGTCATCCCGGCATAGATCCGAAGCTTGCCGTCGCCCAGTTGTGCGTGCGCCATCATGTCCTCATCTACCACTACTACATGGCCACACAGCCTTGCGATCGTTTCAACAGGTTTGTCAATAGGACCGACTACAAGTTCGCCATGGTGGAAACCACCGACGATGTAAAAGTGCTCAGTGTTACGGGCTTGGCCTGCAAGAACCTTGTCAAAATCCATGACCACTAAAAGGTCTAGGGCAGCACGAAGAAGGACTCCCTGGCCGAACTCGCCTCGGCCATCATCGACCCCTACTACGAAAAGATGAAGCAGGATGCCCAGAGAACAAGTCCCATATCCTGGCACAGGGCCTGGATGCAGCAACTGGATGAACCTCACCTCAGGTTCGCGGCCAAGAGCGTGTACACATGCTATGAGATGCACAGGCGGATCGTTGACATGAGGAAGTGCCTCGTTACCCAAATCGACGAGCCTGGATCGAGCCACAAGCAGAGGAAGCGTCACAAGAAGTAGATGATGATGATCAGATGATCGTTTATGCTAGTTAATCATGCATATAATATATAGTTTACTTTATTGGTGTGTGGAAATGTCATGTGTGTGGTAGCCACCTATGTGTGTGGTAGCCACCTATGTAATTAGGCATGTAATAGTCTACTTTGGTGTGTGCAAATGCCATGGTTGTAGTAGCCGCCTATGTAAGTGGATGTTTAATTTGGTTATGCAACCATGTCCTTATATATATGTTATTGTTCTGTATGCAATTCCATTGCACAACACACACATCTTATTAGTAGCAACCGTCTGTGTTATTATTGGTCCTAGCACACATTTCTGATTACAGACCTGTTTGCCGCGTATCACACACATCTTGTTATATTGAACCATTTCGGTTCTCTTGTCTCAACACAAACAGTTCATCCGAGTGAACATCATGCCGTATATCGCACACACCTTGATCTGGCTGACCGTTTCTTTTGTGTTGCCTAATCACAAATAGTTCATCCGAGTGAACCGTATGTTGTATATCGCACACACACCTCCTTCGGGCTGCCTGTTTCTTTTGTTCCTCCTCATCGCAAACAGTTCATTGAACTGAACCATATGCCCTGCATCACACACGCAACTAAAATCTGAACCGTGTTTGATGCATCCTCCATCGCAAACATTTTGTACCTTTTTGACGGGTTTTTACACCACCGTTTGCGACTATTGCATCGCACATAGTTTCGTCGAAGGATCTCTGATCGTAGTGTCATGTTAGCAGCATCCCATAGTAGTGGCAGATTACAAGCAATCAGTCGCTAGCTCCACCGTGCAAGTGATAATTCATCGCCACCCCACCCCCACCAAACTAGGGGACAGTGGTGGATTACAGAGAAGGTATGCCCTAGCAGATTTTTTCATAATATTTGATGGCAATTTTTAATAATATCTTCATAGTCTTGTGCTAATTTCCAACACTAATGGTGCTTTTCAATTTTACTACCATCATTCCATCTAGAGAGTATGCATTGAGAAAAAATGTTGGATGAGATTGATATTTACTATGTATCATTAGTGATTTTGCATCTCGGAATGTTAATTTTTGTTAAGGTAACATTTATATATCATTTCATATGCATACTAATTTTGGATGCACTTTTTTGCCTAAAAATTTATATCTACAAACGTTGATATGTGTTGAATGTTATTTTGACGTTTATACTGAAGGCCATGGATTTTAGTTTCGCCTCAGGCCCACAAAATCTTAGGACCGGCCCTGGTAGCTTTGTTCACTTCAAATTTGCCATGTCATTATATTTGATTACGTATAGTTGTAACAATATTTATTGAATATAAGTAGGACAATTGAATTGAAAACATTTTCCCATGCGTTGTTGAGTATTGTGATGGCTATTTTCCCATGCATGATTTGGTGTTGGGGTTGGCATTATCACATTCAAAGTTGTCTGGTGAGGTGGCATGTTGAGATAAATAAGTTAGTGGAGATGACTCTCTTAGGTATATTGGGTTTAGAATGCCCTTTTAGAAGTGTGATTTGTTTACTTCGTTGCCATGCTCTCATGTATGTAGAAGTTTTTTCAGTTCCAATTTGTCATAGCGTCTTGTTCGTGATTGGTTACATTAGTTTTGCCATGTTGTCACATATCTAGTACTTTGTTCAATGAAAATTTTCCATGTCATTTAACATGTGTGATTTTATATTTTCTTGTTTGCCATGTTGTCATATATTCAGTACTTTGTTCGGTGTAAATTTTCTTGCCATCATGTATGTGATTTGCTTACTATTGCCATCCTATCATTTTTGGTAGTATTTTCCATTTTTGTTATGTTATTAGATATTGTGTTTTAGTACATTCTTGCCATGGCCGTCTTGATGTTTCAATATGAGGGAAGGGAGGGGTTGGCAGGGTTTCAAAATAGTTATTTTTTATAGTTCTAGAGAATTGCCTTAAAATCATGTTTTCTCTTGTCATTTGTGGATTTTATTTCCATCATGGTCCGTAATAGCTCGACCGACGATGACGATGATTTCATGTCAGCGCGAAGGAATGATGTGGCGGCAAACAGATTTTACTGGAGGTATTGATATATTTACATATGTTCCATGGCGAATTAACCATGAAGTGTTCTAGCTTTAACTATTCATCTGTTCCATGACAACTTTCCTCTTTTTCTGTTGTTTTTTGTATATAAATACACCATCGGAATTTCTACCACTCATTTTGGACACCATGCATTTGTTTTTATTGTTTTGTTGACATGTCATTCTATAATATGATTTGTATCTTCACCTACCTACTCATATCATGGTATTTAAGTGCACTAACACATGGCAAGTAACTCTAACCACTCATGGAAATTTAACAATTAATTTTATTCCTTTCCACATCTTGATGCATCCTAGCCAGCGCAACATGGGCTCACATGAACGTCTGATCGATGATAAAAGAGGGATGCCCCAAGATGGGATGCTTCCTTGATGAACATCTGTTGCACAAACCTACAGACACTACAAAAAGGCACATCCGTTATTATACATGTTTTTCACAGTAGGTCACATTTTCTGTCACCCATTGCTAACTCTCGAGCACTGTGTTGGGTTTCCCCGAAGAGGAAGGGATGATGCAGCAACGTAGCGTAAGTATTTCCCTCAGTTTTTGAGAACCAAGGTATCAATCCAGTAGGAGGCTATGCACGAGTCCCTCGTACCTGCACAAAACAAATAAATCCTCGCAACCAACGTGATAAGGGGTTGTCAATCCCTACACGGCCACTTGCGAGAGTGAGATCTGATAGATATGATAAGATAATATTTTTGGTATTTTTATGATAAAGATGCAAAGTAAAATAAAAGCAAAATAAAAAGCAAATGAAATAACTAAGTATTGGAAGATTAATATGATGAAGACAGACCCGGGGGACATAGGTTTCACTAGTGGCTTCTCTCA
The DNA here is from genome assembly GCF_002162155.2 of Triticum dicoccoides. Lineage (NCBI taxonomy): Eukaryota > Viridiplantae > Streptophyta > Magnoliopsida > Poales > Poaceae > Triticum > Triticum dicoccoides. The sequence continues at coordinate 364,184,144 of NC_041392.1, forward strand.
AGAGCATAAGTATTCTACAGTGGGTGAACGAATTACTATTGAGCAATTGACAGAATTGAGCATAGTTATGAGAATATCTAGGCATGATCATGTATATAGGCATCACGTCCGAGACAAGTAGACCGACTCCTGCCTGCATCTACTACTATTACTCCACTCATCGACCGCTATCCAGCATGCATCTAGAGTATTAAGTTAATGAAAATAGAGTAACGCCTTAAGCAAGATGACATGATGTAGAGGGATAAACTCATGCAATATGATGAAAACCCCATCATGTTATCCTCAATGGCAACAATACAATACGTGCCTTGCTGCCCCTACTGTCACTGGGAAAGGACAAAGCAAGATTGAACCCAAAGCTAAGCACTTCTCCCATTGCAAGAAAGATCAATCTAGTAGGCCAAACCAAACTGATAATTCGAAGAGACTTGCAAAGATAACCAATCATACATAAAAGAATTCAGAGAAGATTCAAATATTGTTCATAAGAGAGGGGGAGAACATTGTATTGAGATCCAAAAAGAGAGAAGAAGCCATCTAGCTAATAACTATGGACCCGTATGTCTGAGGTGAACTACTCACACTTCATCGGAGGGGCTATGGTGATGATGTAGAAGCCCTCCGTGATCGATGCCCCCTCCGGCTCAGCTTCGGAATAGGCCCCAAGATGGGATCTCAAGGATACAGAAAGTTACGGCGGTGGAATTAGGGTTTTGGCTCCGTATCTGATCGTTTGGGGGTACATAGGTATATATAGGAGGAAGGAGTACGTCGGTGGAGCAACGGGGGGCCCACTAGGGTGGAGGGCGCGC
>NC_041392.1:364185297-364199590 GCF_002162155.2 Triticum dicoccoides
GCGCCCCCTACCTCGTGGCCTCCTCTTTTGTGTCATGACGTAGGGTCCAAGTCTCCTGGGTCTTGTTCATTGAGAAAATCACGTTCCCGAAGGTTTGATTCCGATTGGACTCTGTTTGATATTCCTTTTCTTCGAAACCTTGAAATAGGCAAAAAACAGCAATTCTGGGCTGGGCCTCCGGTTAATAGGTTAGTACCAAAAATAATATAAAAGTGGATAATAAAGCCCAATAATGTCCAAAACAGTAGATAATATAGCATGGAGCAATCAAAAATTATAGATACGTTGGAGACGTATCAAGCATCCCCAAGCTTAATTCCTACTTGTCCTCGAGTAGGTAAATGATAAAAACAGAATTTTTGATGCGGAATGCTACTTGGCATAATTTTAATGTAATTATTCTTGATTGTGGTATGAATATTTAGATCCAAAAGATTCAAGGTAAAAGTTCATATTTACATAAGGATAATAGTACTTCAAGCATACTAACTAAGCAATTATGTCTTCTCAAAATAACATGGCCAAAGAAAGTTCATCCCTACAAAATCATATAGTTTAGTCATGCTTCATTTTCATCACACAAGAATGCTCTCATCATGCACAACCCTGATGACAAGCCAAGCAATTGTTTCATACCTTAGCAATCTCAAACCTATAAACTTTCACTCAATATATGAGCGCGAGCCATGGACATAGCACTATGGGTGGAATAGAATATGATGATGGGTGTTATGTGGAGAAGACAAAAAGGGAGAAAGTCTCACATCAACGAGGCTAATCAATGGGCTATGGAGATGCCCACCGATTGATGTTAATGCAAGGAGTAGGGATTGCCATGCAACGGATGCACTAGAGCTATAAATGTATGAAAGCTCAACAAAAGAAACTAAGTGGGTGTGCATCCAACTTGCTTGCTCACGAAGACCTAGGGCACTTGAGGAGGCCCATTGTTGGAATATACAAGCCAAGTTGTATAATGAACATTTCCCACTAGTATATGAAAGCGACAAAACAAGAGACTCTCTATCATGAAGGTTATGGTGCTACTTTGAAGCACAAGTGTGGCAAAGGATAGTAACATTGTCCCTTCTCTCTTTTTCTCTCTTTTTTTATTTAGGCCCTTTTCCCTTTTTTTATATGGCCTTTCTCTTTATTTATTTATTTCCTCACTTGCGACAATGCTCTAGAAAATGATGATCATCACACTTCTATTTATTTACAACTCAATGATTACAACTCGATGCTAGAACAAAAGATGACTCTATATGAATGCCTCCAACGGTGTCCCGGGATATGTAATGAACCAAGAGTGACATGTATGAAAGAATTATGAATGGTGGCTTTGCCACAAATACTATGTCAACTACATGATCATGCTAAGCATTATGACAATGATGAATGTGTCATGATAAACGGAATAGTGGAAAGTTGCATGGCAATATATCTCGGAATGGCTATGGAAATGCCATAATAGGTAGGTATGGTGGCTGTTTTGAGGAAGATATAAAGAGGTTTATGTGTGAAAGAGCATATCATATCACGGGGTTTGGATGCACCGGCGAAGTTTGCACCAACTCTCAATGTGAGAAAGGGCAATGCACGGTACCGAAGAGGCTAGCAATGATGGAAGGGTGAGAGTGCGTATAATCCATGGACTCAACATTAGTCATAAAGAACTCACATACTTATTGCTAAAATCTACAAGTGATCAAAAACCTCGGCACTACGCGCATGCTCCTAGGGGGATAGATTGGTAGGAAAAGACCATCGCTCATCCCCGACCGCCACTCATAAGGAAGACAATAAAAAAACACCTCATGTTTCAAATTTGTTACACAACGTTTACCATATGTGCATGCTATGGGACTTGCAAACTTCAACACAAGCACTTCTCAAATTCACAACTACTCAACTAGCACGACTTTGATATTATTACCTCCATATCTCAAAACAATCATCAAGCATCAAACGTCTCTTAGTATTGAAAACACTCCTAGGATTTTTTTTTACTAATCTTGAATACCTAGCATATTAGGATTATTTAAGAAAATTACCATGCTATTTAAGACTCTCAAAATAATCTAAGTGAAGCATGAGAGATCAATAGTTTCTATAAAACAAATCCACCATGGTGCTCTAAAAGATATAAGTGAAGTACTAGAGCAAAACTATATAACTCAAAAGATATAAGCGAAGCACATAGAGTATTCTAACAAATTCCAAATCATGTATGGCTCTCTCAAAAGGCGTGTACAGAAAGGATGATTGTGGTAAACTAACAAATAAAGACTCAAATAATACAAGATGCTCCAAGAAAAACACATATCATGTGGTGAATAAAAATATAGCTCCAAGTAAAGTTACCGATAGAAGTAGACGAAAAGAGGGGATGCCTTCCGGGGCATCCCCAAGATTTGTCTTTAGGTGTCCTTAGATTATCTTGGGGGTGCCATGGGCATCCCCAAGCTTAGGCTCTTGCCACTCCTTGTTCCATAATCCATCAAATCTTTACCCAAAAGTTGAAAACTTCACAACACAAAACTTAAAGTAGAAAATCTCGTGAGCTCCGTTAGCGAAAGAAAACAAAAGACCACTTCAAGGTACTGTAATGAACTCATTCTTTATTTATATTGGTGTTAAACCTACTGTATTCCAACTTCTCTATGGTTTATAAACTATTTCACCAGCCATAGATTCATCAAAATAAGCAAACAACACACGGAAAACAGAATCTGTCAAAAACAGAACAGTCTGTAGTAATCTGTAGCTAGCGCAAGATCTGGAACACCAAAAATTCTAAAATAAATTTCTGGACGTGAGGAATTTATCTATTAATCATCTTCAAAAATAACTAACTAAATATCACTTTCCAAATAAAAATGGCAGCAGTTCTCGTGAGCGCTAAAGTTTCTGTTTTTACAGCAAGATTAACAAGACTTTCCCCAAGTCTTCCCAACGGTTTTACTTGGAAAAAACACTAATTATACACAAAAAACACAACCTAAACAGAGGCTAAATAAATTATTTATTACTAAAGAGGAGCAAAAAGCAAAGAATAAAAATAAAATTGGGTTGCCTCCCAACAAGCGCTATCGTTTAACGCCCCTAGCTAGGCATAAAAGCAAGGATGGATCTAGGTATTGCCATAATAGTAAGATAGATCATTAAAACTCATTTCATATTCTCTGCGTTCGGCAGCAAATTTTTTTTGAGGCAAGCAAAAGTAATCAAAAGGGCTAAATTTAATGGGGCAAAAGTCCCCAAGATCAACCTTGGGAGGTATAGGTTCCTCCTTTGGTCCTTCGTATTGCACAACCAATTCATCATTATAAGCATTCTTTTGACAGAACTTTGTGAGCCTATATTCAAGAGAATATCCTAGTTAATTATTTAGAATAGCCAAATCTTCATTAAGTTCAGAAATTCAATCAACTAAAACATTGGTAGGAACCCTTTTTCTAAGATTTTTATTGAAAGCAACATAGTCTAGAGATTGAAAACGCATTATTTCTTCTTGATCAAAGAGGATGGCCGCTATGGGAGGACGACAAGCGTCCACCCTATAATGCACAAAGATTTCTTTGACCTCTTTTATTATGGATCTAAACTCATGAGCCAAAAAGATTGTAGCGGCACGCTTAACAGAAGAATGCTCAATATTAGAAAATTCTAGGAAAATCCTTTGTATGCAAGGGTGCATGTGCATGAATTGTCTTTCAAGTTCAACTACAAGCATGGCAATAGCGTCCGCACGACTACTAGTTCTATGAAGGATAGAACTACCCATAGAAGGTAAAGCACCGGCACAAGTAAAGAAATCTTGAATAACTCCTTTTCCAATAATATTACCACTACCAACACGGAATTTTTTGTATGTAAAATGGGTGGTTCTTTAGCAGGAGCATCAGAATTTTTCATGATATTATTATTGTCCATATCAACAATAATTTCCCCAATTTCAGACATAAGGGCAGAAGGTGAAAGGGGCAAAAAGAGGCAAACAGAGAAGGAGATGGAGGATAGAGAGAGAGGGCGAATAAAATGGCAAGGGTGAAGTGGGGGAGAGGAAAATGAGAGGCAAATGGAAAATAATGTAATGAGGGAGATAGGGATTGTGATGGGTACTTGGTATATTGACTTTTGCATAGACTCCCCGACAACGATGCTAGAAATCCTTCTTGCTACCTCTTGAGCACTGCGTTGGTTTTCCCCGAATAGGAAGGGATGATGCAGCAAAGTAGCGTAAGTATTTCCCTCAGTTTTTGAGAACCAAGGTATCAATCCAGTAGGAGGCTATGCACGAGTCCCTCGTACCTGCACAAAACAAATAAATCCTCGCAACCAACGTGATAAGGGGTTGTCAATCCCTACACGACCACTTGCGAGAGTGAGATCTGATAGATATGATAAGATAATATTTTTGGTATTTTTATGATAAAGATGCAAAGTAAAATAAAAGCAAAATAAAAAGCAAATGAAATAACTAAGTATTGGAAGATTAATATGATGAAGACAGACCCGGGGGACATAGATTTCACTAGTGGCTTCTCTCAAGAGCATAAGTATTCTACAGTGGGTGAACGAATTACTATTGAGCAATTGACAGAATTGAGCATAGTTATGAGAATATCTAGGCATGATCATGTATATAGGCATCACGTCCGAGACAAGTAGACCGACTCCTGCCTGCATCTACTACTATTACTCCACTCATCGACCGCTATCCAGCATGCATCTAGAGTATTAAGTTAATGAAAATAGAGTAACGCCTTAAGCAAGATGACATGATGTAGAGGGATAAACTCATGCAATATGATGAAAACCCCATCATGTTATCCTCAATGGCAACAATACAATACGTGCCTTGCTGCCCCTACTGTCACTGGGAAAGGACAAAGCAAGATTGAACCCACAGCTAAGCACTTCTCCCATTGCAAGAAAGATCAATCTAGTAGGCCAAACCAAACTGATAATTCGAAGAGACTTGCAAAGATAACCAATAATACATAAAATAATTCAGAGAAGATTCAAATATTGTTCATAGATAGACTTGATCATAAACCCACAATTCATCGGTCTCAACAAACACACCGCAAAAAGATTACATCGAATAGATCTCCACAAGAGAGGGGGAGAACATTGTATTGAGATCCAAAAAGAGAGAAGAAGCCATCTAGCTAATAACTATGGACCCGTAGGTCTGAGGTGAACTACTCACACTTCATCGGAGGGGCTATGGTGATGATGTAGAAGCCCTCCGTGATCGATGCCCCCTCCGGCGGAGCTCCGGAACAGGCCCCAAGATGGGATCTTGTGGATACAGAAAGTTACGGCGGTGGAATTAGTGTTTTGGCTCCGTATCTGATCGTTTGGGGGTACGTAGGTATATATTGGAGGAAGGAGTACGTCGGTGGAGCAAGGGGGGGCCCACGAGGGTGGAGGGCGCCTGGGGGGTAGGCACGCCCCCTACCTCATGGCCTCCTCTTTTGTGTCTTGACGGAGGGTCCAAGTCTCGTGGGTCTTGTTCGTTGAGAAAATCACGTTCCCGAAGGTTTCATTCCGTTTGGACTCCGTTTGATATTCCTTTTCTTCGAAACCCTGAATAGGCAAAAAACAGCAATTCTGGGCTGGGCCTCCGGTTAATAGGTTAGTCCCAAAAATAATATAAAAGTGGATAATAAAGCCCAATAATGTCCAAAACAGTAGATAATATAGCATGGATCAATCAAAATTTATAGATACGTTGGAGACGTATCACCCATCTACATCCATGACGGTTTTATGAAAAAAACAAGATAGTCATACCTGTGATGCCGGGGATGTGTTCCATGACATTAATCACTTTTCATCATGGAAGCGTCCACTTCGATGATAATTGGTGTGTCATGCAAGTGTTCCGTCAAGAGTAACTGACATGTAGCAGCCACCGTAATTGGTTGTTGTTAAGCTATTGGGCGTGGGTTCTGGATCCGACAAACGTTAACAACCCTGACCAGTGACAATTTTCCACGTGTCGGATTCTCATTTGCCAAAAGAGCCACATGGAAGCTCTACCTTGTGACAGGTGTTGCCCATCCAACGGATTATGCACACGTATGCAACGCCGACACGTGGCATGGCCCTAATAGTGGCCCGTTTAAATAAAAAGGTCGACCAGTTAAAGAGGCCCATAAGATTTAGGCAAAAGTTAGTGGGCCGACCCACTAAAGGCCTACTTACAGATAGCGCAATTACAACCCTGGTGATGGTGACCTAGACTAGGGGGTGCTAAGCACGTCGGCCTGCCAGTCATGGGCCGGGCCGAGGAACCCCAGACAACCAATGAATGGGCCATGTTTTCCATGACCCACGTGTACTCAAGATGGAATCCTCGAAGAATTGGTGCATACTTTAAGACATGTTTGAATCAGTTGCATGTTTATCCCTAGATGTAACTGACCTACATGTAACCCTAGGCACCCTAGGTGCCTATATAAGCTGAGGGGTTTTGTCCGTAGGGTTAAGTTAGAGATATGCTGCTACTCGTGAACTACGTTGGAATTTCCTCGAAGAGGAGAGGATGATGCAGTACAATAGAGCTAAGTATTTCCTCAGTTAAGAACCGAGGTTATCAATCCAATAGGAGAACCATGCAACACCTCGTTAGTGGTACGTCTCCAACATATCTATAATTTTTATTGTTCAATGTTATTATATTATCGATCTTGGATGTTTTATATGCATTATTATGCTATTTCATATCATTATTTGGGACTAACTTAGTAACCTAGTGCCAAGTGCCAGTTGCTGTTTTTTCCTTGTCTTTGCCTTTACAGAAAATCAATATCAAACGGAGTCCAAATGGAACAAAACGTTTTGACAATTTTTCTTGGACCACAAGACACACTGGAAGCTTCAGGAGGAGGCCAGAAGGGCCACGGGGTGGCCCCAAGTTTAGCGGGCACGCCCCCAAGCTTGTGGGCCACTGCGACACTTCTAACCCTAATTCTTCTTCTATAAATACCCAAATATTCCTCGTAGACCAGAGGGCACACCAAAAAAACGTTTCCTCCACCGCAAGTTCCAGAACCACGAGATCCCATCTGGAGGCCTTTTCTAGTAGTCCGCCAGAGGGGGATTCGGCCACAGAGGGCTTCTACATCAACCTTGCTGCCCTTCCGATGATGTGTGAGTAGTTTACCAAAGACCTATGGGTCCATAGCTAGTAGCTATATGGCTTCTTCTCTCTCTTTGATCTTCAATACAATGTTCTCCTCGATGTTCTTGGAGATCTATTCGATGTAATCTTCTTTTGCGGTGCGTTTGTTGAGACCCGATGAATTTTGGGTTTATGATTAGATTATCTATGAATATTATTCGAGTCTTCCTTGAACTCTTTCATGCATGATTAAGATAGCTTTGTATTTCTCTATGATCTATTGATTTAGTTTGGCCAACTAGATTTATTTTTCTTGCAGTGGAGAGGTGTTTTGTAATGGGTTTAATCTTGTGGTGCTTATTCCCAGTGACAGAAAGGGACATGACACGTATTTGTATTGTTGCCATTAAGGATAAAAAGATGGGGTCTGCTCATATTGATTGATCTAGCCCTCTACGTCATGTCATCTTGCTTAAGGTGTTACTATGTTTGTCATGAACTTAATAACATGGATGCATGCTGGATAGCTAGCGGTCGATTGGTGGAGTAATAGTAGTAGATATAGGCAGGAGTCGGTCTACTTATCATGGAGGTGATGCCTATATTCATGATCATTGCCTTAGATATCGTCATAACTATGCGTATTTCTATCAATTGATCAACAGTAATTTGTTTACCCATCGTATGTTTTCGTTCAAGAGAGAAGCCTCTAGTGAAAACTATGGCCCCGGGTCTATTTTTATCATATTATTTTCAGATCTATAAAACCAAAAACCCAAAAATACCTTGCTGCAATTTATTTACTTTTATCTTATTTTACACTTTTACTTATCTTTTATATCTATCACTATCAAATCCCATCCTTGCAAGTGACTGTGAAGGGATTGGCAACCCCTTTATCGCATTGGGTGCAAGTATTTGTTTGTTTGTGTAGGTGCAACCATTGGTGACTTGTGTGTTCCTCCTACTCGATTGATACCTTGGTTCTCAACTGAGGGAAATACTTATCTCTACTTTGCTGCATCACCCTTTCCTCTTCAAGGGAAAAACCAACGCAAGCTCAAGAAGTAGCAGGAAGAATTTCTAGCGCCGTTGCCGGGGAGGATCTACATCAAGCCTACCAAGTACCCATCATACACTCTCATCTCTTGCATTTACATTATTCACCATTTGTCTCTCGTTTTCCTCTCCCCCACTTCTAAAATATTTTCAGAAAAATACAAAAATATTTTCCTTTTTATTCTCCTCCTTTCCGTTCACTTTTTCATATGGCTTTTCTCTCGTTTGCTATCTTTTCTTGTGTTGCCATGTGCCTTCTATTTGCTTACATCTTTGCTTGCTAAAAAAATATTGATATGGATCCACTTAAAGTTTTCTACTTGGATCAACTTCGATCCATATGTGCTCGTGCTGAAACCCCAACTAGTTTAGTTGAGGGAAAATCATTAGATGAGCATGCTCATTTTGTGCGTCACCGTTTGTCTCAAAAAGAGGGACTCTTATGGAATCAAATAAATTGTTTGCTATGCTATGCTTGGAATCTATGTGAATTTTATGATTTTACTTGTTGCTCGGAGAACCCTAAAAAATACCTTCCCTACCTACGTGAGGTTAATGATAATGAAATCCTATCTTCTTATGCCAAATGTGTTTATAGTTACTATGATATCGAACAAATTGAAGAATTTGTTGCTTTTAAGGGTGCTTATGAACTTGATTCTTTGATTGAAAAGTATGATATTACTCTCTACAAATCTATTTTTTTACAAAACCATGCTTCTAATGCCTATGTTAAAGAATTTATTGAGAGAATGTCCGCTGCTTTGGGAGAAAATAATGATTGCACGAATCTATAGACCCCTCGCAAAAAATGCATGAATCTATAGATAATTATGACTCCGTTGATTTGATTGAAATATCCCCCCTTGATGAACATGATGCTTGCTATTCTTATGGTCATGATGCCAATATTAATTATACTTATAGAGATGAACTTGCTATAGTTCCTTATGTTAAACATGGGATTATTGCTATTGCACCCACACTTGATAGCTCCTTAAATGAAAAGCATGATTGCAATGATGTTATTATAAATTTTATTAATGCCAATTGTGCCAATAATATGCAAAACCCTAAGCTTGGGGATGCTAATTTTGCTATGTCCACTACTTATTGCAATTATCATGATTGGGGCGATAATGTTTCTTATGATCTTGAAAATTTATTTAAGCCTCATGATGAATATGATATTGGTAATAATGTTTGCAATAATATTGAAGTGGGTTTGGAAGAGTGTCAACTTTAGTTAAAAATAATCCCCCATGTTTGTAGTGTGACCAATCTTATGATTTTTTTATGAAAGTGGGTTTGGAGAGGTCATGACTTTATTTGATGATAATCCCACTATTTTGGAAGAGTGTCAACTTTGCATGCATGTGGATCATGTAGAGAATAAGTTATGTGACAACTATATTGTTGAATTTGAATATGATCCCACATGTAATGATTATGAGAGAGGGAAATATGGTTGTAGAAATTTTCATGTTACTAAATTACCTCTCGTTATGTTGAGATTGCTATTGTTTCTTTCTTCTTCTTTGCATATGCTAGTTTTTGCTTGTCTTGATAGTTTGTTTGCTTATATAATGCCTACGCATAGGAATTATTTTAGACTTAAATGTGTTTTTCACATGTTTTATGATGCTCTCTTTGTGCTTAAATTCTTGTCTTCCATGTGAGTATCATTAAAATTATCGATGCCTAGCTAAAAGGCTTTAAAGGAAAGCGCTTGTTGGGAGACAATCCAATATTTTTCTTTTATGTTTTATGTGAATATACCATTATACTTATGCTATGATTATGTTTTAGTGTTTTAATTAGTGTTTGTGCCAAGTAAGACCTTTGGGATGGTTTGGAAGATTGTTGATTCAATTCTGTGCAAAAATAGAAAATTTTACATCTAGTAGCAGAATTGTCGAAAATCAGTGGAGCAACAAAAAATTCTAAATGTTTTACACTTTATTGATACACAAATTTCCCACATTGCCCTAAATTTTCAGAATTTTTGGAGTTATAGAAGTTTGGCCAAAGTCCAAATTACTACAGACTGTTCTGTTTTTGACAGATTCTGTTTTCGTTGTGTTCTTTGCTTATTTTGATGAATCTATGGGTTGTATCAGGGGGTATGAACCATGTATAAGTTAGAATATAGTAGATATAATACAAATATATAATTGGAATGAGTATATAACAGTACTTAAAAGTGGTTATTTGCTTTGCTTCCGTAACGAATCTCACAAGTTTTCTATTGAGTTTTGTGTTGTGAAGTTTTCAAGTTTTGGTGAAGTTTCGATGGACTACGGAATAAGGAGTGGCAAGAGCCTAAGATTGGGATTCCCATGGCAACCCAAGGTAATATTCAAGGACAACCAAGCATCTAAGCTTGGGGATGCACTGGAAGGCATCCCCTCTTTTGTCTACAATCCATTGGTAAAAGCAAGGGTGGTGAAGGTAATGAGGTTTTCCCTACACTTATTTCATAAAAATGAATGGTTTGTTGATCAACGCCGGTGGCTGCGGCAGAATGGAATAGGCTCTGAAATTGCTAAATTTCATTTTGGAACTTTAGATGACAGAGTAATCGAAAGTCATCGTGTCAACCCCATACATGACTTCTCAGTGGCTGACCCCTTTGCAAAAATTATGAGGTTTCGAAACCAGACTTACAAGTGGTAGTATTAGTTTGAAGCTCTCTGATATCCATGTTCAGCGGATCAGCATGAGCGTTTGCAGCTGATGAGATGAATTTCATTTCTAATATCAGTTTGAACCTTGTAATCTTCAAATTTGAGCCATATAACTCTGGAATTTGAACCTTGTAATATTTCGAGCTTTTGTGGTACAATCATTGAAATGCCATCGTATGAGACTCGTATATTGGTAGCACTATTTTGACCTTAATATGCAATGGACTTAGATTTTATTAACCATTCTCGAATCTATTTACCTTGTGGATCTCATAGCACATGATCTGTATAGCTAACTCGACTGCGATCTTCGACATTATTGCACACAGTTGGTTTCTTCAACCGTGTGCCCTGTAGAGCGCAGAATTAATTATCGCACTCAAGTGTCCATCATCACCCTTCTGTGTAACTTTGCCCTCATCACCCACGGGTAAACTTATGACCGAAGTCATTCCACACACTTCATTTTTACAAAGGTTTTTGCCAATAAACGCCCACGATTTGTCCCTCTTCTAGCCGACGCATGGCCAAACTAGCCGGGCGGGAAGCTTTCGCGGTAAACTGCGTAGTAGTGCAGGAACATGCTCACCAATGATATATTTGGCGCCTCTTCGAGCCCACGCGTGGTCAAACAAAACGCGTGCGGTGCGGTGTTGTCAAGCGTGCGCTGGAATCCTCCGCTATGAACACGGTGACAAGACGTGATGATTACAGGCCAGCCGGCCCCCATTTATTACAGCGGACATTTAACCCTTGTGTCTCTTCAACCTTTCAATCGCGCCCCACCATTGCAAGAAGCACACTCACCATGACAAATTCTTAGAGGCTATCCTACGCGGCTCCAATGGTGCTCCGAGCGGTTGCCAACGACGAGCAGCAGTTCACCATGCATGCCATGGTGGACACCCATAGAAGGTTCACAGAGCTCTCGGTGGTGTACACCAACAACCCGGTCTGGGTGGAGCACTCCATCCACATCATGGAGTTGTTGCTTGCTAAGGAGAAGTACAAGGTGGTCGGGTTCGACCTCAAGTACACCCACGCTCGTGTCAGGTCTCGTCCTAAGGTCGTCATCACCCAGATGTTCATGCGAGATGACGTCCTCAGCTAGCACTACTGCTTGGCCACAAGGCCTTGCGAGCGTTTTGCCAGGTTTGTCAACAACCCCCACTACATGTTTGCTACGGTGGACATCACCAATGATGTAAAGGTGCTCAAGAATTCGAGCATCGCCTGCCAGAATCTTGTCGACATCTAGAGCCAATACAAGATCTAGGGTAGCAATGAGCATGAGGACTCACTGGTTCACCTCGCCGAGGCCATCATCGATCCTTACTATAGAGACATGAAGGATTCCAACAACAAGAAAAAGTGTGCCTCGCACTCGGCCTGGATGGAGAAACTCGACAAAGCTCATGTCGTGTATGCGGCCAAGGAGGCATACACGAGCTACGAGATGTACAGGCGGTGTAGCGACCAGACCTCAGACGATCCAATCTCTGTGCTCAGGTGTCATCCCTGGATCAGTAATGCTGACACCACACAATACTTGAAGGATTTATAACAGAGTAGCAATCACACACTTATTATATCGAATGTCAAAAGAGAACTTATTACAATAACATGGCTTAAGGCCATCTAATGCGATAACAGCGGAAGGCTTGGAAGATAAAGTGAGTCCATCAACTCCAACGACATAGCTGAGCTGCACGGCAACGACCTAACGAACCTTACTCCTTGTCTGAAAAGTCTGCAACATAATACGTTGCAGCCCGAAAACGGGTCAGCACATGGAATATGCTGGCAATATAACACAGTAGAGTAAGAACATAATAATTCTATCACTACATGCATATATGGCTGGTGGAAAGCTGTATGGTTATAGTTTTTGCGAAAAGCCAATTTTTCCCTACAACAAAGGAATATATTTTAATTTAACTATCATGGTGGTTGTAACATCATTGAGAAGCTACCCCCAACTCAATCCCAATTAAAGTGATTAACAACCCAACAATATTAATTAAACATGCTGAGATACATGCGATAACTCAAGTACTAGATACTCATGAATTGTCCATAACCGGGGACACGGCTAACCATGATTAGATTGTACACTCTGCAGAGGTTTGCGCACTTTTCCCCACAAGACTCAATCGCCTCCATTGGATTTCTCGCACTACATGGTGTTTGAGAAACGGATGACCGAGACACAGTCTTTCAGAAACATTAACTCTCTACTCCCGGCAGACCATAAAACCTACAAAACCCACTACCTGCTGATCCACCTCTTCAAGAGCTTCACGTAACTTACTCAACTATGCTAGAGCCCATAATAGCTTGTGGCTGCACACGGAAGTTTCTAGCATGAATCATCTTAGTTCCCATTGAGCCTCGGTGGCGGTCCATAGGAAGATCACATGGGTACCCCGAGATTTCCAAAAATAAAAACAGACAACACTGGGTTCCCCAGGTGCCTCAATCCACCTAGTTGTTTGATTAAGTTGCCACTTTAAGTTGAACCATTAATTAAGAATCTCACATCTATCGTGGATTTCACTCAAACCCGAACCACGTCTACGAGCATAGCATGGCAATAAGCAATACGTAGAAGTAACTCCCAAGGGTTTGAATATAACAGGGCAATAGGTACTACCTCAACAACTACTTCCCAACCCACAAGTTAATGACATCCTAATCATGCAATGTTCGAGGATTGGAACTAATGCACAAAAACCGGGTTTGGAAAGAGTATGATCAATGTGTTACTTGCCTTGCTGACGATCCGCGAATCCTAGAGACTCATAGTAACACGCTTCGCACTCCGGGAATTCTATCGCAAGCAAACAATAACATACATAAGTAACAAGCAACGATGCACAAGCAAAACTCAAATAAGAGAGGTTGACCATAAAGTTCAACTTCAGAACTCTGGTTTGCAAAAGAATCAAATCGAACAAAGCAACAAAACTCAACCGGCGAACGAAAGAAACTTCGTTTACTAATCTGAACTTAGGTCAAATTTTTATAGTAGCAAAAACTTGTTTGAGTTGATTAACCAGAAAGAGGGTTTCGAGACGAAACTCCAGGCGCTTGAATCGCCTGATTCCGATAAACGAGCGAAAAGATAAACAGAAACTAAAATTGGATCCGAAATCACGATCAGAAAAATCGCGGAATAAATCCGAGAAAATGAAAAACAAAAAACAGATTAACGAATGAACGTTCATTATCTGGATCTATACGAAGAACATGTTTGTTAAAACGAATGAACGAGCAAACGCTCGCTAATTAAATAAACCAGAGAAAAACCGATTTATTTAAAAAAAAATGAAAACTAGGGTTAAAAAAAACCGAACGGTTTTCTTTGGAAAACCGGGGCGGCGGGGCGGCTACCTCGGCTCGGCTCCGG
>NC_041392.1:364199990-364208121 GCF_002162155.2 Triticum dicoccoides
GGCTGGGGCTCTAGGGAGGGCTCCGGCGGGGTTATAAAGAGGGGGGGGGGCGGCCAACTTGGGGAAGGGGGCGGCCTCGGGAGGCGTGTCCGCCCTGAACACGGCAGCGACGGCGGCTCCGATCGGGACTCCGATCCCGATCCGGCTGGGGAGGCGGTGGCGCGGGCAGGGGGCTGGGCTTCAGCCCAGTCGGGCGCGCAGTATTTTTTTTTAAATAATTCCGCCGACATAAATAAAATCCTAGAAAAATAAATAAAAATCTAAAAATGCCAAAACAAATTTTCACCGCCTAAATAAAATATTTAGGACGAGGTGACCATTTTCTTGGCTCTAAAATGCAATTTTGAAAACGTGCAATTTTTCTAATGCAAATAAAATCCGAATAAAACCGAATAAAATCCAATAAATGATTTTAATATTTTCCTCCAATATTTCATTTATTTTGGAGAAGTCATATTATCTCCACTCATTTTATTTAATATGAAATATTTTTCGGAGAGAAAAATTAATAAAATCAAAATCCTCGTTTCATTATTTGATAGAAATCAAATATGAAAACCGGAAAAATCCCCAACTCTCTCCGTGGGTCCTTGAGTTGCTTAGGATTTCGAGGATTGCGGAACGGAAATGCAATAAATCATGATATGCATGGATGATCTATGTATAACATTCCAAATTGAAAATTTGGGATGTTACATACCTACCCCCCTTAAGATGAATCTCGCCCTCGAGATTCGGGTTGGCTAGAAAATAGGTATGGGTGGTCCTTGTAGAGATCATCCTCTCGTTCCCAGGTGGCTTCATCTTCGGTATGGTGGCTCCACTGAACTTTGCAAAACTTGATAACCTTACTGCGGGTGACTCTGCTGGCAAACTCAAGAATCTTAACTGGCTTCTCCTCGTAAGTCAAATCACTGTCCAACTGAATCGCCTCCAAGGGTATTGTATCTCTTAATGGTATATCAGCCA
This sequence comes from Triticum dicoccoides, assembly GCF_002162155.2. Taxonomy (NCBI): domain Eukaryota; kingdom Viridiplantae; phylum Streptophyta; class Magnoliopsida; order Poales; family Poaceae; genus Triticum; species Triticum dicoccoides. The sequence continues at coordinate 364,200,960 of NC_041392.1, forward strand.
TCTCAGCGTGACACTTCTTTAGCTGTGAAACATGGAACACATCGTCGACTCCTGACAATCCCTCAGGTAGCTCCAACTTGTAGGCAACTTCTCCCATCCGTTCCAAAATGCGATACGGTCCTACAAATCTCGGGGCTAACTTTCCTTTAACTCCAAAACGTTTCACTCCATGCAAGGGCGATACTCGCAGATATGCTCTGTCTCCAATCTCGTAGGTTACCTCCTTGCATTTTGAGTCTGCATAACTCTTCTGCCTGGACTGGGCAATCTTCAGTCGGTCTTGGATCAGTTTTACCTTCTCCTCAGACTCCTTGATCAAGTCTGGTCCAAACAACTATCGGTCTCCTACCTCGTCCCATATCAATGGTGTTCTGCACCTGCGTCCATACAGGGCTTCAAACGGTGCCATCTTCAAACTGGCTTGGTAGCTATTGTTGTATGAGAACTCTGCATACGGCAAATTGTCATCCCAACTAGATCCATAATCTAGCGCACAGGCTCTCAACATGTCCTCCTAGATTTGATTGACTCTCTCGGTCTGTCCATCTATCTGCGGGTGAAACGCTGTACTGAACTCCAATCTCGTTCCCAAAGTCTGGTGTAACTGATGCCAAAACTTTGAAGTAAACTGCGTTCCTTGATCTGATACGATGGTCCTCGGAACTCCATGCAGACATACGATCCTGGACATATAGATCTTGGCCAACTTTGCACTTGTATAGGTGGTTTTCACTGGGATGAAGTGAGCTACTTTGGTCAAACGATCAACTACTACCCATATGGAATCATATCCTGCTTTAGTCCTGGGTAATCCGGTGATAAAGTCCATGCCAAGTTTATCCCACTTCCATTCGGGTATCGGCATAGGCTGTAACAGTCCTGCTAGCTTCTGATGCTCTGCCTTGACTCTCTAACATACATCACATACGGCTACATACTCGGCAATATCCTTTTTATACCAATCCACCGGAAACGTTCCTTCAAATCCAAATACATCTTGGTGTTTCCGGGGTGTATCGAGTATGGTGAGTCATGAGCCTCCTGAAGTATTAACTTTCTGACCTCCTGATTATTGGGCACGTAAATTCGGTCCTCAAACCATAGGGTATCGTGCTCATCCTCACGAAAACCTTTGGCCTTTCCTTTGCCCATCTTCTCCCTTATCTCGGCAATCTCTTTGTCATCCTTCTGAGCTTCCCGAATCTTGTCCAACAATGTCGACTGAACCTCCATTGTGGCAATGAACCCTCTAGGTACAATCTCTAATCAAAGTTCCATGATTTCCTCTGCTAACTCCTTCGGCAGTCCTTTACTTTCGAGGATATTAGCATAACTTTTCCGACTCAAGGCGTCTGCTACGACATTGGCCTTTCCCGGATGATAGTGTAGCTTCATGTCATAATCCTTTATAAGCTCCAACCATCTCCTCTGTCTAAGGTTCAGCTCCTTCTGGGTGAAGATGTACTTCAAACTCTTGTGATCCATGTACACATCACAACGGTTTCCAATAAGATAGTGTCTCCAAGTCTTCAATGCATGCACTACGGCTGCTAGCTCCAAATCATGCGTGGCATAATTCAGCTCATGAGGTTTTAGTTATAGTGAGGCATACGAAACAACTCTTCCATCCTGCATAAGCACACATCCAAGTCCTAAGCGAGAGGCGTCGCAATACACTTGGAACTCCTTATGTATATCTGGCAGTACTAGCACTGGGGCTGTAGTCAAACGTTTCTTCAACTCCTGGAAACTTGCTTCACAATCTTCTGTCCATTTAAACTTGGTATCCTTCTTTAATAGTTGAGTCATTGGTTTTGCAATCTTGGAAAAATTCTCAATGAATCTCCGGTAGTATCTTGCGAGTCCAAGAAAACTGCGGATCTCGCTAACTGAGGTGGGTGCCAACCATTCAGTGACTGACTGAACCTTGCTGGGGTCTACTGCTATACCTTCTCCTGATATAACATGTCCAAGGAATCCGACTTCCTTCAGCCAAAACTCGCATTTGCTAAACTTAGCATACAACTGGTGTTCCCTGAGCTTCTCGAGAACTAAACGTAAATGCTCCTTGTGCTCCTCTTCGTTCTTCGGGTATACCATGATATCATCAATAAATACCACAACGAACTTGTCCAAATACTCCATGAACACCTTGTTCATCATGCTCATGAAATAGGCAGGGACGTTAGTCAGTCCAAACGACATGACCGTATACTCGTATAATCCATATCGTGTTGTGAATGTCGTCTTTGGTATGTCCTTCTCTCGTATCCTCAACTGATGATACCCCGATCGTAAGTCGATCTTTGAGAACACTTTAGCTCCTTGCAATTGATCAAACATATCATTGATCATCGGCAGCGGGTACTTGTTCTTTATCGTCACTTCATTCAAGGCTCGATAATCAACAACCATCCTTAGGGATTTATCCTTCTTCTCAACCAAAAGTACTGGGGCTCCCCAAGGTGATGAACTTCTTCGGATGTATCCTTTCTCCAATAACTCCTTGATCTGTTTCTTAATTTCCTCCAGGTCATTTGCAGGCATCCGATAGGGTCTCTTGGATATTGGTCCTGTCCCTGGCAATAGTTCTATCAAAAACTCAATGTCTTTGTCCGGTGGCATGCCTGGTAATTCCTCTGGGAAAACATCCGGGTAATCCTTTACTACCGGCACTTCCTCCTAAACAACTCCCATAAGGGCATTCACTTGGCTCCTCCTAGGCACATGCCTAGACACATACATAATCCTTTTTCCCTCCGGGGTGGTGAGATAAACCGACTTACTAGCACAGTCAATGCTTCCTCCATACTTTGACATCCAGTCCATACCCAATATCACATCCAATCCTTGCGACTCTAAGATAATTAGGTCAGATGGAAACACATGTGTGCCAATGGTTAAGGGTATCTGGTCACACCATCGGCTAGCCATATACTCTGCTCTGGGTGAACTCACTAAAAGAGGGGTCCTAAGGGTTTGGTTTGGCAGTTTAAACTTATCCACGAATCCCCTTGATATGTATGAATGCGATGCACCAGTATCGTAAAGTACAAGAGCGGTAGATGACTTAACCAAAAACTTACCTATTACCGCGTCCGACTGCTCTTCAACCTCCTCCACGTTAACGTGGTTCACTTGTCCTTTGTTGAATGGATTAGGCTTCTTCCTAGCGCTTCCATTTCTGTTTCCATTCCTTCCTTCAGGGCAATCATTGGCATAGTGCCCTGTCTTCCCACACTTAAAGCAGGTAACCTGACTTAGGTCTCTTATGGTGGGTGTGGACGGGTTGGAGCAGTTTTGATTGTTGTTAGCTCCGTTCCCATTCCCATTCTTAGCACCACTATGGTTATGTGATCCTCCTCCAGTGTGGTTGTGACCTCCATGGTTATGAATAAGTCCTCCCGAGTTCGGGGTTAGGCGAGGCTTCTGCTGAGCTCCTGAATTATACTTCCCTTGTCCATACTTCCTCTTGCGGCTCTCAATCTGCTGCTGCTTCCCTTCAATCATAAGAGCCTTGTCTACCAACTCCTGGTAGTTGTTGAAGGTTGCTACCATCAACTGCATACTCATCTCATCATTCAGCCCTTCCATAAACTTCTCCTGCTTTGCGGCATCTGTGGCCACATCATCAGGGGCATAGCGTGATAACTTGCTAAACTCATCCGCGTACTGAGCCACAGTACGGTTCCCCTGGCGTAGGTTGCGGAACTCCCGCTTCTTCATCTGCATAGCTCCAGTTGAGACATGGGCTGTGCGGAAGGCTTGCTGAAACTAGTCCCAAGTGACATTGGCTACAGGAAAAGTGGCTGTGTAATTCTCCCACCATGAGGCTGCTGGTCCATCCAATTGATGTGCGGCAAAGCGCACCATCTCAGCATCTGTGCAACCCGCGGTGGTCAACTCCCTTCCAATACGGCGTAGCCAATCATCAGCAACTATAGGCTCGGTGCTACTGGAAAACACCGGCGGCTGTAACCTTAGAAAACGGGCTAGGTTGTCCATTGGCGGTGGGTTGTTGTTGTTGTTGTTGTTGTCCTGGTTCTGAACTAGTAATTGCATCAAGGCATTCTGCTGCTGGATCAACTAGGTGAGTTCCGGTGGGAAAGCAAAACCGGTGTCACGTCTCGGAGGCATCTGATGGGTTTAGATGGAAGATATTAGAATAGAAAAGGGGTCTAATGAGAAAATACTACCCATATGCACATGAGACAAACACAATCATTTCACTCAATCAATCAAGCAAGGGCATACAAACGGTCTAGAACTATCACAAAAGTGCTCACTGCTATTATATACATGGGGAAAATACTACTAATAGTTGGTGGTCATCTAGAAATTTTGATCGGTGGAAGACTCCAAGATGTTTGGTCCAGCTTCGTCTTCAAAGTCATCATCACTAGGGTCGGAGTCGGTGTCGTCGATGATGATGTAGTCCTCGGGGCATATTTCCTTGGGTTCTTCTTCTTCTTCTATTGGTGCTGGTCCTTCCATGAATACTCCAATCTTCTTGACTAGGTCGTCATTTTTCTCCAGTAGGGTCTTGATTTCCTCCTCATATCCATCACGTGTAAACTTGAGTTCTTCCTCTAGCTCGATGATCCTAGTCTTCGCCTTCTTCACGTCCATCATCTGGTTCTCCTGACGTCGGATGTGCTGGTTTAACTCCTGGGTGAAAGCTGCAATGGATCTATCCTTCCTGGTGCTGATTACTTCCCATTGCCCATCGCGGCGCCCACATATTTAGTAGATTGTGTCATTAAGTTCCCTGTTGTAAACTTCTCCAATGCGTCCCATTGTAATGTGGGCTGCCATGCTCTTGCCTAGACTCCAGGTAGGTGCTTCGAAAGAAAACTCTATGGGTTTAGAAGTTGGCGAGAACGTCCTTCCTGGAACTTGTACTTGAATCGTCCAGCGCTCCTCCTCAGGTAAGGTGGCGTTTTATGTCCCGGTGAAGCCTGGTATTCCAATGTTCAAGTACCTAGTGACTTCCTTCAGGTGACGTCCAAAAGGTGTGTCTTCATCCGGTTGTGCAAACTTGTTCTTCATCTCCGCCATCCTAAAGAGTAGAAAGTGGTGAGGAGTCAGAAATGAGTAGAGAAGTGTGACCTAGGGTTTATCTTAGTGGTCGTGTCCTACACTCAGCATGTGCTCTGATACCATCTTGTAGCGACCAGACCTCAGACGGTCCAATCTCTATGCTCAGGTGTCATCCCTGGATCAGTAATGCTGACACCACACAGTACTTGAAGGATTTATAACAGAGTAGCAATCACACACTTATTACATCGAATGTCTCAAAAGAGAACTTATTACAATAACATGACTTAAGGCCATCTAATGCGATAACAGCGGAAGGCATGGAAGATAAAGTGAGTCCATCAACTCCAACGGCATAGCTGAGCTGCACGGCAACGACCTAACGAACCTTACTCCTTGTCTGAAAAGTCTGCAACATAATACGTTGCAGCCCGAAAATGGGTCAGCACATGGAATATGCTAGCAATATAACACAATAGAGCAAGAACATAATAATTCTATCACTACATGCATATATGGCTGGTGGAAAGCTGTATGGTTATAGTTTTTGCGAAAAGCCAATTTTTCCCTACAATAAAGGAATAGATTTTAATTTAACTATCATGGTGGTTGTAACATCATTGAGAAGGTACCCCCAACTCAATCCCAATTAAAGTGATTAACAACCCAACAATATTAATTAAACATGGTGAGATACATGCGATAACTCAAGTACTAGATACTCAAGAATTGTCCATAGCCGGGGACACGGCTAACCATGATTAGATTGTACACTCCGCAGAGGTTTGCGCACTTTTCCCCACAAGACTCATCGCTTCCGTTGGATTTCTCGCACTACATGGTGTTTGAGAAACGGATGATCGAGACACAGTCTTTCAGAAACATTAACTCTCTAATCCGGGCAGACCATACCAAACCTACAAAACCCACTACCTGCTGATCCACCTCTTCAAGAGCTTCACGTAACTTACTGAACTATGCTAGAGCCCATAATAGCTTGTGGCTGCACACGGAAGTTTCTAGCATGAATCATCTCAGTTCCCTTTGAGCCTGGGTGGCGGTCCATAGGAAGATCACACGGGTACCCCGGGATTTCCAAAAATAAAAACAAACAACACTGGGTTCCCCAGGTGCCTCAGTCCACCCAGTTGTTTGATTAAGTTGCCACCTTAAGTTGAACCATTAATTAAGAATCTCACATCTGTCGTGGATTTCACTCAAACCTGAACCACGTCTATGAGCATAGCATGGCAATAAGCAATACGTAGAAGTAACTCCCAAGGGTTTGAATATAACAGGGCAATAGGTTCTACCTCAGCAACTACTTCCCAACCCACAAGTTAATGACATCCTAATCATGCAATGTTTGAGGATTGGAACTAACGCACAAAAACTGGGTTTGGAAAGAGTATGATCAATGTGTTAATTGCCTTGCTGACGATCCACGAATCCTAGAGACTCGTAGTAACACGCTTCGCACTCTGGGAATTCTATCGCAAGCAAACAATAACATACATAAGTAACAAGCAACGATGCACAATTAAAACTCAAATAAGAGATGTTGACCAGAAAGTTCAACTTAAGAACTCTGGTTTGCAAAAGAATCAAATCGAACAAAGCAACAAAACTCAACCGGCGAACGAAAGAAACTTCATTTACTAATCTGAACTTAGGTCAAATTTTTACAGTAGCAAAAACTTGTTTGAGTTGATTAACCGGAAAGAGGGTTTCGAGACGAAACTCCAGGCGCTTGAATCGCCAGATTCCGATAAACGAGCGAAAAGATAAACAGAAACTAAGATTGGATCCGAAATCGCAATCAGAAAAATCGCGGAATAAATCGGAGAAAAAGAAAAATGAAAAACAGATTAACGAATGAACGTTCGTTATCTGGATCTAGACAAAGAACACGTTCGTTAAAACGAATGAACGAGCGAATGCTCGCTAATTAAATAAATTGGAGAAAACCCGATATATTTTAAAAAACGAAAACTAGGGTTTTTTAAAAAATAAAACCGAACGGTTTTCTTTGGAAAACCGGGGCGGCGGGGGGGCTACCTCAGCTCGACTCCGACGGGGCTCCGGCGGGACTCCGGCGCTGCGGCGGGGCGGCGTGGGGTGC
>NC_041392.1:364208918-364218045 GCF_002162155.2 Triticum dicoccoides
GCGGCGGTGGCTGGGGCTCCAGGGGGCGCTCCGGCGGGGTTATAAAGAGGGGGGGCAACTTGGGGAAGGGGGCGGCTTCGAGAGGCGCGTCCGCCCCGGACATGGCAGCGGCGGCGGTTCCGATCATGACTCTGGTCCCGATCCGGCTGGGGAGGCGGTGGCGCGGGCAGGCCGGCCTGGCTGGGCTGGGCTTCGGCCCAGTCGGGCGCGCAGTATTTTTTTTTAAATAATTCCACCGACATAAATAAAATCCTAGAAAAATAAATAAAAATCTAAAAATGCCAAAACAAATTTTCACCGCCTAAATAAAATATTTAGGACGAGGTGAACATTTTCTTGGCTCTAAAATGCAATTTTGAAAACGTGCAATTTTTCTAATGCAAATAAAATCCGAATAAAACCGAATAAAATCCAATAAATGATTTTAATATTTTTCCTCCAATATTTCATTTATTTTGGAGAAGTCATATTATCTCCACTCATTTGATTTAATATGAAATATTTTTCGGAGAGAAAAATTGTTAAAATCAAAATCCTCGTTTCATTATTTGATAGAAATCAAATATGAAAACCGGAAAAATCCCCAACTCTCTCCGTGGGTCCTTGACTTGCTTAGGATTTCGAGGATTGCGGAACGGAAATGCAATAAATCATGATATGCATGGATGATCTATGTATAACATTCCAAATTGAAAATTTGGGATGTTACAGGCAGACCGTTGACATGAGTAAGTGCGTCCTTCCCCAAAATGGCCAGGGATCCAGCCGGAAGCAGAGCAATAGCAAGCGTCGTTGCAACAAGAAGTGGATGATTGGATGCTCATTTCTCCTAGTTTAGTATGCATGTAATTGCTTACTTTTGTGTGTGGAAATGTTATGTGTGTAGTCACTTGTGTAATTGTATGCTTAATTTAGTTTTGCAATGCTGTCTTTTTAAGTATATATGTTGATGCTCAGTAGAAAGAGCGTAGATGTTGTGCGGATAGAGCAAATCACATCTCACATGGAATAAACAATGGAACCCATCGGTGATGATTTCATCAATCACTGACAATTGTATACCAGCAATCATTTGCTCACAAGACACGGCTTGTTAACAGGAATCGTCTGTGTTGTTATCGGTCTTCCCACACATTTCTGATTACAGGCCTGTTTGCCACGTATCACACACATCTTGTTAAGTTGAACCATTATGTTCTCTTCCCTAATCGAAAACAGTTCATTCGAGTGAACCGTATGCTGTATATCACACACACACCTTGATCTGGCTGGCCGTTTCTGTTGCTTTCCCTAATAGCAAACAGTTCATCGGAGTGAACTGTATGCCGTATATCGCGCACACATTGATATGGTTGCCCATTTCGGTTGTTCTGTCTAATCGCAAACAGTTCGTATGGATCAACCGTATGCCCAGCATCCCATGCACAACTAAAATCTGAACCGTGTTTGATGTATCCGCCATCACAAATGTTTTGCATCTTTTTTGACGGGTTTTTACATCATTGTTTGCGATTAATGCATCGCACACAGTTTCATCGAAGGGTCTCTGATCGTAGTGTCGCGTTAGCACCATCCTACAGTAGTGCTGGGACAATCCGCATGGGGGGGCAGGATGGTGCCAGCTTACTCCAGGGAGCTCCCGCCGACTATTGAGGTAGGGTGTTCCTACTTATTTGACCCATTGATGTATTGTTTTCTGCACGTCTGATTTTGATGTCTTGTTGTATTTACTTCTGTAGGAGTTTCAGAACATGATTTCCAATATCCCCGTGGTGGACCGGTCGCTTGAAGATGTGACGAGTGACACCGAGTGGCAGTACTCAGAGGAATCCGACGATGACGAGAGTGATGATTATTAGGAGAGCGACGAGGAGGAGAGGTCTGAGGAGGGGGCGAGGTGGAGTCCTCTCCGTGTTATGAGGTTCCCAAGGAGCCCTGATACATGGTGTTGCATAATCCAAAGGGGAAGGCGAGTGGGGCCCAGCAGCCGACTGTCTCTAGTCGGACCACTCGGAGCTTGAAGCGTGCTCGTGCTGAGGCTGAGATTTCACCGGAGAATCAGCCCATGTTGCCCAAGCAGATCACCTCCGAGCCCCAGAAGGTTGCGTGCTCGTGCCGAGGCTGAGAGGAATCCTCCTTGATAGAAAAATGTAGCCTTCTTCACAAGAGGTTGGAGTGTATGAAAAGTTCCCTAAGAAAACTAGTACAGATGAATCCAAAGGAGAAATGCTTATGGATTGTAACCATATGGATGAAGCAACCAATATGGGGGGGGGGGACATGTATGTACTACAATCCTCCAAAAAATCCTTCATAAATCGTAGTACATTGTCATTGTAAACTTGGAAAAGGTGTCACAAATTGAAATCCCTTATGGTTAACATTTAATAGGAAAGGAACATCACCTCGATATATAGCTTCTCCAGGCACGAAAAGCATCTTAGGAAACTAACAACTTGCTCCAGGTTGGGGCCGATAGATTCTAGTGCCAAGACCTTCACTATGCGTAGTTTCGGGGTCAAGCTTGTCAGAATCATTTTCTGGATGACAGACGAACATACATATTGAAAAATAGAAATAATGTTAATTTCTAGAATGAGAGGTAGAAGGCGGCTATTGTACCTGAATGGGTGTGGATCCAATAACATGTTCGCAGTATTTGTCAGATGAGTAGCCCACCACTATCAATTTCGGCGCAGAAATGACATTGATTCTTGTTGGACCTTCTTGATCAACTACAAGTAATCTCTCAAGTGAAGGTGTGTCCTCAATGACCATACCGTGGTGCACATTTGTGATGTCTTGCAGCACCAACAACGCACATAAATAGTTTGGAGAGTCATGGAGGTGATGCGGAAGCTACTCAACCCATTGATCGCCTGAAGACGAAGGTACTCGAGTGTAGTACGGCCACAGAGTAGATGCTCCATGTCACCGTTTGGGATGCAGACGACGACGAGCTTGAGGTGGTTCAGTCGTGGTAGAATAAGAGCAGGCGCGTCATTAAGGGGGGGGGGAATGGTAGTTCCTAAACTTGGCGACGCGCAGCATGGGCGCGAGGCGGCACACGGACGTTGGCAGCGAGCGCATATGCCCATCATCAAAAGTGAGGTCCTGGAGCTGGTCTAGGGCAGGGGATCGGAACCAGTCATCAAGACTGGCACGGTCCTTGCCGTTGGAACGGAACTTGCCCATGCTAAGGCCTCTGGTTTGGCCAGGGTGACTGCCGAGGATCTTGGAGAATGCATCCAAGCTTTTGCGATAGCCATGGCAGATCTCATGGGTGTCGATGAGGTTGAGAGGGGTGGAGTTCCATAAGGGGCGCCACCGGTGGGAAAGGACAGTTGTCCATGCCGCATATTTGATTGGGAGGAGGGAGATGATGACTGTTAACATATCATCGGGGAGGCTACTGATGAAGTCTAGGTCTGCTGGAGTCTCTTGCGGTTCTTGCTCGACCCACCTCCGCTTGTTGGCAGCCCCTTCTCCACTCTGGAGTCTCCTTGTCAGCGGCGCTTTCTGATAGAAGTGGGAGTACAAGGAATATTTAGTTAAAACAAGCAATAGAAAAGTGTATTGGTAACTATAAGCTAGTAGGTAGGAATAGAGTAAGAAAATGGAATAACAATTGGTTGCTTCAATACTACACAGTTCATTTGATATTGCTGGGTAAATCAACATACAGATACTTGAAAAGAACACTTACTTCAAACAAAGTCTGGACAGATGATATCATGTGGGAAGTTAGCATATATCTCATAACCATGCTCTTTTATGTGCAGTACAATTTTAGTGCCAGCTTTCAGTACGTAAAACTTAGAAATTTCTTTCCAAAGGCGAGTGCCAAAATAGGAGTCACCATGTTCATCAAGTCTTACAGTAGAAACGATTGTAAATGCATGGTTTGTGTTCAGTATGACACCCCTCTAGTCTTGATTTATGTAAAGGGAAAGATTGTGTACTACAGATTCTGTTGCATAGCAAGGGACGCGCTGCAGAAAATGGTAGAATTGTTAACAAAAATATGGTAACATGCAAATATGGGCCCAAATTGAAAGAAATGTACAACAATTGAAATCGAAGGACAAAAATCTATAATTAAATAGATAGGGTAAACATGATGTCATGGAAATATGAGAGTAATCGCAAGAACAATACATCATTAATTTGCCAAATATAGAAAGAAGAGGGAAAAAATCCCCTTTGACGTATATGCTACATGTGGCACCTTTTATCCAAATGTAGCAATATTTAGTATATGTTTAGGAAAGTAGGACATGCCAACCAATTTAGGGTGAGATTGAACATACGACACGCATCCTCAAGTCATCTGGTACGGTGTGATGGAATTCCATGGATGTCTGGCGGAGGCCGCAAAAGTCCTAATGTGTCTGCTCACTGTACACTCTATGAATGATAGAAAAACCCTCAAATCAGCTCGAATAAAAATGAATTCATGGCGATTTCGGCCCGGTGATTAAAGGACGCAGATGAACTGGGATAAGAGATGAGATAATATCTCATTAAATTAGTTACCTTGTTGTCCATGATAAAAAAACCCTCAATACGGCAGATTCCCCAACCAGGCGGAGCTGGGTCAATCACGAGCAGCATTGAGAAAGTCGATGGCGATAGGCGGCGGCAAGCGGAAGTAGCAAAATGTAGTGGGGTTTGCCGGCAGCCTGGCGGCGGTGGCAGGCGTTGAGCTAAGTGGTTGCCATGGCGATAGGCGGTGCCATGCATAGACGCGGAGGAGATTGTGCAGGTGTGAATAGGGATTGGAGGGGGTGGCGGGCGGGGTGAGGGTTATTGTGACGTGGGGATGGTGAGGGTTTTATTTTTTCTTTTTTGAATTGCGTAGCAAGGGTTTTCTGTCCCACAAAGAGTTTTTGACGCAACGGTTTGCTAGAGCCAACCGTGTGTGATTGACGTAATAGGGAAAATGAAATTCATTGCACATGGTCCCAATTTTGGGAACCGTGTATGATAGACGTACTACCTCCGTCATGGTTTATTGGTCCCCTTTGTAATTTGTACCAAAATTTGACCAAAGATTTAACTAACAAATATTTATGCATGTCACCAAAAATTATATCATTGAACACGTTCAAATACGCATCCAATGATATAATTTTTGCTGACCTGCACTATCATTTTGTCAGTTAAATCTTTGGTCAATATTTAACACAAATTACAATGGGGACCAATAAACCAAGACAGAGGTAGAGTCCATCAACTAAACTGATTGCATCCATATCCACAGTTAGACATAAGTAAATATAGATTAAATATACTCAGACATAGATAATATGCGTACACAACCATAGTTCAACCGTCAGTAAGCATACTCAAGCGTACATAGTTCGATCCCACATCTCATCTGCCGGCATGATCCCGAAGCTTCTCCAGGTACTCGAGTATGCGACGTGTGCCACCCTGCGAGAATACTTCTGCTTGAAGGAGACAATGGCTCGTCCTCTTTCATGCGCCAGAACACTTTGATATGCGTCGTGAAGCTTTTGGTTGCAAAACGGGCATCTATAGCCGCGGTCCTAGGTCCTAATATGCCTGTTATGCATTCCCGCATAAAATTACCTCAGGATTTGCCTCTTGTACCTCCTCTGGGCATCTTCATCCTTGCTCTCCACATCGTTAGACAACACCTATACAAATAGTAAAAAAATGCGGCGTCAAATTAATGTTTACAAAGTAATCTCTAGCGAACATTTGGCAGTTGCCAAAATTTGGCATCAAATCAATGTTTACATGCCGTGAAGTAGGATTAGGAAATTATGGCTATTTTCTATACATATCCAGAGATTATTGTTTGATTTTTAAGCATAATCATCTATGTACAAACCAATCTTGAAGAAAATAATGGCACAAACATATATGTAGGTAATTCAAAATCAATTATCAAGTACTGGCTGGAATTATTAGCACGAACACTAACCCTAGTCGAATTACTAGCATAAATCATTTGCATAGATGAAACAATTAATCACTTATCACTTGTACCATTCAAACAATCAATACACTACACAGATCTAACGAAACTTACTCAGATTTCATGGATTGGGAGAACATAACCATAGGATTTCTATTCCAAAAAGGGGGAGGAAGGGGTAACCAGAGAAACCCTAGGATCAATTTGACACATAAATGGGTATAGATGACTAACTGGTTGTCCGTCGTTGCCGAAGTCGTAGTCGGAGTGGTCGTCGGGGTCGTCGCCCGAGTCATCACCGGAGTTGGTGTAGACCTCCGCCTCCGACTGTGGAAGCACGACACCGTCGATGATGTCAGGGTGCAGCAATACCTCGCACGTAGTGACGACAACCTCTATCTCCATCTCCATGCCATGCTCTGTTACTTCAGCAGCCCCAACGTCGCCACTCCCTCCGATGGGGCGCTTCGGCGCCATCCTCATACACTAACAAATTTGAGGACTGAGAGCGGCGTCGAGGATGCAAGCGGAGAGAGAGAATTGTGTGTGTGGCGAGAATGGGGGTGCGGCCGCTCGGGCGCACCATTAATATGGAGTAGTGGGAGAGAGGCGGGCAGAGGTTAAACCGCTGGCTCGCCTCCCGGTGAGCCTGCGCACCGGACTGCTGGCATGCCTACCGTCGTTTCACACTGCTACTCGCACGCCTCCCGATGACACCGCACAATGAGCATGCCTCCCATCAATTCACACACCAGCACGCACGCCTCTTGGTCTGCCTACGCGGCGGACTGCTCGCATGCGTCCCGTCAACTCACGCCTGCTCGCACAACACACGGGTTTCGTGGCGGCACATATATTGTTTTCCTATTTGGATGATTAATGTCGCCGCTTTATTTCTTAAATGAAGCATGGCACATATCCATTGTTGGTCTAACGCTCACGGTTTGAATAAATAACCCGTTTGCAATATTGGTTCCCAAGTATTAATAATCTCCCGTTTGTAAGAAAATAAAGATTACATCAAAACTGGTCTCAAATTTGACAAAAAGTACAATGCCACTCTATATTGGTGTCCATATGACAACACGATAAGTTTCATGAATTTCAAATAAGTTTTGGATGTACTGGAATTTAAAAATCAAGATTCTCAATGTTTGAAATTTCTTGCATGGGGAGTAAACATGCACCCAGTGAGACACATGTGTTATTGCAATTCATTTATGTGCATCGTCAGGTGTGCATGTAGCTCAAATTTGATTTTTGCACATTATAACCCTAGAAAATCAATCAATGTACTAAAACGTCTTAATGATCTCTGTTTTCTTTTCAAAATTAAAACGTCCCTCCTTTGGTAACATATGTTCACCGTGGGATAATTTAACATGTATCATAGTTGCGGTGGATTCGCGGTCTGTGTGTGTGTGTGTGCGTCTGGGGGTGGGTGTGGCTGGCAGTACACTACGAGTCATGAGCCACCGTGTGGGTTGGCCGTTTTGTGAGGCAGGTGCCACATCAGAGTCATGAATTCTTTTTTTAAAACATTACACAACCCTTTCATACATACATGTTTTTGCCACATGCAGTCGATGGTTGTCCTACACAACACTCAATTGCTTGTGACGCTTTCTGTGGGCCAGCGAGGTCGTCGTCCATCACTTTGACCAACAACCGACAGAGAGGTTAATTTGACCTGCAAGGTAGAATCTTTTTTGTTTGTGTTATGGTGGGAGTATATAGTACACGTCGAAGAGGTGGGAGGGGACTAGCATATATACTATACGCATGCATCCGTGAACAAGTACACCTCACTCAGTGTCAGTACTTTTCGGTTTTCGAGGCACGTGCCACATCAAAGTTGTGAAAATTGGCTATTCAAACATCACACAACACCTCTTTGGGCCACATGCATGCATGCGATGGTTATCCTAGGACACTCACGTCTGACGCTTCCATCTGTGGGCTCACGAGGCCATCGTCGATGCATGCATCATTTTGACCTACATCAGGAGAGGTTAATTAATTTCATTGTCAAGGAGGATTCTTTTTGGGTTGTATTAATATAGGAGCATATAGTATGCGTTGAAGAGGGGGAAGGGGACCATCATATGTAGTACGCTTCATGAACCTCGCTCTATGTGGGGACTTTACGGTTTTCGTGGCATGTGCCACATCAAAGTTGTGCATTTTGGGTATTCAACATATATTTGGCCCACATGCAAAGCGATGGTGGTTGTCCTCTCGCACCCACTTAAGCGGTTATCAGCAACATCGATGCTTTCCATCTGTGGGCCCGCTTGGTCCATCACTACTTTTCCTGACAATGAGAGAGGTTAATTTGACTTAGGAGGGGATTATTTTTTGTTTACAATACGATATATATAGGTCATGCTCTAGGATGACATGATACAGTTTGAGCACACACATGCACGTGTATGCATGAATCCCTCCCATCGAGTCGAAGTGGCTAGTACCATGACACGCCATGAACCGATCTCGCTCTGTGTGGGGACTGTATGATTTTCGATGCACGCGCCACATCTATGTTGTGAAATGGTATTCAAACATGCATGCACGCATCACCTCCATACATATGCATGTAGTGGTTGTCTTCGAACGGTACACTCCCTCATGTGGTTATCGGTGACAAGCCTATATATTCATGGGCCCGCATTGACATCCATGATCACCTTGACCGACAACAAGATAGGTTACCATGACACATTCTTCCTTTGGTTTGTGTTATCATAGTATAGGTCATGGTGAGAATCAGAGCTAATTAAGTTTGAGCGCATACTATGCACACATGCATGCATGAATCCCCATCATCGGTTTGAAGTGTGGTGTGGCATACATATGCATCGTCAACTAACCCTCGCTCAGTGTGGGGATTTCTGGTTCAAAAGCACGGTGCCACATCAAAGTTGTTTCATTGTGTATTCAAACACACCTCTCCATACATATGTTTGGGACACACGCAGGTAGTGGTTGTCTTCGGGGACTAGCTACTTGCGTGATTATTGACAAGCTAGCCCATCTCCGGGGTCGCATGGACGGCCATCACTTTGACCAACAACAAGAGAGAGGTTGTACAACCAAGGTGGATTATTCTTGGTCCGTTTTATGATCCATCTTGGTGAGATGCCCTCTCCGGCCCGCCGACTGAAAGTGTGTGTGTGTGGC
>NC_041392.1:364218334-364313115 GCF_002162155.2 Triticum dicoccoides
GGGAGGGGGACATGCATTCATATCTTAGGATTCCCCTCCTGTCGACACGAGGGGGGAAGCAATACCGTGCGCTTTGCGAGATAGGTGCCACATCGAAG
Source organism: Triticum dicoccoides (assembly GCF_002162155.2). Lineage (NCBI taxonomy): Eukaryota > Viridiplantae > Streptophyta > Magnoliopsida > Poales > Poaceae > Triticum > Triticum dicoccoides. The sequence continues at coordinate 364,218,433 of NC_041392.1, forward strand.
TTGCATTTGGTATTTGAACATCAAACCGCCCTTTTCATACATATATTTGGTCCACATGCAAGGTGTTCGTGTTCCGACCCTCTCCCGTGTCATTTTCGCCAAATTTCTGAACATTAGAAAAATCGGATAATGCAATAGCCATGGTTCACTCACACTAACCGTGTGCCACGCCGGTGCCCCTATCACTCACATCTCCATAGTACATTGGGCTCCACGAGGCTTCCCCTCTCAAAAATGTCTACCCGCCTGCAGGTTTTTTCTGTTTGATAACACACGATTATTATGTTTCGGCCGTGTGTGATGTTTCTTGTTCCCGCTCCCACCTGCGTCCCTCGAAAATATTTGCCTGCTTCGAGGATCTTTCCATTTCATAACACACAATTTATATTTTCGGACCGTGTGCGATGCACCATCATCCAAATTTTCAATAGCCCCGACATTTCACTAACACGTTTGACTTCCCCATAGTAAAATTTTTAGTAGCCGTGTCATTTCCTCAAACACACCCCCGCCTTGGGCATGCACGTGCATGCGCGCACACACACACCCTCCCTCACTTGAAACCCTAGCAAGGTCGTCGCCGCCGCCACAAGGCCTCCATTGTCAACATCTGTCGGTTTGCCCGTGAAGCTTACCCTCCGATCTCATACCCAGGCCGCTCTGAGTTTCTTAGATGATGCCTGCCAAACGCCCCTGTCCCACAGATTCCCATCTCCATCCCCATCTCCCACTCTAGAGCATCGCAACCTAAGCCCGACTATGCTTCTCGTGGAGCTCAAGGAGCGAATGGCCCAAAAGAGGTGTATCGCGGTCTCTTCGCCCGACGTCGCCTAGGTGGTCGCTGAGGAAGCTGACGACCATTACTGGCCGCAAGCACTCAATCAACGGGCTAGAGTATGCGGGTATGTCGCGGACGCTGGCTATTACATCGAGGGCGTTGATAGCAATGGCCTAACACGGGCTATGTCATAGGTTAAGTGGCCCACCCCCAACGCCTTGGGTTCAACCTCCGTCGATATCATCCATGGCCCCTCCACTAATCTCCTTTGGCTCGGTGTCAAGAATTTGCCATCCTACATCGCCATCGAACCCCTTTTGTCATTTTTGAATGACACGTTCTGCGACGGTGGCTTGGGATCCACAACTTCCAAGTCAGACCTCATCGACAGCGACCACGAGGAGGGCACCATCTTCGACTCTTCCAAGGGGAAAGAGCCTATCTGCTCTTCCAAGGGGAAAGATGTCGGGACCCCGATTCTAAGTCACACCGATCTAGCCTGTAACACCTCATATCACTTTGCGGCCTCACGCACTGTATTCCCACGGGTGTCGCCTTACCATGGCCCGGGACCGTTTGCGCCTTTTGGCTCACGTATATGATAGTATCGCTAGCATCCATATGACAGAGAACCCGAGCCGACATGGCTAGTCGTGAACCCAAAGCGGTGCTAACCTATGGGGACATGCATACATGAATCACATCGAGCATGTCGGTCAACATCATATGAATCCGGGCTGTAGCACTGGGCTAACAGGACTCCGGGGAACCCGGGCTGTAGCAGACCAGGCAGGACTCCGGAAGTCACTGCGTGACATTTCCCTGAAGGGACAGACATAGGAACGAAGTGGAACACATGCCGGCCAGTCAAGTGTTCTGAGCAGTAGTGCTGGGCTAGCAGGACTACTATGGCTCAAGGAAGCACCAGACTACATTTCCCCATAAGAGAGGCTGCCAAGGATAAACAACTAGATTGTCGGATCCCACACATAGCAATACACGTCACTCGTACGCATAACATGCAAGTATGTGCTGTACAACATGGCATCACAACATAACGCAACTCATATAGATAAAGGCTCAGAAGAGCCACATAGCATCAATACAAACAGGGGTCACATGACCCATCATTCAGAGCATACAAGCAACGGAAGCATTACATGTCTGAGTACAAACAACTACAAAAGAAAAAGGCCGAGAAGCCTGACTATCTACAAGTCCCTCCAAGGTACAAGATCGTAGCTGAGGTAACAAGCTACTCGTCGAAGTCCAAGCGGTACTACTAGTGAGACAGATGTCTCACCTGCAAAACATAAATAAAGCAAACGTGAGTACAAAGGTACTCAGCAAGACTTACATCAGATCCTATCATACATGCATTTGTATCAAGAAGGTAATGTGGGGGTTTAGTTGCGCAAGCCAGCTTTGACTTAGTGGCTATCCTGTTCTACGACAATGAGAAACTTCTTTGAGGTGAGGCAGCGCACACGAGTCCACTAATCACCACATCAATACACTACTATGGATTCATCCCCGTCTCTTCTACGAGAAGGCCATCCATAGCACTCACACTTGTCTTGAGCATTTTAGAGCATCCACTTTAAGTTGTCTATGTACCACGTAAGCATCCAAGAAGTCCATAACCGAGGACACGGCTATTCGAATAGATCATGATAACCCTGCAGGGGTGTACTTCTTCACACACGCTCTCACCACTTATCACCATATACACTTCATGTATCTCGGCAACCTTCAAGCGGAAGCCTGGCAAGGGTGTCGGCCACGACCTAACTAACCACACAAGACTCTGGTCCAGGTTTATCGCCTATTCGGGTTCCATCCGCAAGGAGATGTGGCCGGGGTGTCGCTCACGGCCCCAAACAATGTGTACAGGGTTCCCGAGCCCACCATCCGGGTGCCACTCGGTACACCGGGCCACGGTGCCTAGTCTGTCCCAAGTCCACCCTGCCGGGTGCCACTCGGTAGAAAAATAGCACTACCTACAAACACTAGAAACTAGTTGCAACTCCTAGACAGAGATCAAGTTGGTTAATAAGTCAAGAGAGCTTGGAGCGCTCGGAGCCCAATGTGTGGTAGTAGCTAGTCATTGGACAACTTACACAGAACTCAGTTCTTAAGGACGGTCCCAATGAGACAACCCACCATGTACTCCTACATGGCCTCTCACCGCTACCTTTACCAAATCGTGTTCACACGCTTAACTCTCAGCACCAGAACATATCATAACACTCCAATTCATTCCCGATGAATCAGACCTGACACAACTCTAAGCAATAGCAGCCATGGCATGGTAGAAGCACAGCATGGCTCAAACAACTCCTACACATGCTAGTGGGTTTCAACTATTTACTGTGGCAATGACAGGTCATGCAGAGGAATGGGTTCAACTACCGTAGCATAAGGTAGCAGTTGAATCATTGTTGTCCTAATGCAATAAATGAGAGCAGGAGAGGGAGAGTAGGATTTTATCGGAATGAACAAGGGGGCGTTGCTTGACTGGTAGATCAACAGGGGGCACTACTCCTCAGACAGGTACTCTCGAACACTCTCCGGAGCAGGACCTATCGAGAAGGAACGGTGTCGGAAATCAAACACAAGCATATGCAACATTATGATGCATGAACATGGCATGAGTATGTGATGTTGTTTGAATTAATGCATCTAGCATTTATTTGGTTGAAGTCCATTTGAACCAAGGGTTCAAATACAACTCCAAATTAAGTTCTTAAATATGCCATAAGTGTGTTTTCATATATACAGCATGTATATATGGTTTGTCATGCATGAAAAAGGTGCAGATGGATAGATTGAATTTTCCTGATAATTTTTCATATATAAATTATTTCAATCTGAGCTACGGTTGAATTTCTATGAATTTTTGAAGTTTATATCATTTTCTGGAATTTCCTGATTTATTTTTAAACCAGAGAATGATATATTGCGTCAGCATGACAACAGCATTGCGTCAGCAGGTCAAAGGTGGCTGACTAGGTCAAACCTGACATCTGGGGTCCACACGTCAGTGTCTGTGGCTACCGTAGTCATAAGGAAGAAGCTCCTGACAGTTGGGCTGGGCCGGCCTGCTGGGCCGCTGGCCAGGCCTGGCTGCACAGGGGCTGCAGGTAAGTATTTCCCTTACTTTGTTTTCTTTTCTATTTTTCTAACATTTGTTTTGATTTGATAAAAATACCAAATCATTTTATTTAATTCTGACAATTTTTGCAGGGACCTAAGGGATTATTCCAAAGCCCCTCACCAAAAATTCAGAATTTTTGGACATATATAAAATATATAACATATATATCCAATGCAAATAAATATTGGATTAATTCCAAATGCCCAAAATAAATACTTATGAGATCCTAAAAATATTGGTTTGATTTTTATCTCTGTCCAATATTTTCAGAGAGCAACATGAACATTTTCTTGGACCTTTTTGGAGCAATTTTTTTTATCTGGGTTATTTCCAGAAATGATTTCTGAGGGTTTCACAATCCCCATTTCAAAGTTAAATGAAATTTAAACATGATGCACACATGACTAGCTAGCCTAGGTCATACTAGAACTAGGGATGTGACAACTCGCCCCCAGTCGAAGAAATCTCGTCCCGAGATTCAGGAGTCGGCGGGAAGAAAGCGGGGTACTCAAGTCGAAGACGATCTTCACGCTCCCAAGTAGCTTCTCTCTCGGAATGATGAGACCACTGAACCTTGAGAAACTTGATGTTATGACGTCGAGTGACACTCTCTGCTTGTTCAAGGATGCGAACAGGGTACTCTCGATATGTGAGGTTATCTTGGAGATCAAGCGTTTCGTGGTCCACTCCGCGGATGGGATCCGAGAAGCAACGCCTGAGTTGAGAGACGTGGAAGACATCATGAACTCGAGAAAGATGTGGTGGTAGTTCCAACTGGTAGGCAACCTCTCCTCATTTAGCGAGAATGAGAAAGGGACCAATGTAACGAGGAGCCAACTTGCCCTTGATACCGAATCGATGGGTACCCTTCAAAGGGGTAACCCGAAGGTAAGCTTTGTCGCCAATTTCATAAGCCACTTCCTTATGACTACGGTCATACTGGCTCTTTTGACGAGATTGGGCTGTTTTTAAATTCTCATGAATGATGCGAACTTGCTCTTCTGCCTCCTGGATCATATCCGGTCCAAAGAATTGTCTTTCACCGGTTTCTGACCAGTTCAAAGGTATTCGACATCTTCGTCCATACAGAACCTCAAAAGGAGCTTTCTTGAGGCTGGATTGGTAGCTGTTGTTATAAGCAAACTCGGCGAAGGGAAGACACTTCTCCCAATCCATACCGAATGAGATAACACAAGCTCTAAGCATGTCTTCAAGAATCTGGTTGACCCTTTCCACCTGACCACTTGATTGAGGGTGGAAAGCGGTACTGAAGGAAAGATGGGTGCCCATGGCAGTTTGGAACTCTCCCAGAAATGAGAAGTGAAAAGACTACCACGGTCTGAATTGATCTCTAGTGGAACACCATGAAGTGACACTATTCGAGAAATATGTAAGTCAGCGAGCTGACTAGCAGTGATATTCTCTCGAACAGGTAGGAAGTGAGCCACTTTGGAAAGACGATCAATGACTACGAGGATAGCATTATTCCCTCTCTTGGTCCTGGGAAAGCCAGTGATGAAGTCCATACCAACTTTATCGCATTTCCACTCAGGAATAGCTAAAGGTTGAAGGGTGCCAGCAGGTCTCTGATGCTCTGCCTTCACGCGACGACAAACGTCACAGTTAGCAATAAATTGAGCAATTTCTCTCTTCATCCTAGTCCACCAGAACCTCTGGCGTAGGTCCTGATACATCTTAGTACTACCGGGATGAATCATGAGAGGAGATTCATGAGCCTCCTTAAGGATTAATTGTCGAAGATGTTGATTCTTGGGAACCACCAAGCGACTCTCAAAGAAAACAACACCACGATCATCTATAGAGAAACTACCACCAACTCCTTTGTTAATGTTTCTCTTGATCCGGGAAATTCCCGTATCCTGCTTCTGAGCAGAGATGATTTGATCCACAAGAGTAGGTTTCGCCACCAAGGTAGAAAGGAATCCGTGAGGAGCAAGGTGGAGGTTAAGCTTACATAATTCCTCATGGAGAAGTGGTTGGCCCTGCTGCAACATGAGATTGTTGCAATAGGACTTACGACTTAGCGCATCAGCCATGACATTCCCCTTGCCTGGGGTGTAGGTAATCCCTAAGTCGTAATCTGAGATCAACTCCAGCCAACGTCTTTGCCTAAGGTTCAAATCTGGTTGGGTGAAGATATATTTGAGACTCTGGTGATCGGTGTAAATCTCGCAATGTTTACCAAGAAGGTAATGTCTCCATGTCTTAAGTGCATAGACTACGGTTGCAAGCTCTAGATCATGTGTAGGATAATTATCCTCATGTGGATGCAACTGTCGAGATGCATAGGCAATCACATGGTGGTCCTGCATAAGAATGCAACCTAGTCCCTGTTGTGAGGCATCACAATAGATAACAAAGTCCTCAGTGAAATCCGGTGGCACAAGTATGGGAGCAGAAGTCAGGCGTCTTTTCAGTTCCTGAAAACTATGCTCACACTGTGGGGACCACTCAAACTTTTTATCTTTCTTGAGAAGTTTCGTGAGAGGTTTGGCCACTTTGGAGAAGTTCTCAATGAATCGGCGACAATAACTGGCTAGACCAAGGAAGCTCCTAACTTGCTTAACTGTTTCAGGCGGAGTCCAATCAAGAACGGCCTAAACTCTCTCGGGATTGACGGCAATGCCCTTAGCAGATATCACGTGGCCTAGGTAGGTCACTTCTGGCAACCAAAATTCGCACTTGGAGAACTTGGCATAAAGGCGGTGCTGTCTGAGTTTTCCTAGCACAAGTCTAAGATGTTCGGCATGCTCTTCCTCGTTCTTTGAGTAAACAAGGATATCATCGAGGTAAACCACGACGAACTTATCTAAGTACTCCATGAAGATCGAGTTCATCAAGCGGGAGAATGTAACTGGAGCATTAGTTAGACCAAAGGACATGATGGTGTACTCGTACTGGCCATAACGAGTGACAAAAGCCGTTTTAGGAATGTCCCCGTTTCTGATCTTGATTTGGTGGTAGCCTAACCTCAAATCCATCTTGGAAAAGACTGAGGATCCAGCGAGCTGATCATACAGGTCGTTCATCCTGGGGAGCGGATACTTGTTCTTTATCGTGACCAAATTAATGGGACGATAATCTACAACCATCCGGTCCGTACCATCCTTCTTCTTGACGAAGAGAACGGGACAAGCCCAAGGAGAAGAACTAGGACGGATGAAACCCTTTTGCGAGGATTCATCGAGTTGTTTCTTAAGCTCGGCTAGCTCTAAGGGTGCCATCTTGTAAGGTCTCCTAGAAATTGGGGCGGTTCCTGGGATAAGATCTATAACAAATTCTACATCTCTGTCAGGTGGAACACCTGGCAGTTCTTCTGGAAAGACATCCGGAAAGTCACGGACTACCGAGATATCTTCAAGGTTAGGAAGAGAGCTGGCATTAAGAGAATAGAGTTGACGCTTTGCATCTTTGGTGGAGACAGTGACTATCTTGCCAGATGGATGTGTAAGTTGAACAGTCCTGGTGTAACAATCAATCTTGGCATAATGAGCTTTCATCCAGTCCATACCCAAGATGATGTTAATATCTGTGGACTTGAGGGATATAAGTGATGCGAGGAATACAAGTCTATCAACAAGGATTTCATTACCATGGCTTATTCTGGTAGTTTGCCATCTAGACCCTGGAGTTTAGATTTCAAGTGGAGTTGGCATATCACAAAATGACATGTCGTGCAAACGGGCATAACTTTCGGAAATGAAGGAGTGAGATGCCCCGGTATCGAATAGAACCGAAGCTGGGTGACAGTTGACAAGGAGTGTACCAAGAACGACATCTGGATCATCATGAGCGTCTTTAGCTGAGACGTGATGCACACGTCCAAGTTCAGTGGGAGCTGACTTGACACTAATCATCTTGCGTGATGGCTTACCACGACCAACACACTTCTCAGGCTGGGGTGGAGCATAGTTGGTTTGAGAGCAGTCACGTGCATAGTGTCCTGGCCCTCCGCATGTGAAACAAGTCCCTGAAGTAGGACGTGGACCCGCTTTGACAAACGGTCTACCAATAGGCCTGGGTGGAGCATACTGCTGAACTGGGTGAGGTGCCACACAAGATGGCCTTGGTGTATAACCGGGTGGAAGAGCGGAGTTCGGAACCCAAATCCGGCGCTTCTGCGAAGTAGAACCGGAAGAAGAACCCAAATCACGGGTGTGCTTACAAGACTCCTCATAAGTGAGTTGAGCTGTTTCCGCATTAATGGCCTTGTTCACAAGAGCCTGGAATGTATTGCAATGATGCAAGTGGAGATCACGACGCAACTTGGGGTTGAGACCCTTCCAGAACCTAGCCTGCTTCTTGGCGTCCGTGGACACTTCTTCTGTAGCATAGCGGGCAAGGTTCTCAAATTCTCTACTGTAAGCATCAACATCCATCTTACCCTGTGTGAAACTACAGAACTCTTCTCTCTTGCGGTCAATGAGGGCTTGAGGAATGTGATGCTCGCGAAAAGCCTCAGTGAAATCTCTCCAGGTGGTTTTCTGGCCAGCTGGAAGCATAGCCTCATAGCTCTGCCACCAAATACAAGCAGGACCTTCCAGATGATAAGCAGTGTAGGTGACCTTGTCACTTTTAGCTACGTTCGTAGAACGCAGCTTGGGTGTGATACTACGGAGCCAGTCATCTGCATCGAGTGGTTCAATGGAATGATGGAAGGTAGGTGGTTTCAGACCAATGAAATCATAGATGGACGCTGACTCTTTGCACTGGGGTGCGGTGTTCTCCTCGATACGTGCTAACAAGCGGTTAGACTCATGCTTGTTCCTCTCCATCTCTAACATGAACTCTGCCAATGAAGACTGGTCGGGAGGATCCTCATCCCTACCATCTCCGTGGTTCCGGCTGTGGGCAACAGAACTTCGGTTAACCGGCAACATCCTGAAGAACCAACCAAGGAAACAAGGATGGATTCAGCATCATGATAAGGATGTAGAATATAGTACGAGGAAAAATACTATCTCTTGAACTCCTAGGACAATTCCGGCAGCATAACGGCAGTAAAATGCTCGAAATGAGACATTCTGGAAAAGACGGAGTAGCACCATACTCAACATCATCACTCAAGGTTCTGAGATATTGCTAAATAGGTTACACCGGAGGTACTCAAACTGGGATATGACTCAGACCAACCAAACTTTAGAGACTATGGAGTAGTAACACGTGATCCTGATAGACGGAAGAGAAAGCCTAGTTCCTTAACCCCGTAGGAAAGATAGGATGACTCAGATCAGAAGGCATGAGGTATAAGGAGTAAAAAGAGCCTTATGTTCCCTTCCACAATCAATCCCCCTACATAACTAAAGAATTTCTAGACTCAACTTCGACTAGGTTGGCTTGGAAACCCTACAGGCAGTCAGGCTCTGATACCAATGCTGTCGGGACCCCGATTCTAAGTCACACCGATCTAGCTTGTAACACCTCATATCACTTTGCGGCCTCACGCACGGTATTCCCACGGGTGTCGCCTTACCATGGCCCGGGACTGTTTGCGCCTTTTGGCTCACATATATGATAGTATCTCTAGCATCCATATGACAGAGAACCCGGGCCGACATGGCTAGTCGTGAACCCAAAGCGGTGCTAACCTATGGGGACAGGCATACATGAATCACATCGAGCATGTCGGTCAACAGCATATGAATCCGGGCTATAGCACTGGGCTAACAGGACTCCGGGGAACCTGGGCTGTAGCAGGCTAGGCAGGACTCCGGAAGTCACCGCGTGACATTTCCCCGAAGGGACAGACATAGGAACGAAGTGGAACACATGCCGGCCAGTCAAGTGTTCTGAGCAGTAGTGCTGGGCTAGCAGGACTACTATGGCTCAAGGAAGCACCAGACTACATTTCCCCATAAGAGAGGCTGCCAAGGATAAACAACTAGATTGTCGGATCCCACACATAGCAATACACGTCACACGTACACATAACATGCAAGTATGTGTTGTACAACATGGCATCACAACATAACACAACTCATATAGATAAAGGCTCAGAAGAGCCACATAGCATCAATACAAACAGGGGTCACATGACCCATCATTCAGAGCATACAAGCAACAGAAGCATTACATGTCTGAGTACAAACAACTACAAAAGAAAAAGGCCGAGAATCCTGACTATCTACAAGTCCCTCCAAGGTACAAGATCGTAGCTGAGGTAACAAGCTACTCGTCGAAGTCCAAGCGGTACTACTAGTGAGACAGATGTCTCACCTGCAAAACATAAATAAAGCAAACGTGAGTACAAAGGTACTCAGCAAGACTTACATCAGATCCTATCATACATGCATTTGTATCAAGAAGGTAATGTGGGGTTTAGTTGCAGCAAGCCAGCTTTGACTCAGTGGCTATCCTGTTCTACGACAATGAGAAACTTCTTTGAGGTGAGGCAGCGCACACGAGTTCACTAATCACCACATCAATACACTACTATGGATTCATCCCCGTCTCTTCTACGAGAAGGCCATCCATAGCACTCACACTTGTCTTGAGCATTTTAGAGTATCCACTTTAAGTTGTCTATGTACCACGTAAGCATCCAAGAAGTCCATAACCGAGGACACGGCTATTCGAATAGATCATGATAACCCTACAGGGGTGTACTTCTTCACACACGCTCTCACCACTTATCACCATATACACTTCATGTATCTCGGCAACCTTCAAGCGGAAGCCTGGCAAGGGTGTCGGCCACGACCTAACTAACCACACAAGACTCTAGTCCAGGTTTATCGCCTATTCGGGTTCCATCCGCAAGGAGATCCGGCCGGGGTGTCGCTCACGACAACAAATGATGTGTACAGGGTTCCCGAGCCCACCATCCGGGTGCCACTCGGTACACCGGGCCACGGTGCCTAGTCTGTCCCAAGTCCACCCTGCCGGGTGCCACTCGGTAGAAAAATAGCACTACCTACAAACACTAGAAACTAGTTGCAACTCCTGGACAGAGATCAAGTTGGTTAATAAGTCGAGAGAGCTTGGATCGCCTGGAGCCTAATGTGTGGTAGTAGCTAGTCATTGGACAACTTACACAGAACTCAGTTCTTAAGGACGGTCCCAATGAGACAACCCACCATGTACTCCTACATGGCCTCTCACCGCTACCTTTACCAAATCGTGTTCACATGCGTAACTCTCAGCACCAAAACATATCATAACACTCCAATTCATTCCTGATGAATCAGACCTGACACAACTCTAAGCAATAGCAGGCATGGCATGGTAGAAGCACAACATGGCTCAAACAACTCCTACACATGCTAGTGGGTTTCAACTATTTACTGTGGCAATGACAGGTCATGCAGAGGAATGGGTTCAACTACCGTAGCATAAGGTAGCAGTTGAATCGTTGTTGTCCTAATGCAATAAATGAGAGCAGGAGCGGGAGAGTAGGATTTTATCGGAATGAACAAGGGGGCGTTGCTTGACTGGTAGATCAACATGGGGCACTACTCCTCAGACAGGTACTCTCGAACACTCTCCGGAGCAGGACCTATCGAGAAGGAACGGTGTCGGAAATCAAACACAAGCATATGCAACATTATGATGCATGAACATGGCATGAGTATGTGATGTTGTTTGAGTTAATGCATCTAGCATTTATTTGGTTGAAGTCCATTTGAACCAAGGGTTCAAATACAACTCCAAATTAAGTTCTTAAATATGCCATAAGTGTGTTTTCATATATACAACATGTATAGATGGTTTGTCATGCATGAAAATGGTACAGATGGATATATTGAATTTTTCTTATAATTTTTCATATATAAATTATTTCAATTTGAACTACGGTTGAATTTCTATGAATTTTTGAAGTTTATATCATTTTCTGGAATTTCCTGATTTATTTTTAAACCAGAGAATGATATATTGCGTCAGCATGACAGCAGCATTGCGTCAGCAGGTCAAAGGTGGCTGACCAGGTCAAACCTGACGTGTGGGGTCCACACGTCAGTGTCTGTGGCTAATCCTAATTAAATTAAACCTAAACTGGCTTAGTTAATGGGGCTGGGCCCACGCATCAGTGACCCAATTAGTTAACAGGGTTAAATTAGTTGTTAAACTAATCCTAACTAAAAATTAATAGGGCCTGGACCCACATGTCAGCGACCCACGGGAGGTCAAACCTCCTGGTCAGCGGGGTCAAAACCCGCCGGCGGCTTGACGCCGGCGAGCCAGACGTGGCGGAGGGCCTTGGATTCGTCGCTCCGGCGACCATTCGGGCGGAGGAGAGCACCTACGCGAAGCCCAGGCTCGCGCGCATCCAGTGGGACACGCGGGAGACCGTGGGGTGGTCGGAGCTCGCCGGAGCGAAGCTCGCGGCGGCGGGCGAAGCTCGGCTCGAGCGGCAGAGGGGCTAGAGGGCACCGGAGAGGTAGGGAAGAGGGGGTTCGATGGCGGGGCTCACAGCGGATCCAACGGCGGGGTCGGCGAGCTCGGGGAAGGCTCGGTGTAGCCGGAACGTCACCGGCGATCTCGGGTGGCTGACGAAGAAGACGACGGTGGTGACGACGATACGGGGCGCCCAGAGTTGCTTGGCTTGACGGAGAGGAAGAGGAAGGTGGCGCGGAGCTTGTGGGCACGTCGGAGGGGCGAGGCCGGGGCGGTGGCTGCAGCTATGGCGAACGGCAGCGTTCGGGCGCGGTGAGAGAGAGTGAGGGAGAGGGAGAATGGGCACGGGAGAGTGAGGGGGAAACGGGGCGTCGTGGCGACATCTAGGGAGGCCAGAGCGACGAGGAGGGGAAGCAGGAGGTGGCAGGGAGACGTGGCCACGGCCGGCTGGCGCGGCCACGCAGCAACTCCTACTGGCAGGAGCTTGAAGAAGCTCCTGTCAGTTGGGCTGGGCCGGCCTGCTGGGCTGCTGGCCAGGCCAGGCTGCACAGGGGCTGCAGGTAAGTATTTCCCTTACTTTGTTTTCTTTTCTATTTTTCTGACATTTGTTTTGATTTGATAAAAATACCAAATCATTTTATTTAATTCTGACAATTTTTGCAGGGACCTAAGGGATTATTCCAAAGCCCCTCACCAAAAATTCAGAATTTTTGGACATATATAAAATATATAACATATATATCCAATGCAAATAAATATTGGATTAATTCCAAATGCCCAAAATAAACACTTATGAGATCCTAAAAATATTGGTTTGATTTTTATCTCTGTCCAATATTTTCAGAGAGCAACATGAACATTTTCTTGGACCTTTTTGGAGCAATTTTTTTATCTGGGTTATTTCCAGAAATGATTTCTAAGGGTTTCACAATCCCCATTTCAAAGTTAAATGAAATTTAAACATGATGCACACATGACTAGCTAGCCTAGGTCATACCAGAACTAGGGATGTGACAAAAGAGCCTGTCGGCGACGTCAGGGAGGGCACCCTACAGCTCTGCTCTTCCAAGGGGTAGGATGATGTAGGGTAGAACCCTATGTGGCTGATCTTTTACGAAAGGAGAGGATCCTGCGAGGAACACAAAGAACACGAGGAGGGAAATGAGGGAAAACACGGGGGAAACATGAGAGAAACACTAAACCAACAAGAAATAGTCACACATGTGCTAGACCCTCGAGTACATAAGAAATCACACGATCCACGGACAACTAAGGACGATACAAAGGTAGCCGGTCTTCTCCGTGAGGAGGTCTTGAATCCACAAGGGGATCTTCCAGTAACGGGGTGTTGAATCCAAAGGGATCTTCTCCGAAGAGGGGCCGCGGTCTCTCTCATGGAGTAGATCCGATGTGGATGAGCAATGCTCTATCTCTAAATATGAGCTAAACCAATGCTAACCCTAGCTAGGATGAATATGAGGTCTATTTATAGTCTTAGTGAAAATGGGGGGCGAAAGGAGGGGGTACATGGGCTTCGGGCCCGAAACTGGACACAATCAGGTACTGGACGTCCGCTGGGGACCGGTCGTCCGGTGTCTCATGGGCAGCCGGACGTCCGGTGGTTGCCGGTCGTCTGCTTGTTCTGGCTCGGATGCTAGTGTAGCGGATTTCCGGGGGAGGCCGGTCGTCCGGACGCCGGACGTCTGGTGGCGCCGGTCGTCCGCTCGTTTGGCTCGGGTGCAGGGGCACCGGTCGTCCAATCTGGGCCGGACGTCCGCTCGCCGGGGTTCAGCTGGAGCTTCAGGCTCCGGACGTCCGGTCCCGACTGGTCGTCCGGTGGCTGGGACTTCTTCTCTAGCTCTCCTTCTCCGTTTTCACGTCTATCTTCCTCTTCTAATCCTCCTTGCTCCTTAGCTTCTTCATGGCCAACTCCTTGATACCCGAGTATGCACAATGTCTCCGTTTGAGGTAGTAGCTATGTCTCATGTGCATCGAAGTGGAAATGTGAGAGGAGAGATGTCACCTCGGTTTGGAGAGCTCTTGCACGTGCTCGTGTCGTGGGTCCGGTAGGCACTTGGTGAGATGATGGTAGGTCCATGGGGATGACCTTGGGATGCTCCGCATCAAAGGAGCCCATCTACGACAACATGGAGTGCATCCAGGGTCCGTGCTCTTATCACGGGAACGAGCCCATCTGCGACAAGAGAGGAAACCCATGATTTGTTTTGCCGTGCCTGTTCATAGGGGGAACCCATGATTTGTTTTGTCGAGTGCCTTTTGTAGTGTAGTGAGAATATGTCCAGTTTTAATTGCTATATGTGGTTGTTTGCAGTATGCCTTGTTTATTTTAGTTGTTCACAATGTGATGCTCTATATGTGCAACTATTTACTATGCAGTACATTTCATCAATCCAGTTTTAAACATACCGATAGGAATGCATATATTTTCTTGCTGTTAAGCCCGTTATAGCTAGCATATGCCTCTTTTACGATGTTTTTGATTGTTTGGTTGTTTGTAGTTAGCATATGTCCAGTTTCAAATGCTATATTTGGTTGTTCGTAGTATGCCTTGTTTATTCCCATTATTCACAACGTGATGTTCTATATGTGCAAGTATGAACTGTGTAGTTCAATTTCATCAATACCAGTTTCAACAATACCACTATGAATGACTACATTTGGTTGTTGCATCTTATAGTTAACACGCCTTTCCATTTTTATTTAACAATAACTAGTGTGCTTAGACCGGCACAATACTAGTTTGAATGACTATGTTTGCTTGTTGTTAAATGTTAGTCCTGTTGCAGTTAACACACCTTTCCACTTGTTTTGCTTTACCAGCATGCTTAAACCTCCACACTAAAGCTATCTTTTGGAGATTATTTTGTCTGCCATGGATATATTTGGTTGATGTTTAGCCTGTTATGCTTAACATGTCTCTCGATGTACTTACACAGGACAATTTTGGGAATGACTGTTGTTTTCCATCGAGGTTGGTTTCATCCCATGGTTTATATATACTCATTGTTCAGGATATCGGTAGCTACTACCATATAGGCCGGGGGTTGATGATACGTCTCCAACGTATCTATAATTTTTGATTGTTCCATGCTATTATATTATCTGTTTTGGATATTTTATATGCATTAATACGCCATTTTATGTGATTATTGGGACTAACCTATTAACCTAGAGCCCAGTGCCAGTTCTTGTTTTTTTCCTTGTTTTAGAGTTTCGCAAAAAAGGAATACCAAACGGAGTCCAAACGGAATGAAACTTTCGCGATGATTCTTCTTGGACCAGATGACATCCAGAGGGCTTGGTGTGCACGTCAGGAAAGCCACGAGGCAGCCACAAGGTCGGGAAGCGTGCCCAGGGGGGTAGGGTGCGCCCCCACCCTTGTGGGCCCCTCGTGACTCCATCGACCTATTTCTTCTGCCTATATATTCTCAAATATCCCAAAACCTTCTAGGGGAGCCACGAAACCACTTTTCCACCGCTGCAACCTTCCCATGAGATCCCATCTAGGGACCTTTTACGGCGTCCCGCCAGAGGGGGATTCGATCATGGAGGGCTTCTACATCAACACCATTGCCTCTCTGATGAAGCGTGAGTAGTTTACCACTGACCTACGGGTCCATAGCTAGCAGTTAGATGGCTTTCTCTCTCTCTTTGATTCTCAATACGAAGTTCTCCTTGATGTTCTTGGAGATCTATTCGATGTAATACTCTTTTGCGGTGTGTTTGTCGAGATCCGATGAATTGTGGATTTATGATCAGCTTCTCTTGAATATTATTTGAATCTCCTGTGAAGTCTTATATGCATGATTTGATATATTTGCAAGTCTCTTCAAACTATTGATTTGGTTTGGCCAACTAGATTGGTTTTTCTTGCAATGGGAGAAGTGCTTAGCTTTGGGTTCAATCTTGTGGTGCTCGATCCTAGTGACAGAAGGGGAACCGATACATATTGTATTGTTGCCATCGAGGATAAAAAGATGGGGTTTTCATCATATTGTTTGAGTTAATTCCTCTACATCATATTATCTTTATTAATGCATTACTCTGTTCTTTATGAACTCAATACTCTAGATGCATGCTGGATAGCGGTCGATGTGTGGAGTAATAGTACTAGATGCAGGCAGGAGTCGGTCTACTTGACACGGACATGATGCCTATATTCATGATCATTGCCTAAGATATCGTCATAACTTTGTGCTTTTCTATCAATTGCTCAGCAGTAATATGTTCACCCATCGTAATATTTTCTATCTTGAGAGAAGCCTCTAGTGAAACCTATGGCTCTCGGGTCTATTTTCCATCATATAATCTTCTACTTTCCATCATATAAGTTCTGATCTACAATTTTAGTTTCTATTTACTTTCTTTGCAATCTTTTACTTTCCGTTCCATAAACAAAAAATACCAAAAATATTACTTACCGTTTATCCATCCATATCAGATCTCACTTTGCAAATAACCGTGAAGGGATTGACAACCCCTTAGCGCATTGGGTGCAAGTTGGTGTTTGTTTGTGCAGGTATTCGGTGGCTTGAGCGTTGTATCCTACTGGATTGATACCTTGGTTCTCAAAACTGAGGGAAATACTTACTCTACTTTGCTGCATCACCCTTTCCTCTTCAAGGGAAAACCAATGCAAGCTCAAGAGGTAGCAGCTGATAAGGGACTAATCGGTGAATCAGACTTTTAATTGAATATATATGTAACACATTTATCGTTAGGTTAACTAGGGCCATTTGTAATATATTCGAGGCTACATAGCAACATGCCCTATACTTAATGTCTAAATATGCAAGGCTACATAGCAGCAAGGAAGAGTGTTACCTTAATGTTTTGATGATATCTAGATATACGTAGAAGAGCAGTAGCAACAACAACAACAACACGTCCCTGTTTGGATACTCAACTTAGCTAGAGGTTAGAGTTAGTTTCCAGCTCATGACTAACCCTGAGCTAACTCCATCCAAAGAGGTATTTCGATGACAGGGTTAGATTGACAATAAATACACTAGGAGTACTAGCTCCAATTAGCACCTCTTGGGTGGGATAGTTTTTTTGGGTGGGTTAAATGCAACTAGCTCAAACTAGCCCTCATGTTTGAATATACTTTAGGGCTATTTGAGCCCAAACTAGCTCAAACTAACTCTAACCCATGGATACAACAACAGTTAATCAGCCGATAATTTGTAAAAATGCAATAAACTCCTTCTGGCCTATAATATAAGATGTTAGTTCATCTAATATGTGAGTATATTGGGTGTTATAAGATATTATAAAAGAGTGTTGTACTACATCATTGTGCAATTGTTGTTTAGCTTCTAATATTAACTTGGTGCTTTTTAGTACATATGTCATTGGTAAAGATCCGTGATTTGACCCTTTCTACGTATGGGGCAATGAGATATCGATGAACCAGCATCAAGTGAGGAAGGTGATAAATACTATTAGTAAAATGGGTCAAAAGATGGCAATTAAACTATTTGTTTACACTTTATCCAAGACAACAGCGAACTGCAGGATGGTAAGTAAGAACTCTGCATCCTTCTTTTTACTGCCCATAATGAGTTGTGTTAGATGACAATGTCTGAATCCTTTTCCTTTGTAGTGGTTCGCAAACCAGTTTACTCAAGATTGCCTCTCAGACTACATGATTGGTGGGCATGCAAAGGTTAAAGTATTTCTACCAGAACACGATGATTATCTAGATATTTTCATGAAGACCGGAGAGGATGGGCGGTCGGCCATCACAAGTGGTTGGACTAGAGTCGTGCGTGCCTTCTGCATGGAGGAGGGCACAATATGGGCATTCCACTTCACCTTGTTCAACAACCAGAATGTATTTCACCTCTTTCTTTACCGTCTTTAATAGTACAAGTATACAACTATGGTGAGGAGCACACCTGCATGAAAGCAGGCACAACCACCACCTCTAACCGTGATAGAAGAAAGCAGGCACAACCATCACTATCTGCCAAGAGCACACCTGTCGGGCCTACGCAGAGCTCTTCTTCTTCCATGGCATCAACATGGCACACAAGTGATATTATTTGTCACCGTTGTAAGGGAAGAGGACATTTTGCGAGAGAATGCAAATCTCAACATGTGATGATTGCTACTGAGGATGGTGGGTGTGAGTCCGCTAGTGACTATGATGAGGAGACTTTGGCTCTTATTACACGTGAAGAACACGGTGGAGATGATTCTAATCATGAGACGCAATACATGGCTCCTGAAGATGCTGACAGGTATGAATGTTTAGTTGCTCAATGTGTTTTGAGTGTGCAGGTCACACAAGCTGAGCAAAATCAGAGGCATAATTTGTTCCATACAAAAGGAGTTGTGAAGGAACGTTCTGTTTGCGTCATCATAGATGGAGGGAGCTGCAACAACTTGGCTAGCATGGAGATGGTGGAGAAGCTATCTCTCACCATAAGACCACATCCACATCCTTACTATATCCAATGGTTCAACAACAACAACAAGGTTAAGGTAACATGTACTGTTCGTGTGCATTTTAGTATCTCTACATATGCTGATTATGTTGATTGTGATGTGGTACCCATGCAAGCATGTTCCTTATTACTTGGTAGACCATGGCAATTTGATAAAAATTCTGTTCACCATGGTAGAAATAATCAGTATACTCTAGTTCATAAGGATAGCCATATTACTTTGCTTCCTATGACTCCTGAATCCATTTTGAAAGATGATATCAATAGAGCTAATAAAGCAAAATAGGAGAAAAATAAGAGTGAAAATCAGATTGTGGCAAAAGAATTTGAGCAACAAATGAAACCTAATAATCAACCATCTAGTGTTGCTTCTGAAATTAAATTAAAAAGTGCATGTTCACTTGCCACAAAATCTGATATTGATGAGCTAGATTTCAACAAATTTGTTTGCTATGCTTTTGTGTGCAAAGAGGCATTATTTTTATTTGAGGATGTGCCTTCCTCTTTGCCCCCTGCTGTCACTAAAATTTTGCAGGAGTTCGCTGACGTCTTCCCACAAGACGTGCCACCGAGATTACCACCTATTCGAGGGATTGAGCATCAAATTGACTTAATTCCCGCTGCATTGCTACCCAACTGTGCACCATATGGTACCAATCCGGAGGAGACAAAGGAGATTATGCGTCAAGTACAGGAGCTACTCGACAGAGGTTACATACGCGAATCTCTTAGTCCTTGTGCTATTCCAATTATACTAGTGCCTAAAAAGGATGCTACGCCGCGTATGTGTTTTGATTGTAGAGGCATTAATAATATTACTATTCGTTATCGTCATCCTATTCCTAGGCTAGATGATATGCTTGATGAATTGAGTGGCTCTACAATTTTCTCCAAAGTTGATTTGCGTAGTGGATACCATCAAATTCGTATAAAATTGGGAGATGAATGGAAAACAACATTTAAAACTAAGTTTGGTTTATATGAGTGGTTAGTCATGCCTTTTGGGTTAACTAATGCACCTAGTAGTTTCATGAGACTAATGAACGAAGTTTTACGTGCTTTCATTGGACGATTTGTGGTAGTCTATTTTGATGATATACTGATTTATAGCAGATCTTTGGAGGAACATTTGGAACATTTATGTGGTGTTTTTATTGCTCTATGTGATGCAAGTTTGTTTGGTAACCTTGGGAAGTGCACCTTCTGCACCGATCGAGTATCTTTTCTTGGCTATGTTCTTACTCCATAGGGAATTGAAGTTGATAAAGCCAAGATTGAAGCTATTGGGAGTTGGCCGCAGCCCAAAACGGTCACACAAGTGAGGAGTTTTCTTGGCCTCGCTGGATTCTATAGGCGTTTTGTGAGAGATTTCAGCACCATTGCTGCACCTCTCAATGAGCTTACAAAGAAGGATGTACCTTTTGTTTGGGGTACCGCACAGGAAGAAGCCTTCACGGTATTGAAAGATAAGTTGACACATGCTCCTTTACTCCAACTTCCTGATTTTAATAAGACTTTTGAGCTTGAATGTGATGCTAGTGGAATTGGATTAGGAGGTGTGTTATTACAAGATGGCAAACTTGTTGCATACTTTTCTGAAAAATTGAGTGGGCCTAGTCTGAATTAGCCTACTTATGATAAAGAATTATATGCTCTTTTTTGGACTTTAAAACATGGCAACATTATTTATGGCCCAAAGAATTTGTTATACATTCTGATCATGAATCTTTGAAACATATTAAAAGTCAAGGTAAACTGAATCATAGACATGCTAAATGGGTTGAATTCATTGAGACTTTCCCTTATGTCATTAAACACAAGAAGGGTAAAGAAAATGTTATTGCTGATGCATTGTCTCGTTGCTATAATATTCTTTCACAACTTGACTTCAAAATATTTGGTTTGGAGACTATCAAAGATCAATATGTGCATGATGCTGAGTTTAAAGATGTAATGCAGAATTGTAAACAAGGAAGCACATGGAACAAGTTCATGATTAATGATGGATTTGTGTTTCGTGCTAACAAGCTATGCATTCCAGCTAGCTCTGTTCGTCTTTTGTTGTTGCAGGAGGCGCATGGAGGAGGATTAATGGGACACTTTGGCGTGAAGAAGATGGAAGATATACTTGCTACACATTTCTTTTGGCCAAAGATGAGACGTGATGTTGAGCGTTTTGTGGCTCGCTACACAACATGTTAAAAAGCTAAGTCACGACTAAATCCTCATGGTTTATATATGCCTTTGCCTGCACCTAGTATTCCTTGGGAGGATATATCTATGGAATTTGTTTTAGGTTTACCTCAAACAAAGAAGGGGAAGGATAGCATATTTGTAGTGATAGATAGGTTTTCGAAAATGGCACACTTTATACCATGTCATAAAAGCGATGATGTTGTTAATGTTGCTGATTTGTTCTTTCATGAAATTATTCTCTTGCATGGTGTGCCAAATACTATTGTTTCAGATCGTGATACTAAATTTCTTAGCCACTTTTGGAGATGTTTATGGGCTAAGTTGGGGACTAAACTACTTTTTAGTACTACTTGTCACCCCCAAACTGATTGATAAACTGACGTAGTCAATAGAACATTGTCTACTATGCTTAGGGCTGTTTTGAAGAATAATAAGAAAATGTGGGAAGAATGCTTGCCTCATATTGAATTTGCTTATAATCGTTCATTGCATTCTACTACTAAGATGTTCCCTTTTGAAATTGTATATGGTTTCCTACCTCGTACACCTATTGATTTGTTGCCTCTTCCATCTTCGGAGAAGGTTAATTTTGATGCTAAAGAACGTGCTGAATTGATTTAAAAAATGCATTAGTGAACTAAGTAAAACATTGAGTGTATGAATGCTAAATATAAACTTGCTGGAGATAAGGGTAGAAAACATGTTGTGTTTGCACATAGAGATCTTGTTTGGTTACATTTGCGTAAGGATAGATTTCCTAATTTGCGCAAATCAAAGCTAATGCCACGTGCTGATGGTCCTTTTAAGGTGTTAGAGAAAATAAATGATAATGCATATAAACTTGAGCTGCCTGCATATTTTGGGGTTAGTCCCACTTTAAACATTGCAGATTTGAAGCCTTATTTGGGTGAGGAAGATGAGCTTTCGTTGAGGACTACTTCATTTCAAGAAGGAGAGGATGATGAGAACATCAATACCATTGTTACACCCACAACCCCTGCTGCTATACATACTGGACCAATCACTAGAGCTCGCGACCGCCAATTAAATTATCAGGTACTTTCGTTTCTTGGTAATGATTCTAATGTTTATGAGAATATGATGCTGCCTAAATTGGATACATTTGTTTTGCTTACAAATGAAGGGGCTGGCATGGATAAGAGGGATGAACACTGGAGCAAGACCAATCATGGAGATGATGGCATGCACAAGGGGATCAAGAACGTTGTCACAAGTGATGATTTCAGGACTATGAAGCCACCATAAGGAGTGCATGAAGCCTTGGACGAAATATACAAGATGCCACTTCATAAATTTCATCTAGAGGCTATTCTAGGTACTGCGTCACCTTATTATTGGGCCAGGCCCATGTATTTTCGAAATACTTAAGTATAGGCAGTTTTTAGAGTCTGTATGTGTGGGGAAACAAGAGTTAGGGTTGGTTTCGGACCCCTCCTCCAAGGGCCACGAAATTCCCCCCTCTCTCCTCCATATATACAACCCTTAGGGCATCATTTAGACTTTGGGTTTTGTTTAGATAAAAGTTTGCCATAGCTACAA
Source organism: Triticum dicoccoides (assembly GCF_002162155.2). NCBI lineage: Eukaryota > Viridiplantae > Streptophyta > Magnoliopsida > Poales > Poaceae > Triticum > Triticum dicoccoides. Next base: position 364,240,952 of record NC_041392.1, read on the forward strand.
CTTCGTGTACTTTGTTTGTGTTCAATGACCAGACAAAGGCGTCACAAAACCCCACCTTGATCAATAAAGATTTCCTTTTATATTCACAATATCTAGATTGCAGTCTTAGTATCTTGCTTGTTGTTCGTTTGCCTGCAGGAAACAGACCTTCGTGGTCAGGTTGATCATTCTCCGGCATGGTCCATAACCTCTTGGTGTTGGTTTAGCGATTGCTAAGGTGCGACGCCTTCGCACGTTCATAGTCAGATCATCAAAGTCGGCTTCCTCCAAAATGATAGCCACCATCTCATCGAAACATCAGGACACCTTTGCCTCTATCAAGGTACATGAACAACAAAGGGAAAGATACAAGGTAAGGTTCATCTCCATGAGGAGGTATTGATGGTAGAGTTCATCCCCAATCCAAAGGAGATGGGGGCTTGAATCCTAGAAGGATATTCTCCGTGAGGAGGTCTTGAATCCCTCGGAATCTTCTCCTAGATGGAGGTCTTGGCCTCCAATGGAGTAGTCTCCCTCTCTCTCAAGAGTAGAGGTAGGTAGGAGCATAGCTCACATACAAATGAGCTATCACTTTGCTGACCCTAGCTAGGAGGAGGTAGGGGGTATTTATAGTCTAAGTGGGCGAAAGGGTAAGTGGGAAGGGATACAAGGCTAAAGGCTCGCGGCTGCGCATAGGCAGTTAACGGACGTCCGGTCGTTGTCGGACGTTCGATGGCTCGAGGGGGACCGGACGTCCAGCAGGCGTCGAAAGTCCGTCGTTTTTCTTCGGGGTCGGTGGCACCGGGGTAAGCATCGGACGTCCGATTCCTCAGACTTGTCAGACGTCCGGTGTTCACCGGTCGTCCGATGGCTGTAGAGGGTCGGACGTCCGGTGGCTTCCGGTCGTCTGGCCGTTGTAGACTCGGCAACTCCTTCTTCCGTCTTCTCTTCCATGCTTCCCTCGCGGATGGTGTTGGTGTTCCTTGGCGCTTGCACTCCTCCTCATCATCCGTGAAGTTCCGACAATACCTATGCATGCACACGAGAGGGGTGTCAAGTAGTATACCAATCCTCGAAGGGGTCAAGTGAGCACGTGTAAAGGAGATTATTCACCTTTGTGTATGTGAAGTATATGTCGCATGTGTTACTTGCCAAACGGACTCTTGACATGGTGATGTCTGTAGGATGCTCCGCATCATCTCCCCTCCCTTGGGAAAGATCCGAACTCGGATCGAAAACCAAATCACCATGGGAAAGAGATGGCTTCGCTGTGTAGAAGCGGACATTCACCAAGTAGTCATCATCTTCAAGTTTGAACTGGGCACTCTCCAATGTCGCACCGTCTAGTGATTCCTTCAAAAGGAGCAAAGATAAAAAACACTTGGAAAAACAAATGTGGTTAGCATTAGTGCAAAACCAAGCATTCAAGAGGTGATTCACCAAAAAAAGTGTCGTCATCATGCAAAACATATGGTTTGACAAAGGATTGTGACATGGCATGTAAGCACATAAATTGAGCATAATCAAGGATATCATGGGGAGAAGCATGTAAATGTGAGGTAGTGATGCAAATATGTTGGACAAGTGAACAAGCATCTACCTCAAGCTCATGGCAAACATTCACAAATTGCTCAAGGAAAGGTCTATGGTAGGCATAAGAATCATTCACAACACCAAATAAAATGAAGTGTCTAAACACATGGGACAAGTGCAAGACAAACCAAGCATAATGCGCATAGGGTATAGTGAATATAGTGTGGCACTCAACACAATAGAAAGAGCAATTTTTCATCATGTGTGAGGCAATCAAGTCAATCATGTGACAAGCAATGGGACATGGCATATGTGAAGAAACGACATTGTTGCAACCAAACATGTGATTGGAGCAAGTAATCCAAGAATTGGATGCAACATACAAGGCATATATATCATGATGCATGGAATTGTGAAAATGAGAAGTCGAAGCAAGATCTCTAACAAGTTGTAACATCCCAAATTTTCAATTTGGAAGGTTATACACTAGATCATCATTGCATGTCATATTTATTGCATTTTGGTTGATCCTAGAAATTTCACGCAACTCAAGGACCCTCGAAGAGAGTTGGGGATTTCGTTATTTTCATATTTGAGTTGTCTCGAATTTTGAAAATAGGATCATTTGATTTTATTTATTTTATCTTCAATTATTTCTATTACGAAAATATGAGAGAGGGAATAAAATGACTTTCCCAAAATAAAGATATATTGAGGATCTAATAAAAAATCAAATAAGAATTTATTTTGGTTTTATTTGCTATTTTATTTGAATTTAGGAAAAATGCGCGTTTTTCAAAATTGCATTTAGGCCCCAAATAAATGTTCATCCCGTGCGCTTTATTTTAGAAGCCGGGGAAAATTTATTTCGAGATTTTTGGAGTGCGTTTAGTATTTCTTTTGTTTTTTCCGAGCGTAATTATTTAAAAAAAAGGTCAGAACCGACCTTGGGCCATAACCGGCCAGGACTCCTCCTGGCCGGGCCTTTTTATAGCGCCCCGAGGCCCCGACCAAAGCCCAGCCGCGCCCGCCGCCCTAACCCTAACCCTAGCCGCCGCCGCCGCGCCCGCGCCGCCGCCTGCCCTCGCCGGACCGCCGCCGCCGCCGTTCGCCGGAGGTAGTTTTTTTATTCGCCTCCGGTTTTTCTCAAAAAAACCATTCGGTTTTCCGATGGTTTGCTCGTTTTTTAGTTTTGGTTTATTTAAATAGATCGATTTTTCCGGTTTATTTAAATAGCGAGCGTTCGGCCGTTCGTTAGTTTTAACAAACGTTCGTCGTTTTTCTTTTTCTCGGATTAAATCCGCGATTTTTCTGATCGCGATTTCTGATCCGATTTTCATTATAGTTAACTTTTTGCTCATTTATCGGAATCAGGCGATTCAAGCGCCTGGAGTTTCGTCTCGAAACCCTCTTTCCGTTTAACCAACTTAAACAAGTTTTTACCACTGTAAAAATTTCCCTAGATCCAGAATAGTAAACAAAGCCTGTTTGTTTTGCCGTTTGTCTTTCGTTGCTTCGTTCGTTTTGATTCTTTTTGCCAACCGGAGTTCTTAAGTTGAACTTTCTGGTTAGATCTCTTATCTGAGTTTTACTTGTGCATTAGTTGAGTACTTATTGTATGCTTGTTTGTTTGCGATAGAGTACCCGGAGTGCGCCGCTTGCTACTTCGAATCGCTAGGTTTCCCGGATCATCAGCAAGGCAAGTAACACTTTTGATCATGCTTTCCAACTACCCAGTTTTATTGCATTAGATCAATCCTCACACATTGCATGATTAGGATCTAATTAAATTGTGGGTTTGGGAAGTAGTTGAGGTAGTACCTATTACCTGTTATTATCAAACCTTTGGGAGTTACTTCTACGTTTGCTTATTATGCCATGCTATGCTAGTAGACGTGGATTGGGTGAGTGTATCCATGACAGATGTGAGATTGTTAATTAATGGTTTACTTAAGGTGGCAACTTAAATACACATCTGGGTGGATTGAGGCACCTGGGTATTCCAGCGATTGCCTATTTTTCTTTATGGACCGCCACCCAGGCTCAAAGGGATCATGAGATTATTCATGCTCGAAACTTTCGTGTGCAGCCACAAGCTATTATGGGCTCTAGCATAGTTGACTAAGTTGTGCGAACTCTTACAGTGGTAGATTAGCAGATGTAGGGGATGTAGGTTGGTACGGTCTACCCGTTCGTAAGGTGCTAGCGCCTCTGAAAGACTATGTCTCGGTCATCCGTTTCTCAAACAACATGTAGTGCGAGAAATCCAACGGAGGAGATCGAGTCTTGTGGGGAAAAGTGCGCAAACCTCTGCAGAGTGTATAAACTAATCATGGTTAGCCGTGTCCCCGGTTATGGACATCTTGAGTATCTAGTACCTGGATTATCATGTGAATCTCAACATGTTACTCTGAAATTAATTTTGTTGGGTTTTGTTTAATGATGATGCTTAATTCGGATTGAGAATGATGTCAACCATTCTCAATGTTTAACAACCACCAAGATAGTTAAATAAAATTTATTCCTTTGAAGTAGGGAAAAATTGGCTTTGCGCAAAACTGTAACCATAGAGCTTTCCACCAGCCAAATATGCATATAGAATAGCCTGATTATTCCATTACTCTCTATGTGTTACTTTGCCAGTATATTCCATGTGCTGAACCGTTTCGGGCTGCAATGTTAATGTTGCAGACTTTTCAGACGACGATTAAGGAGTTTTAGGTCGTGGTTCTATACTCAGTGATGCCGTTGGAGTTGATGGACTCACTTATTTTCCAAGCCTTCCGCTGTTATCGTTATTAGATGGCCTTAAGCCATATTTATTGTAATAAGTTCTCTTTTGAGACACTCGATGTAATAAGTGTGTGATTGCTACTCTGTTATAAATCCTTCAAGTACTGTGTGGTGTCAGCATTACTGATCTAGGGATGACACCTGAGCACAGAGATTGGACCATTTGAGGTCTGGTCGCTACAAGATGGTATCAGAGCACATGCTGACTATAGGACACGACCACTAAGCTAAAGACCTAGATCACTACTCACTCTCTCTTTTCTGACTTCTCATCTTTTCTACTCTTTTAGTATGGCGGATGCAAGGAACAAGTTCACTCAACCGGATGAAGATACACCCTTTAGACGCCACTTGAAGGAAGTCACTAGATACCTGAACATAGGAGTACCAAGCTTCACCAGAACCTACAACGCCACTTTACCTAAAGAGGAGCGCTGGATGATTCAAGTTCAAGTTCCAGGAAGGACGTTCATGCTAGTCACTGAGCCCATAGAGTTTTCTTTTGATGCACCAACTTGGGGTCTAGGAAAGAGCATGGCAGCTCACATCGCTATGGGACGCATTGGAGAAGTCTACCGCAATGATCTTAAGGATACTATCTACCAGATTTGTGGGCGCCGAGATGAGCACTGGGAGATGATCAGCACCAAGAAGGATAGATCAGTTGCAGCTTTTATCCAGGAGTTAAACCAGCACATTCGACGTCAGGAAAACCAGATGTGCGCCGACATGATAGATCTGAAGAAGGCAAGGACAAGAATCAAGGAACTGGAGGAAGAACTCAAGGCTACACGTGAAGATTATGAAGAGGAAATTGAAGTATTTGTGGAGAAGAATGACGATCTGATAAAGAAGATCGGAATATTTATGGGAGGCCCTACACCAGTAGAAGAAGACGAAGAACCCAAGGAGATTCGCCCGGAAGACTACATCATCATCGACGACACTGACTCGGATCCAGATGATAGCGATGATGACTATGTTGATGAAGCTGGAGCAGATATCATGGAGTCTGCAACCGAAGTATATTTCTAGGAGACCACCTCATCAGTAGTAGTAGTCCACCATGTAAATATAGTAGTCCGAGCACTTTTGCGATAGTTAGATCTATTGTAAGCCCTTGTTTGATTGAATGAAGTGAAATTGTTTGCTTTTGCCTCATAAGCATATGGGTAGTGTTTTCTCTTTAGACCCCTCTCTATTCTTAAATCTCATCTTTTCTAAACCCTCAGATGCCTCCGAGACATGACCCTGGATTTACCTTTCCATCGGAGCTCACTCAATTGATCCAGCAGCAGAACACATTGATGCAGTTGCTAGTCCAGAATCAGAACCAGGGGAACAACAACAACCCACCACCACCACCACCACCTGTTGATCACTTAGCCCGTTTTCTTAGGCTGAATCCGCCGGTGTTGTCCAGTAGCACCGAGCCGATAGTGGCAGATGATTGGCTCCGCAAGACAACTAGAGAGTTGACCACAGCAGGATGCATGGATGCGGAGAAGGTGAAGTTTGCCGCACATCAGCTTGAAGGACCCGCAGCATCATGGTGGGAGAACTTCACAGCCACTTTCCCTGTCGACACTTTCACATGGGACCAATTTCAGCAGGCCTTTCGAACTGCCCATGTTTCAGCAAGAGCTATGGCCATGAAGAAGCGAGAGTTTCGTAACTTGCGCCAAGGAGGACGGACTGTTGGCAAGTATGTGGAGGATTTTAGTAAATTAGCACGTTATGCCCCAGATGACGTTGCTACGGATGCAGCAAAGAAGGAGAAGTTTCTGGAAGGACTGAATGATGAGTTGAGCATGCAGTTGATGGTAGCAACCTTCAACAACTACCAGGAGTTGGTAGATCATGCTCTTATGATTGAAGGGAAGCAGCAGCAGATTAAGAATCACAAGAGGAAGTATGGACAAGGGAAGTACACTTCAGGAGCTCAGCAGAAGCCACGTTTTACCCCTAGTCCGGGAGGACACTTTCAGCATACCCATAGAGGAGGTAGGTCGCACAATCACAATGGCACCAAGAATGGTAATGGGAATGGAGGAAGTAACGGCCAGAACCGCACCAACCCATCGACCCCAGCCAAGAGAGACCTGAGCCAAGTCACTTGTTTTAAGTGCCAGAAGACCGGACATTATGCCAATGAATGTCCTGAATCACAGAATGGAAACAGAAATGGAAGCTCTGGGAAGAAGCCGAACCCTTTCTACAGGGGACAGGTGAACCACGTTAACGTGGAGGAGGTTGAAGAGCAGCCGAATGCAGTAATCGGTAAGTTTTTGGTTAAGTCATTTACTGCACTTGTTCTTTTCGATACTGGTGCATCGCATTCATACATATCAAGAGGATTTGTGGATAAGTATAAACTGCCAACCCAAGCCCTTAGGTCACCCATGTTAGTAACCTTGCCTGGAGCAGAATATATGGCTAGCCTATGGTGTGATCGGTTGCCATTAAGGATTGGTAACTACGTATTTCCCTCAGACCTAATAGTGTTGGAATCTCAAGGATTGGATGTGATATTAGGCATGGATTGTTTGTCGTTGTATGGTGGAAACATCGATTGCGCCAGTAAGTCGATCTTGCTTACCACCCTAGAAGGGAGAAGGATCAAGTATGTATCCCGGCATGTGCCGAAGAGGACTCAAGTAAATTGTTTAACAGGAGTTGTGCAGGAGGAAGTACCAGTGGTGAAGGATTTCCCCGAAGTATTTCCAGAAGAATTGCCAGGCATGCCACCGGATAGAGATATTGAGTTTTTGATTGAGCTTTTGCCAGGCACAGGGCCAATATCAAAGAGACCATATAGGATGCCTGCAAAGGATTTGGTGAAAATTAAGAACCAAATTAACGAGTTACTGGATAAAGGATATATTCGCCCAAGTTCTTCACCTTGGGGATCGCCAGTACTTCTAATGGAAAAGAAGGATGGATCGTTAAGGATGGTTGTTGATTATCGGGGTTTGAATGAAGTAACCATCAAGAACAAGTACCCACTACCGATGATGAATGATCTGTTTGATCGATTGCAAGGAGCTAAGGTATTTTCCAAGATCGATCTGCGATCAGGATACCACTAGTTGAAGATTCGAGAACAGGATATACCCAAGATGGCTTTTACCACCAGGTATGGGTTGTACGAGTATACCATTATGTCATTTGGTCTGACTAACGCACCTGCATATTTTATGAACATGATGAACAAAGTGTTTATGGAGTTCTTGGATAAGTTCGTTGTAGTGTTCATTGATGATATCCTGGTTTACTCGAAGAATGAAGAGGAGCATAAGGAGCATTTGCATTTGGTGCTTGGTAAACTCAGAGAACATCAACTATATGCCAAGTTCAGCAAATGTGAGTTTTGATTGAAGGAAGTTGGATTTCTCGGAAACGTTATATCCGGAGAAGGTATAGGAGTAGATCCCACTAAAGTTGATACCGTGACCAAGTGGGAAGCGCCAACCACAGTTGAAGAGATCCGAAGTTTTCTTGGACTCGCAGGATACTACTGGAGGTTTATTGAGATTTTCTCAAAAATTGCGAAGCCTATGAGGGAGTTGTTGAAGAAGGATACAAAGTTCATATGGACTGAGGAATGTGAGGCTAGTTTTCAGGAGTTGAAGAAACGTTTGGTTACCTCACCAGTGTTGATTTTACCGGATCAGACCAAGGATTATGAGGTGTATTGTGACGCTTCATGTCGAGGACTTGGAGCAGTTCTTATGCAGGAAGGAAGAGTTGTTTCATATGCCTCACGACAGCTTAAGCCTCATGAGTTGAATTATGCTACGCATGATTTGGAGTTAGCAGCCGTAATGCATGCATTGAAGATTTGGAGACATTTTCTGATTGGAAACCATTGCGAGGTGTACACGGATCACAAGAGTTTGAAGTATATTTTCACACAAAAGGAGTTGAACCTCAGACAAAGGAGATGGTTGGAGCTCATCAAGGACTATGATATGAAATTGCATTATCACCCCGGAAAGGCTAACATAGTAGCTGACCGTTAAGCCGTAAGAGTCATGTCAACACCCTAATGACGGGAGATTTACCAAGGGAGTTAGCCGAAAATCTTCGAGAGCTATGTTTGGAGATAGTTCCAAGAGGCTATGTAGAAGCATTGGAGATTCAATCTACGTTGATGGATAAGATCAAAGAAGCCCAAAAGACTGACAAGGAGATTGCTTCTATTAAGGAGAAAATGAGCAAAGAAAAAGCTAAGGGATTTCGTGAGGATGAGCATGATACCTTATGGTTTGAAGACCGTATCTATGTACCAAATGATTCGGAGATCAGGAAGTTAATCTTACAGGAGGCCCATGATTCACCATATTCGATTCACTCAGGAAATACCAAGATGTATTTGGATTTGAAGGATATATTCTGGTGGACCGGAATGAAGAAGGATATTGCGGAATATGTAGCAATTTGTGATGTATGTCAGAGAGTAAAGGCAGAGCATCAGAAGCCAGCAGGATTGCTACAACCATTGCTGATACCCGAATGGAAGTGGGATAAGCTAGGCATGGATTTTATTACAGGATTGCCCAGAACACGTTCAGGCTATGACTCGATATGGGTTGTAGTCGATCGTTTGACAAAGGTAGATCATTTCATTCCCGTGAAGACTACCTATACCAGTGCAAAGTTGGCAAAGATATATATGACCAGAATCGTTTGCCTGCATGGAGTTCCAAGGAGCGTAGTATCAGATAGAGGAACCCAATTTACCTCAAAGTTCTGGAATCAGTTGCATGAAACTTTGGGAACCAGACTGGAGTTTAGCACAGCCTTCCATCCGCAGACAGATGGACAGACTGAGAGTGAATCAGATTTTGGAGGATATGCTGAGAGCTTGTGCGCTAGATTACGGATCTAGCTGGGACGAGAATTTGCCGTATGCAGAGTTCTCTTACAACAACAGTTATCAATCTAGTTTGAAGATGGCCCCTTTCAAAGCCTTGTACGGAAGGAGGTGCAGAACCCCATTGTCTTGGGATGAAGTTGGAGACCGTCAGTTGTTTGGACCGGATCTGATAAAGGAGTCTGAACAGAAAGTGAAATTGATTTGCGATAGGCTCAAGGTAGCTCAGTCCAAGCAGAAGAGTTATGCAGATTCTAAACGCAAGGAGACAGTTTATGAAGTCGGAGACCGAGTTTATCATCGAGTATCACCACTTCGAGGAGTTAAGCGCTTTGGAGTTAAGGGAAAGTTAGCGCCACGTTTTGTAGGCCCATACAAAGTTTTGGAGCGTATGGGAGAAGTAGCCTACAAGTTGGAATTACCTGAAGGATTATCAGGAGTTCACGACGTGTTCCACGTTTCCCAGTTGAAGAAGTGCCACGCAGAGATGGCTGATATACCGCTGAGAGATACAGTACCACTGGAAGCGATTCAGTTGGACAGCGATTTGACCTATGAGGAGAAACCCGTTAAGATTCTGGAGTATGCCAGTCGAGTCACCCGCAGTAAGGTTATCAAATTTTGCAAGGTCCAGTGGAGCCACCACACGGAGGATGAAGCCACCTGGGAACGAGAGGAAGATTTGCTGAAGGACCACCCTCACCTATTTTCTAGCCAACCCGAATCTCGAGGGCGAGATTCATCTTAAGGGGGGTAGGTTTGTAACATCCCAAATTTTCAATTTGGAATGTTATACACTAGATCATCATTGCATATCATATTTATTGCATTTTGGTTGATCCTAGAAATTTCACGCAACTCAAGGACCCTCGAAGAGAGTTGGGGATTTCGTTATTTTCATATTTGAGTTGTCTCGAATTTTGAAAATAGGATCATTTGATTTTATTTATTTTATCTTCAATTATTTCTATTACGAAAATATGAGAGAGGGAATAAAATGACTTTCCCCAAATAAAGAAATATTGAGGATTTAATAAAAAATCAAATAAGAATTTATTTTGGTTTTATTTGCTATTTTATTTGAATTTAGGAAAAATGCGCATTTTTCAAAATTGCATTTAGGCCCCAAATAAATGTTCATCATGTGCGGCTTGATTTTAGAAGCCGGGGAAAATTTATTTCGGGATTTTTGGAGTCAGTTTAGTATTTCTTTTTTTTTCTGAGCGTAATTATTTAAAAAAAAGGTCCGAACCGACCTTGGGCCGTAACCGGCCAGGACTCCTCCTGGCCGGGCCTTTTTATAGCGCCCCGAGGCCCCGGCAGAAGCCCAGCCACGCCCCCCGCCCTAACCCTAACCCTAGCCATCACCACCGCCGCTGCCTGCCTGCGCCGCCGCCTGCCCACGCCGCCGCCGCCCGCTGCGCCACCGTTCGCCGGAGTCACCGGAGGTAGTTTTTTTTCGACTCCGGTTTTTCTTGAAAAAAACCGTTCGGTTTTCCTAGGGTTTGCTTGTTTTTTTAGTTTTGGTTTTTTTAATAGATTGGTTTTTCCGGTTTATTTAAATAGCGAGCGTTCGCCCGTTCATTTGTTTTAATGAATGTTAGTCATTTTTCTTTTTCTCGGATTAAATCCGCGATTTTTCTGATCGCGATTTCTGATCCGATTTTCGTTTTAGTTAACTTTTCGCTCGTTTATCGGAATCAGGCGATTCAAGCGCCTGGAGTTTCGTCTCGAAACCCTCTTTCCGTTTAACCAACTTAAACAAGTTTTTGCCACTATAAAAATTGCCCTAGATCCAGAATAGTAAACGAAGCCTGTTTCTTTTGTCGTTTGTCTTTCGTTGCTTCGTTCGTTTTGATTCTTTTTGCCAACCGGAGTTCTTAAGTTGAACTTTCTGGTTAGATCTCTTATTTGAGTTTTACTTGTGCATTAGTTGAGTACTTATTGTATGCTTGTTTGTTTGCGATAGAGTACCCGAAGTGCGCCGCTTGCTACTTCGAATCGCTTGGTTTCCCGGATCATCAGCAAGGCAAGTAACACTTTGATCATGCTTTCCAACTACCCAGTTTTATTGCATTAGATTAATCCTCACACATTGCATGATTAGGATCTAATTAAATTGTGGGTTTGGGAAGTAGTTGAGGTAGTACCTATTACCTGTTATTATCAAACCTTTAGGAGTTACTTCTACATTTGCTTATTATGCCATGCTATGCTAGTAGACGTGGATTGGGTGAGTGTATCCACGATAGATGTGAGATTGTTAATTAATGGTTTACTTAAGGTGGCAACTTAAATACACATCTGGGTGGATTGAGGCACCTGGGTATTCCAGTGATTGCCTATTTTCTTTATGGACCGCCACCCAGGCTCAAAGGGATCATGAGATTATTCATGCTAGAAACTTCCGTGTGCAGCCACAAGCTATTATGGGCTCTAGGATAGTTGACTAAGTTGTGCGAACTCTTACAGTGGTAGACTAGCAGATGTAGGGGATGTAGGTTGGTACGGTCTACCCATTCGTAAGGTGCTAGCGCTTCTGAAAGACTATGTCTCGGTCATCCATTTCTCAAACACCATGTAGTGCGAGAAATCCAATGGAGGAGATCGAGTCTTGTGGGGAAAAGTGCGCAAACCTCTACAGAGTGTATAAACTAATCATGGTTAGCCGTATCCCCGGTTATGGACATCTTGAGTATCTAGTACCTGGATTATCATGTGAATCTCAACATGTTACTCTGAAATTAATTTTGTTGGGTTTTGTTTAATGATGATGCTTAATTGGGATTGAGAATTCTATCAACCATTCTCAATGTTTAACAACCACCATGATAGTTAAATAAAATTTATTCCTTTGCAGTAGGGGAAAATTGGCTTTACGCAAAACTGTAACCATAAAGCTTTCCACCAGCCAAATATGCATATAGAATAGCCTGATTATTCCATTACTCTTTATGTGTTACTTTGCCAGCATATTCCATGTGCTGACCCATTTCGGGCTGCAACGTTAATGTTGCAGACTTTTCAGACGATGATTAAGCAGTTTTAGGTTGTGGTTCTATACTCAGTGATGCCGTTGGAGTTGATGGACTCACTTATCTTCCAAGCCTTCCACTATTATCATTATTAGATGGCCTTAAGCCATATTTATTGTAATAAGTTCTCTTTTGAGACACTCGATGTAATAAGTGTGTGATTGCTACTCTGTTATAAATCCTTCAAGTACTATGTGGTGTCAGCATTACTGATCCAGGGATGACACCTGAGCACATAGATTGGACCGTTTGAGGTCTGGTCGCTACACAAGTGTGCAATCAAGTGGTCCAAGATGAACAATATGTCTCATGGTGCAAGCAACACAAGTAGTATGATCCGCAATATCCATGCTCAAGAAAGATGTCACCTTGAAGGCATGTTCTTGTGCGTCCTTCACAATGCCGAAACACAAGCAAGTGCGATGTAGAATCGTCATGGTAGAAGGTGGTTCGCTCTCAAGAGCTCGAATTGTCAACTCACGTGACGTGGAAGTCGACACAAAGTCCAAGTATCCTAGACATGCACACAACAAAACAGAGAACGCATGTGTGTGGTAGATAAACACATCATCCATCATGATGGTTCTCTTCTCTTTCACATAACCATTAGAAGCACAAGTTGATGAATAATATGATGCAACAATGGCAATATTCATGGCACTAGGTATATGGTGCAAAGAGGTAAGACGAACATAGAATAGCACGGAATATCTCCACCAAGCTTGCAAATACACATACAAGTATGAGAATCGATCATCATGTGTAATGCAAAGCACGAGTCACAAATGCATGGAAAAGGCATAGGAATGGGCATATCATGCAAAGTGAACATGGCAAGTTGGGCATAGAATATGTATTGGCCAATAATCCATAACCATGTGAGGGACATGTAGAATAAATGCGCGAAGTCTTTGCGTGAAGAGAGCGGTGGGAAAGACAATCCATGGGATCCCAAGTCATCGTTGCTCTCTAGAGCTCGTTTTGTCAACTCGTGAGATTGCGAGGTTGACAAGTATTCATGTGTACCTACGCAAAAGAAACACAAACGAAAGAAATTGTGTGTGTGTTAAATGTACACATCATCCATCATGGTGTGTATGTGCACGTGTGAGTTAGTACAAGATAAGCATTGCTCAAATAAATTTGATGCATGGTATAAGAACATGTCATCCATCATGAAAGAATAGTTATTGTGTATAACACGATGGGGATGCAAATTGAGCATACAAATATATGGCACATCAATATCATGTTCATACATGGGGAGCATGTGGTGTATATAATCATGGGAATCATGCAATGGATGGGATGGATCAAAATCTCCTAAAATGTATGAGGAAACTATGGGGGTCTCCTCATGTGCAATATTTGAAACATCATATGGAGAAAATGGACAACATCCAAAACAATGCATATCCGAAGCTAGGTGGTCATGGCATGGGATATGAGATAAATGATGCAAAGGAAGCATATCAATATCATCGCTAGAAAAACAAATGCCAATAACCATGGGCTTGTCATCTATGCCATATGTGCAAATTGGGTTAATTTTAATGGCATATGCATACTCACTATGAAGAGATTGGAAATATGACATATGATTGATCTCATGCATAGCATATGACAAGTCAAGCGGATTGTCAAACATGATGTGACCTAGAGAATTGTCACAAGAAATCCTATGTAACATGGCATCACAACTAAGAGACTCCACATGGCAATCATCATACTCATCATAAATGGGTAAATCATCGCATGGGAAAGTCAAACTAGCATGAAGCATGGAAATAGGTTGATCAACATCATGCAAGCAATCAATGTCAAGAATGTCCACTAGTGGGACTAGAGTATCACTGTCACCTATGTTACAGTTTTCATTCCACTCAAGTGGTGTAGGTGAGGTGGGAAAGACCAAATGGTGGTCATCTTCATCTTGATGGAGCCATGTGGGGGGTGCATCATTTTCCACCATGGCCATCGTCTTGTTGAAAGATAGGACTAAGTCATCGCGAATCGACGCATCATCATAGATGGGACCTAGCACCAAATGAGAAGACACAATAGAGGTAGATGTCAAGTCGTTAGTGTTGAAAGTGGCCTCACATGACCTATCAACTATCTCACTCTCTCTTTGTGGTGGTTCACTCACTCCCTCAAAATAGGTCCACTCAAACTCACATATGGTGGAGTCACTCATCTCACTCAAGTGGTGGGGGTTGTGGCTCTCCTCACATGGGAATTGTGGCAACACATCATATATGGGGCTAGTGGTGAAGTCACTCTCAGTCTCAATATGGTGGCACAAGTCACTCAAGTCATCATACGTCGCCGTGGTCAAAGGGAAAATCCCATGCTCAATCATCTCGTTGTTGTCTCCGTGGATGAAGGCCGAAGATGGCACATCATCACTCTCACCTCCTAAGATAGAAGCATCATCCTTTCTCACCACCTTGTCGCTCTCCTCCAAAGCTTGGTCCTTGAGGGTCTCCGTAGTCGTACTCATCACCGCACCATCTTGAAAAAGAGTCATGGTAGACTCGGCATCGTCAATACCACAAAGAGGTATGGCGGTGAAGTCGAACTTGGGAGCATCGTCTTGGAGCTCGTCGGGCTTGGACATCATGGTGGTACTAGACTCATGCTCGTCATCTTGGAGCTTGGTCTTAGAGAAGTGTGCTTGGGGTCAAGAAGCCTTGGCCTTCATGAGTTCTTGTTCCGCCTTGAGAGCACCAATGTAGTTGTCGTCGAGGGACTTGTAGTTCTCGAGGAAGATCGGCTTGGAGATGTCGTTGTGCAATCCCATCATGAAGTGGAACTTCATCGAAATGGGGTCATCCACGCCGGCTCATTGCAAGGCAATCTTCATCTCCTTGAAGCACGCGTCGATTGACTTGGATCCTTGGGTGGTGTTCTCCAATTGGTGTAGAAGTTGTTCCGTGTAGGTTGGAGGCACAAACTCTCGCCGCAAAGCTCTCTTCATCTTGGGCCAACTCATGTCATAGGTCTCCGAAGGTGCATGAAGCCACCATGTGGACGCGTAGTCGTGGAAGTTCCTTGTGGCGCACTTCACTTGATCTTCGGGAGGAACTTGATGTAGCTTGAGGTAGTCTTCCAACAAACGTTCCCACTCGAGATACTCCTCGGGTTCTAAAGTTCCATAGAAAGGAATCTCATGGTTGATGTCGAGGTCGTAGTAGCTCGTGGAAGTTGCGGACTTGAGCTTGGGCAGCTTCTCTTGAAGTGCTTGTGGGCGAAGATGCCGTATGTCCATAGGCGAAGATGCCTTGAAGTCGCTTGGCGAAGATGACAAGGGAGATGGTGAAGTCGTTGAGCGGTTTGTTGGTGTTGAGCTCTTGACCTTGACGTCCTTGTTGATGATGGTGTCGATGCCGATGTGATTTTGCGGAAGATGGTAGCTCGGAGGCATGTGCTCTTGAGCGTCTTCTCGAAGATGAGCAACACCGCTTGTAGGACTTGATGAGCGCCTTGATCTCCATTTGAGCTTGCATCTTAGCATCAGTGGAGTTTTTCGTGGCATCGAACTCGTCGTTGTTGTTGTAGACCGAAGGTGAAATGCCTTGCCTATCCATCACAAGACTCGAGTAGAGGTGAGTAGGAAATGAGATAAACAATACCAAGTTACCTTTTCCCAAAGTTGAGGATGTATCCGGTTTCACTCAATGTGATATGAAAGAATAGTGGAATTGGTACCAGACTTGTTCACTCACATCTACAAACTAAAGCTTATGGAGTAGCTCGGTGAGGATAGTGGCACAAAAATTTAATGCAAAATGTTAGCAAGAGTCAATAATGTTGAAAGAGATTCACAAATTCGCAAGTGAAACAAGTAGACCAATAGCAATATGTGGCACACGGAAACACACACACGGATAGATAAATGGGGTCATGCAACCAAGGAGTGAGCTCAAAATGTGGAATCCATGAAAAACACTCATGTTGCACAACTCAAGAGAGACGCTAGCACGATTGCTCTATAGGCGGATACGACACTTGTGCACAACCTATAAGATGCAAAATGTATGAGCTTTCTATTCCAAATATGTTATATGTATGATGTTCCGGTGGTATGATCCAAGATGAGCGGGTATGACAATCTTATATGCAATGTGGTATGATGCTATGGCACTTTCTTACAAGCTTCTTTGCTCTTTCTCTTTTTCTTAAAAGCTTATTCTTTTTTTGTATATGGCCACAATGCAAAATGCACAAACCAAGATAGCAATTGTGTATATGCAGGAACAATCTTAAGGCACATGAGATGATATGATATCTTGATGATACCGATATGGTATGGTATGTAATGGAAGGTGTAGACCACTAATGTGCACAAGTAACGTTGCCGGCAATACTCAAATGGCTAGTCTCGATAGGCAAGTGACGCAAAATGGGCTAGGGGTTATCAATGCAATGGCAAGGGAATATACAATGGAGGGATACCACGATACCAAGATGATATATAGCTTACCGTCCGTGTCGATGATGAGTGGTGGTGATCTTGATGGAGATACCAATATGATGGAGACTGGTCCCTAAGTAGCCGAAACACCTTAGGAAACGGAAAAACCGCGAACTCAAAATCTCAAATGTCAAATGTCAAAATGGTGGTAGCGGGATGCGGTGGTGGAATGATGGGTTATGCGAGTAGGCAATGCGGAAATGGAGTGTAAGTTGATGGACTATAAACGGTGTCGGAGTTGGAAGCACGGTCCCTAAGTAGCCGAAACACCTTAGGAGACACAACTCACAACACAAACAAAATTGGGTTAAGTCGGTGTGGAAGAAGTGTATGGTTGGTAAGCCTAGGCAGAAGTGATGGTGATGGTTGATGAAGAAGCAACCGTACCTAAGTAGTCTAGACACCTTAGGAGACTCAAATCACTCCTCAAGCAACCACTAATGCGATGGGGAACAAAATTGGTTAGGTTGCGGAAGTCGGTGGTAGTGTAGCGGATGATGTGGTGGAAGCCCTAGGCAAAGATGCCAAAATTCACAAAATTTGATGGAGTCATGAGATGTTGGTTGTATTTTTGTGGGAATGGGGATGTCAAGAGCTTCTCAACGAGCTAAAGAACATCAAAATTGGAGTTCGGATGAATTAGTTATGGCCGAAACAAAATTTCAGCGAAGTCAGTTTTTACAGGTTACGGACGTTCGTAAAAGGACGGATGTCCGGTCGCCGGACGTCCGGTCGGGTCGGAAATCCGTAAATTTGGCTCTGGTTAGGGGTTCCGGATGTCCGGAAAAAGGTCGGACGTCCAGTCGTTCCAGGGGCTCCGGACGTTCGTAAAGTGTCGGTCGTCCGGTGGGTCGGGGTCAATGCGAGATGCGAGATCCGGGGCGCGATTTTGGGCGGAATTTGGGGATTTGGGGGTCAAATTGATGAGATTCCGTGGATGAAAGATGGGGAAACTTGGGGAGATGCTAGATCCACTTGAAACCAAGCAAATCCATGGATTAAATCCAACAAAACTTCCTCATACCAACAAATCACAAAAAAAAATTGGGGCTATTTTTGGTGGAGATTTTCGAATTGGGAAAGAACACAACAAAATTAGGCTAGAAAACAACGAGGGGAGGTTCCGAAATCATGATCAACGTGGCTCATGATACCAAGATGATATCATGAGACAAGCTGGCTCTGATCCAAGATGATGTAGGGTGCAACCCTATACGGCCGATCTTTCACGAAAGGAGCGATTCCCGTCCAAGAACATGAATAACACAGGGAAGAACGGAGAGAAAACACAAGGGGAAATACTCAAGAACAAGTCCAATCACACATCCACTAGACAATCAAACACACAAGATCCACAAGGTACATGAACAACAAAGGGAAAGATACAAGGTAAGGTTCATCTCCATGAGGAGGTCTTGATGGTAGAGTTCATCCCAAATCCAAAGGAGATGGGGTCTTGAATCCTAGAAGGATCTTCTCCATGAGGAGATCTCGAATCCATCAGGATCTTCTCCTAGATGGAGGTCTTGGCCTCCAATGGAGTAGTCTCTCTCTCTTTCTCAAGAGTAGAGGTAGGTAGGAGCATAGCTCACATACAAATGAGCTATCACTTTGCTGACCCTAGCTAGGAGGAGGTAGAGGGGTATTTATAGTCTAAGTGGGCGAAAGGATGAGTGGGAAGGGATACAAGGCCAAAGGAACGCGGCTGCACACAGGCAGTTACCGGACGTCCGATCGTTGTCGGACGTCCGACGGCTCGAGGGGGACCGGACGTGCGGCGGGCGTCGGAAGTCCATCTTTTTGCTTCGGAATCGGTGGCACCGGATTTCCGGTAAGCGTCGGACGTCCGGTGCCTGGGACTTGTTGGACATCTGGTGTTCGTCGGTCGTCCGACGGCTGTAGAGGGTCGGACGTCCGGTGGCTGAAGACTCTGCAACTCCTTCTTCTTCCGTCTTCTCTTCCATGCTTCCCTTGCGAATGGTGTAGGTGTTCCTTGGCGCTTGCACTCCTCCTCGTCATCTGTGAAGTTCCGACAATACCTATGCCTGCACGCGAGAGGGGTGTCAAGTAGTATACGATCCTCGAAGGGGTCAAGTGAGCACGTGTAAAGGAGATGATTCACCTTTGTGTATGTGAAGTAGATGTCGCACATGTCACTTGCCAAACAGACTCTTGACATGGTGATGTCCGTTGGATGCTTCGCATTAATAAGCCGTTCGCAGAGCGAAGCAAGGATTTGTAGAGGTGTCAGAGCTCGATTTTGAAAAAGAGATGAATAATATTTTGAGCAGTATACTTTAATTGTCAACATAACAATCGAGAGATCTCGATATGTTCCATGCTACACACATTATAGGCGGTTCCCAAGCAGAATGGTAAAGTTTATACTCCCCCACCACCAACAAGCATCAATCCATGGCTTGCCCGAAACAACAGGTGCCTTCAACTTATAACAATCCTGGGGGAGTTTTGTTTGCAATTATTTTGATTTGATTTGAGCATGGAACTGGGCATCCCGGTGACCAGCCATTTTCCCATGAGTGAGGAGCGGAGTCCACTCCTCTTGAGAATAACCCGCCTTGCATAGAAGATACAGACATCCCTAGTTGATACATGAGCTATTCGAGCATACAAAACAGAATTTTTATTTGAAGGTTTAGAGTTTGGCACATTCAAATTTACTTGGAACGGCAGGTAGATACCGCATATAGGAAGGTATGGTGGACTCATATGGAACAACTTTGGGGTTATGGAATTGGATGCACAAGTAGTATTCCCGCTTAGTAAAAGTGAAGGCTATAAAGAGACTGGGAAGCGACCAGCTAGAGAGCGACACCAGTCATGAACATGCATTAAAATTAATCAACACTAAATGCAAGCATGAGTAGGAGATAATTCACCGTGAACATAAATATCGTGGAGGCTATGTTGATTTTGTTTCAACTACATGCGTGAACATGTGCCAAGTCAAGCCACTCGAATCGTTCAAAGGAGGATACCACCCCATCATACCACATGACAACCATTTTAATAGCATGTTGGCATGCAAGGTAAATCATTATGAACTCCTAGAAAATTAAGCATGGCATGAGCAACTATAATCTCTAATTGTCATTGTAAACATGTTTCATTCATAATAGGCTGAATCAGGAACGATGAACTAATCATATTTACAAAAACAAGAGAGGTCGAGTTCATACCAGCTTATCTCATCTCAATCAGTTCATCATATATCGTCATTATTGCCTTTCACTTGCACAACTGAATAGTGTGGATAATAATAATAGTGCACGTGCATTGGACTAAGCTGGAATCTGCAAGCATTCAATTCAAGGGAGAAGACAAGGTAATATGGGCTCTTTGTTAGATCAACAATAATGCATATAAGAGCCACTCAACACTTTCATCAAGGTCTTCTCCTCTCGACCCCCAAAGAAAAGAAATAAAACTATTTACACGGGAAAGCTCCCAACAAGCAAAAGAAGAATGAGAAATATTTTTGGGTTTTCTTTTAATTACTACTGCTACAGGCATGGAAAGTAAACTAGCTAAAAGCTACCACTAATTTTTTTTGGTTTTTATTAAGGTTTTCTCAAACACACAAGAAGAAAGCTTAAAACAGAAAATAAACTAGCATGGATGATACAATGAAAAAGTATGACCACCGACAACTGGCATGAGTGTGTGAACATAAATATAACATCGGTGAGAAATGCGTACTCCCCCAAGCTTAGGCTTTTGGCCTAAGTTGGTCTATGGCCACAGTTGGCCTGGTGGAAATCCAAAGTTGTAGCTGGAGTTGTACTAAGGAGGGTCCTCGGGGTGCCCCTGGTTGGCGATCTCCTCCGGATCACACTGATAAACAGACTGACAGTGAGGATCAGATAGTGGCTCCGGCTCTGGAGCTGATGTCAGGCTCTGGTATGCCTGAACGGCCTTCGACAAAACAAGGTACGTGCCTGAAAATATGTTGAACAAAGAGGGAGCAGGTAAGGTAATAGTATCAAAGTAATTCTTATCAAATATCAGTCTATAGTTAAGCATCTTCTTCTTATTCTTAACAATAAAATCATGTGCTACCATACTCTTATAATCTAGAAAAATATGAGGCAGCAACTTTCTTCTTTCTCATAATGCCTAATAGGTATGTTAAAGTGTGCAGCAAGGAGTGAGGCGAAGATGCCTCCTAAGACGGGACCCTTTGTACGGTTCAGATTTAACCGTTTAGCAACAATAGCGCCTAAACTAAAAGAGGTATCACGAAACAAAGCATGGCGCAAAATAACAATATCAGGGGCACTAAGATTTCCACAGTTCCCGCGACCAATTAAGCATCTACTAGCAAATATTGCGAAGTAACATATAACAAAAAAATGTATGCTAGTAATTCTTGCATCGAAAACCTTCCTCGTTTCCCCTACAGCAATCATATCAATAAATCCTTCCACATCATTACAATGTGGTTCCTCTATGCTGCCCTCAAAGGGTATCCTACAAACCCGGCAAAAATCATAAAGTGACATCTCCTTATGCTCATCATATAAATAAAATTCCACCGAAGGTGGTGATCTCCTAGCATGGAAATGAAATATTTGCACAAAAAAATTGGTGAGTAGGAGATACTGTTCACGCTGGTCGTGGAGGAAGTCGGTGAGGCCTGCATTCTCAGCCAAATAATAAAAATCTTCATAAATCCTGACTTCTCTCAAGAACTCATCACAAGGCCATTCACACGGCCGAACCTCCGCAGTACGAGGGAGACTATACTTGGGCTTCTTATTCTCTTCACTTTGCTTATCCTTCAAGCTTCGGCTCGATGAGCCCCTAAAAAATATCTTCATCTTTTTCTGAAAATTTCTGAAATTTTTAGTAACTCAGAATAAAAGTGAACCAAACTCAACAAAATTGATATCAACTACTCCTACAAGTGCCTAGAGGCTATATCATGCATTAAAACTACTTTTGACCACATAAATTTGACATGCAAGCTCAGGAACAGGGTCACCTAAGCAGCAAAAATTTGCAATAAATAAAGCACTGGAACCAAAACTAATTGGACCATTGGAGGAGTCACATACCGAAGAACAATCCCCCAAAGCAGTTTTGTGAATGGAGCTTTGAGCAAGGAAATCGAAAATAGCAGCAAGATGAGCTAGAACATGGGTTTGAGCTGGTGGCTGATTTTTTCTAGAGGAAGACGAAGTGTGTGGGTGCAAGAATAAGTGGAGGGGACCCACGTGGGGTCCACGAGGCAGGGGGCGCGCCCAGGGGGTGGGCGCACCCTCCACCCTCATGGGCACATGGTGGGTCCCCCTGGTGTGTTCTCAGTGCCAATAATTCTTAAATATTCTAGAAAAAATCATATTAAATTTTCAGGGCATTTGGAGAACTTTTATTTTTGGGGTATTTTTATTGCAAGGATAATTCAGAAAACAGACAGAAAATGTTATTTTTGCTTTATTCAATCTAAATAACAGAAAATAAAAAGAGGGTACAGAAGGTTGTGCTTTCTAACTTCATCCATCTCATGCTCATCAAAAGGAATCCATTAACAAGGTTGATCAAGTCTGGTTAACAAACTCATTCCGAATCGCATGAAACCGGAGAAATTTCGAATAACACTAGGTTACCTCAGCTGGGATATGCACATCCCCAACAATAATAATATCATATGTCTTCTTGACAGTAGGAAGAGGAAATTCAAAACCTCCAATAGTAATTGTTGGAAATTTTCCAATACAGTTGATACTATGGACTTGAAGTTGTTTCCTCGGAAAGTGTACCTTTATGCTCATTACCATTAACATGAAAAGTGATATTGCCTTTGTTGCAATCAATAACAGCCCCTGCAGTATTCAAAAAGGGTCTTCCAAGAATAATAGACATACTATCGTACTCGAGAATATCAAGAATAACAAATTCCATTAAAATAGTAACGTTTGCAACCACAACAGGCACATCCTCACAAATACCGTCAGGTATAACAGTTGATTTATCAACCATTTGCAAAGATATTTTAGTAGGTGTCAACTTATTCGAATCAAGTCTACGATATAAAGAGAGAGGCATAACACTAACACCGGCTCCAAGATCACATAAAGCAGTTTTAACATAGTTTCTTTTAATGGAGCATGGTATAGTTGGTACTCCTGGATCTCCTAGTTTCTTTGGTATTCCACCCTTAAAAGTGTAATTAGCAACCATGGTGGAAATTTCAGCTTCCGGTATCTTTCTTTTATTAGTAACAATATCCTTCATATACTTAGCATAAAGATTCATTTTAAGCATATCAGTCAATCGCATACGCAAAAAGATAGGTCTAATCATTTCAGGAAAGCGCTCAAAATCCTCATCATCCTTTTTCTTGGATGGTTTAGGAGGAAAAGGCACGGGTTTCTGAACCCATGGTTCTCTTTCATTACCGTGCTTCCTAGCGACAAAGTCTCTCTTATCATAATGTTGATTCTTTGATTGTGGGTTATCAAGATCAACAACAGGTTCAATCTCTACATCATTGTTATTGCTAGGTTGAGCATCAACATGAACATCATCATTAGCATTATCACTAGGTTCATGTTCATTACCAGATTGTGTTTCAACATCGGAAATAGAAATATCATTGGGATTCTCAGGTGTGTCTACAACAGGTTCACTAGAAGCACGCAAAGTCCTTTCATTTTTCTTTTTCTTCCTTTTAGAAGGACTAGGTGTATCAACATTAGTTCTATGAGAATCTTGCTCAATTCTCTTAGGGTGGCCCTCAGCATACAAAGGTTCCTGAGTCATTTTACCCCCTCTAGTCATAACTCTAACAGCATTGTCATTTTTCTTATTATTTAATTCATTGAGCAAATCATTCTGAGCTTTAAGTACTTGTTCTACTTGAGTGGTAACCATAGAAGCATGTTTACTAATAAGTTTAAGTTCGCCTTTAACTCTAGACATATAATCACTCAAGTGTTTGATCATATAAGCACTGAAGTTTTCTTGTTTAACAATAAAATTATCAAACTCATCTAAGCACTGGCTAGCAGACTTATAACAAGGGATATAACCTTCATCAAATATATAGAGAGAATTTACCTTTACTACCTGTGTCGGGTTATCAATACCATGTAATTCTTCAATAGCTGGTAAATTCTTAACATCTTCAGCTTTAATACCCTTTTTTCATAGATTTCTTTGCCTCTTGCATATCTTCAGGACTGAGAAATAGAATACCCCTTTTCTTCGGAGTTGGCTTAGGAGTTGGTTCAGGAAGTGTCCAATCATTTTCATTACTCAACATATTATTTAATAGCAATTCAACTTGATCTACAGTTCTTTCCCTGAAAACACAACCAGCACAACTATCCAGGTGGTCTCTGGAAGCATCGGTTAGTCCATTACAAAAGATATCAAGTATTTCATTTTTCTTGAGAGGATGATCAGGCAAAGCATTAAGTAATTGGAGAAGCCTCCCCCAAGTTTGTGGGAGACTGTCTTCTTCAATTTGCACAAAATTATATATTTCCCTTAAGGCAGCTTGTTTCTTATGAGCGGGGAAATATTTAGTAGAGAAGTAATAAATCATATCCTGGGGACTACACACACAACTAGGATCGAGATAATTAAACCATGTTTTAGCATCACCCTTTAATGAGAACGGAAACAACTTAAGGATAAAGTAATAGCGAGTTTTCTCATCATTAGTGAATAGGGTGGCTATATCATTTAATTTAGTAAGATGTGCCACAATAGTTTCAGATTCATAGCCATAAAAAGGATCAGATTCAACAGAAGTAATTAACTCAGGATCGACAGAGAAATCATAATCTTATCAGAAATAAAGATAGGTGAAGTAGCAGAAGTAGGGTCATATTTCATTCTAGCATTCAAGGATTTTTCTTCCAGCTTAGCTAATAATTTCTTAAGATAATATCTATCATTGCAAGCTAAAAAGTCTCTAGAAGTTTCTTCATCCATAACATAACCCTCAGGCACAACAGGCAATTCATATCTAGGGGGAGAATCTTCATCACCACTTTCATCAATATTATTAGTTTCAATAATTTCATTCTCTCTAACCCTAGCAAGTTGTTCATCAAGAAATTCACATAGTGGCATAGTATTATCAAGCATAGAAGTAGTTTCATCATAAGCATCATGCAAAGCAGAAGTGGCATCATCAATAACATGCGACATATCAGAATGAATAGCAGGTGTAGGTGTCGCAAGTTTACTCAAAACAGAAGATGAATCAAGTGCAGAGTTAGATGGAAGTTCCTTACCTCCCCTCGTAGTTGAGGGAAAAATCTTGTTTCTTTTATATTTCAAGTTCTTCATAGTGATCAGCAGATATAAATCCCAAGTGACTCAAAGAATAGAGCAATGCTCCCCGGCAACGGCGCCAGAAAATAGTCTTGATAACCCACAAGTATGGGGGATCACAACAGTTTTCGAGGGTAGAGTATTCAACCCAAATTTATTGATTTGACACAAGGGGAGCCACAGAATATTATCAAGTATTAGCAGCTAAGTTTTTAATTCAACCACACCTGGAGAACTTAATATCTGCAGCAAAGTATTTAGTAGCAAAGTAATATGATAGTAGTGGTAACGGTAGCAAAAGTAACAGTAGCAGTTTTGTAATGATTGTAACAGTGTCAACGGAAAAGTAACTAAGCAAAGATCAATATATGAAAAGCTCATAGGCAATGGATCAGTGATGGATAATTATGTCGGATGCGATTCCTCATGCAATGGTTATAACATAGGGTGACACAGAACTAGTTCGAGTTCATCAATGTAATGTAGGCATGTATTCCAAATATAGTCATACGTGCTTATGGAAAAGAACTTGCATGACATCTTTTGTCGTACCCTCCTGTGGTAGCGGGGTCCTATTGGAAACTAAGGGATATTAAGGCCTCCTTTTAATAGAGTACCGGACCAAAGCATTAGCACTTACTGAATATAACTATGGAAATCAACAGGAAACTGTACATACTAAGGGTTTCTTTCCCTGACTGCGTGCAGGGTCTGCGCCTGGCTTTGTACATAGGGTTACATGCCTTGCTGGCAAGGCTAGTACGGAAGGGGGGTTGTCGGGGCTCCCGGCAACCGTGCCTTAGGGGTAAAACTTGCGAAGATGTTCGATGTTCCAGGAATTGCTCACCGGAATGCCATCCTCGGTCTCCAGGCGGACTGCGCTGGGCCTAGTGACTCGTATTACCCGATAAGGGCCTTCCCACTTTGGCGTCAACTTGTTTGAATTCTTGGTGGATTGGATCCGCTGAAGAACAAGGTCACCTTGCTCAAGGCTTCGGGCATGAACCTTGCGGCTATGGTAACGACACAAGGCTTGCTGGTAACGAGTGGCTCACACAGTATCCTGAAGACGATCTTCCTCAAGGAGCGTCACATCATATTGGCGCAACTGCTCTTGCTCAAGCTCATCATAAGCGAGCACTCGAGGTGACCCGTATATGAGTTCCGTGGGGAGAACTGCTTCTGCCCCGTATACCGGGGCAAAGGGTGTCTGGCCAGTGGCTCGATTTGGTGTCGTTCTGATCGATCAAAGAACCGTTGGCAACTCATCAATCTAGCGCATTCCGCACCTGTGCAGCTTGCCAAAAGTTCTTGTTTTGAGGCCCTATAGCACTTCTGCATTCGCCCTCTCTGCCTGGCCATTGCTTCTGGGATGAGCAACAGAAGAAAAACAAACCTTGCCGCCGAGGTCTTGAATGTACTACATGAAGGTGCGGCTCGTGAACTACGTGCCGTTGTCGGTGATGAATCTATTTGGCACACCGGAACGACAAACTAATCCCTTGAAGAACTTGACGGCTGATTGTGCTGTCACCTTTCTCACCGGTTCCACTTCTGGCCACTTTGCGAACTTGTCGATTGCGGTGTACAAGTACTCAAAGCCCCCGACAGCATGGGGAAAGGGGCCCAGTATGTCGATCCCCCAGACCAAAAATGACCAGGAAAGACGGATTGTTTGAAGGGCTTGGGCTGGCTAATGAAGCTTCTTTGAATGGAAGTGGAACGCTTCACACTTGGTTACTAGTCAGCTGCATCCTGGAGAGCGGTGGGCCAAAAGAAACCTTGCCGGAACACTTTGCCGGCAAGGGCTCTCGGCCCTATGTGGGAGCCACACATGCCCCCACATATCTCTGCCAACAGCTCCAGTCCGTCCTCCCGAGGAATGCACTTCAGTTTCACACCGTTCGGTCTCCTTCTGTATAGGGCATCATCCACAAACTGGTACATGCTGGACCGACGGGCTACTTTCTCTACCTCTTCATGTTCCCCGGGGAGTTCCCTTGTTTGGAGGAAACAGATGGTGTGCTGCGCCCATGCCGGAGCCTAGGGCTCGACGGCAAGGACTAAAGGCTTGTCTTCGGCCGTAGGGCAGCTGCCTCTACGGTCGGGGCTTGGGGCCCTACCGGAGGTTGCTGCTCCCGGGCAAGCTTGGGGCATCTGGCAACATCTTTGCCGGTGACTCCTAGGAGCTCTGCGGGAAAGTACTTGCCGGGGCCTGCCTTTCTTCGCTTGTTCTGTCCTTCTGATGGCTCAATGGATGGCTGGGTTAATTGAAGCACAAAGGTACCTAGTTCCACAGGCAACTTGAGGGCAGCGTGTTTTGACAAGTCATCAGCAATGTTGTTCTCCGCTCGGGGAACATGCTCTGCTTACAGACCGTCAAAACGCTCTTCCAACTTACTCACCTCATCCACAAAAGCCTCCATCAACGGGCTCTGGTAATCCTTGTTGACTTGCTTGACGATGAGCTGCGAATCACCTCTGATGATGAGCTTCCTAATTCCGAGGTCTGCCGCGATCTTGAGACTAGCAAGCAATCCCTTGTACTCTGTCGTGTTGTTTGTTGACTTTTCCCGGGCAAAGTGCATCTAAACTATGTACTTGAGGCGCTCTCCAGTGGGTGCGATGAGTAGCACGCCTGCACCAGCACCTTGCAGTGAGAAAGCTCCATCAAATTACATGATCCAATCACGGCTCGTCTCCTTGCCGGGAAGGGTGGTCTCTCGAACTTCTTCGTCTGGCGTTGAGGTCCATTCCGCTATGAACTCTACCAAGGCTCGACTCTTGACTGTTGAAGTGCTTTCAAATTTGAGGCCGAAGCTTGACAGTTCCAATGCCCACTCCACAATCCTCCCAGTGGCATCCAAATTGTGCAAGATTCGTTGCAAAGGGAGGTGGGTGACGATGGTGATCTAATGTGCTTGGAAGTAGTGACACAACTTTCTTGAGGCCATAAGAAGGCTGAAAAGTAGCTTCTGTATGCCAGAATATCTTGATCTAGCGCCTGTAAGAGGGAACTGACAAAATAAACCGGGTGTTGCACCACTTCCATCTTCTGTTCGACTTCGCCTGCTTGCACGGACTCCGTCTTGCCGGGGGTTCTGCCTTGCCGGCATCAGGCCCTGCCGGGGAGAGCTCCGGCTCAGCATCCGAAGGCTCTGCTGCTACCACTGCTTCTTCCTCAAATTCCCTCTGTGCCACTAGAGCAACACTAACCACTTGATTCATTGCCGCTAGGTATAGCAGCAACGGCTCTTGCGGTTTAGGTGCGACTAGTATTGGCATGGAGGAGAGGTACCTCTTCAAATCTTGCAGCACTACCTCTACCTCCGGAGTCCATTTCATTGGACCCGCCTTCTTCAAAACTTTGAAGAAGGGGAGGGCGCGCTCAGCAGATTTGTAGATAAACCTACTTAGAGCAGCAACATAGCCGGCAAGCCTATGAACATCTTTGACTCGTCTTGGCACCTCAATCTGCTCAATTGCTCTGATCTTGTCGGGATTTGCTTCGATTCCACATTGAGACACAAAGAACCTGAGAAGTTTGCCGGATGGAACACCAAACACACACTTCTCTGGGTTGAGCTTGAGGTTGATCTTGCGTAGGTTGGCAAATGTTTCGTCCAGGCCTTGCACGAGCGTGGCCTTGTCTTTGGTTTTGACTACTATATCATCCATATAGGCTTCCATATTCCTATGCGGCTGGGGCTCAAAACCAATTTGGACCGCTCGGGCAAATGTTGAACCTGCGCTCTTCAACCCGAAAGGCATCCGTACGAAATAGTATGTACCACATGGGGTGATGAACGTAGTTTTCTCTTCGTCTTCCATCATCATGAAGATCTGGTGGTATCCTGAGTAGGCGTCGAGGAATGACAGCAGGTCACACCCGACAGTGGAGTCCACGAACTGATCAATGCATGGCAAAGGGAAAGGATCCTTTGGACATGCCTTATTGATATCCGTGTAGTCAATACACAGCCTCCACTTCCCATTTGCCTTACGCACTACCACTAGATTGGCCAACCATGTGGGGGTGGAGCACTCCTCTGACCAAGCCTGCCGCCTGCAGCTTCCTGATCTCTTTGATGATGAACTCTTGTCGCTCCAAAGCTTGCTTTTTGACCTTCTATTTGACGGGCCGCGCATGGGGACATACAACAAGGTGGTGCTCAATCACCTCCCTGGGAATGCCGGGGATGTCGGATGCTTGCCATGCAAACACACCGACATTCGCCCGCAGGAAGGCAACGAGCGCGCTTTCCTATTTGCTGTCGCGGGTGGAGCTTATGGTAAAAGCTCCACCCGTGCCATCCTCCTTGACGGGAACCTTCTTAGTTTCTGGCGGGGCCGCCTTGGACCTCTTGCTCCCGCTGGCGGAGCTCTATGGCACCTCCTCAATGGTAACGCGGTGCCCCGAAGAGGCGCGTTTGCCAGAGGAGGTGTAGGAGTCCTTGCCGGGGTCGGAAGTCCTGCCAGAAGAGGCAGAGGTCTTGCCGATTTTCTTCCCTCCCCGTGCCTCAGTGGCAGGAACTGGTGTCTTGGCGGCAGCCGCTGCAACTGCTTCCCGCTAGAGTTGGTCGGCGCAGATAAGCACGTCCTTCTTGTCGGAGGGGACAGTGATGATGCTCATCGGCCCGAGCATCTTCAATGTGTTGTAAGCATAATGTGATGCTGCCATAAACTTGGTCAGCGCTGGGTGACCGAGGATCCCATTATAAGGCAAGGGGATCTTGGCAACATAGAAAACGATCTTCTCCATCTGATAGTTCTGCTCGCCCCCAAACGTGATGGGCAATGTGACTTTGCCCTTCGGCCGACTCCTCCCCAGATTGACCCCTTGAAACGTGCCTGTCTCCTTGAGATCTCCATCTGGGATCTGTAGCCTTTCGATCACAACGGGAGAGATCAAGTTCAGACCGGCCCCACCGTCAACTAGTATTTTCGTCACCTTGAGGTTGCGTATTGTTGGAGAAACCAACAACGGCAAACACCCGACTGCAGTTGTGCGGTCAGGGTGATCCTCGGTGTCAAAAATAATAGGCGTGCTAGACCACTTCAGTGGCCTCTGGGCGTCGAACGATGGCTCCGCCGCAGTGACTTCACGCGCCCACTACTTAAGTTGGCGGTGAGAGGTGTGTAGCGAGGCACCACCGTCGACGCACATGGCCTCCGTAGTGATGTCTACTACACAACCTTCTTCTTGTAGACGTTGTTGGGCCTCCAAGTGCAGAGGTTTGTAGGACAGTAGCAAATTCTTCTCAAGTGGATGACCTAAGGTTTATCAATCCGTGGGAGGCATAGGATGAAGATGGTCTCTCTCAAACAACCCTGCAACCAAATAACAAAGAGTCTCTTGTGTCCCCAACACACCCAATACAATGGTAAATTGTATAGGTGCACTAGTTCGGCGAAGAGATGGTGATAAAAGTGCAATATGGATGGTAGATATAGGTTTCTGTAATTTGAAAATATAAAAACAGCAAGGTAACTAATGATAAAAGTGAGCGAAGACGGTATTGCAATGCATTGAAACAAGGCCTAGGGTTCATACTTTCACTAGTGCAAGTTATCCCAACAATAATAACATAATTGGATAATATAACTATCCCTCAACATGCAACAAAGAGTCACTTCAAAGTCACAAATAGAGGAGAACAAACGAAGAGATTATTGTAGGGTACGAAACCACCTCAAAGTTATTCTTTCTGATCAATCTATTCAAGAGTCCGTAGTAAAATAATACGAAGCTATTCTTTCCGTTTGATCTATCCTAGAGTTCGTACTAGAATAACACCTTAAGACACAAATCAACCAAAACCCTAATGTCACCTAGATACTCCAATGTCACCTCAAGTATCCATGGGTATGATTATACGATATGCATCACACAATCTCAGATTCATCTATTCAACCAACACAAAGAACTTCAAAGAGTGCCCCAAATTTTCTACCGGAGAGTCAAGACGAAAACGTGTGCTAACCCCTATGAATAATTTCATGAGGTCACGGAACTCGCAAGTTGATCACCAAAACATACATCAAGTGGATCACGTGAATATCCCATTGTCACCACAGATAAGCACATGCAAGACATACATCAAGTGTTCTCAAATCCTTAAAGACACAATTCGATAAGATAACTTCAAAGGGAAAACTCAATCCATTACAAGAGAGTAGAGGGGGAGAAACATCATAAGATCCAACTATAATAGCAAAGCTCGCGATACATCAAGATCGTGCGAATCAAGAACACGAGAGAGAGAGAGAGAGAGATCAAACACATAGCTACTAGTACATTCCCTCAGCCCCGAGAGTGAACTACTCCCTCCTCGTCATGGAGAGCACCAGGATGATGAAGATGGCCACCGGTGAGGGACCCCCCTTTGGCAGGGTGCCGGAACGGGGTCCCAATTGGTTTTTGGTGGCTATAGAGGCTTGCGGCGGCGGAACTCCCGATCTAGGTTATATTCTGGAGGTTTTAGTATTTATGGGAATTTTTGGCGTCGACAACAAGTCAGTGGGGTCCCCGAGTCATCCACGAGATAGGGGCACGCCCAGGGGGGTAGGGCGCGCCCTCCACCCTCGTGGACAGCTCGGGACACTCCTGGCCCAACTCATTTACTCTGGGGACTTCTTTTGGTCCATAAAAATCATAAAAAATTGGCACATCAATTGGACTCCGTTTGGTATTCCTTTTCTGTAAAACTCAAAAACAAGAAAAAAACAGAAACTGGCACTGGGCTCTAGGTTAATAGGTTAGTACCAAAAATTATATAAATAGCATATAAATGCATAAAAACATCCTATATGGATAATATACTAGCATGGAACAATCAGAAAGTATAGATACATTGGAGACGTATCAAGCATCCCCAAGCTTAATTCCTGCTCGTCCTCTAGTAGGTTAATGATAAAAACAGAATTTTTGATGTGGAATGCTTCCTGACATAATTTTCAATGTATTTTTCTTTATTGTGGCATGAATGTTCAGATCCGAAAGATTCAAGACAAAACATTAATATTGACATAAAAATAATAATACTTCAAGCATACTAACCAAGCAATTATGTTTTCTCAAAATAACATAGCCAAAGAAAGCTCATCCCTACAAAATCATATAGTCTGGCCAAGCTTCATTTTCGTCACACAAAATGCTCCCATCATGCACAACCCTGATGACAAGCCAAGCAATTGTTTCATACTTTAGTATTCTAAAACTTATTCAACTTTCACGCAATACATGAGCGTGAGCCATGTACATAGCACTATAGGTGAAATAGAATATGTTGATGGAGGTTGTGTGGAGAAGACAAAAAAGGGAGAAAGTCTCACATCGACGTGGCTAATCAACGGGCTATGGAGATGCCCATCAATTGATGTCAATGCGAGGAGTAGGGATTGCCATGCAACGAATGCACTCGAGCTATAAATGTATGAAAGCTCAACAAAAGAAACTAAGTGGGTGTGCATCCAACTTGTTGCTCACAAGACCTAGGGCATTTTGAGGAAGCCGATTCTTGGAATATACAAGCCAAGTTCTATAATGAAAATTCCCACTAGTATATGAAAGTGACAAAATAATAGACTCTCTATCATGAAGATCATGGTGCTACTTTGAAGCACAAGTGTGGAAAAAGGATAGTAACATTGTCCCTTCTCTCTTTTTCTCTCATATTTTCTCTTTTTTCTTTTTCCCTTTTTTTGGGCCTTCTTTTTTTATTTGGCCTTTCTCTTCTTTTTTTATTTCCTCACACGATCATCACACTTCTATTTATTTACAACTCAAAAATTACAACTCGATACTAGAACAAAATATAGATATGAATGCCTCCGGTGGTGTACCGGGATGTGCAATGAATCAAGAGTGACATGTATGAAAAAAATTATGAATGGTGGCTTTGACACAAATACGATGTCAACTACATGATCATGCAAGGCAATATGACAATGATGGAGCGTGTCATAATAAACGAGACGGTGGAAAGTTGCATGGCAATATATCTCAAAATGGCTATGGAAATTCCATAATAGGTAGGTATGGTGGCTGTTTTGAGGAAGGTAAATTGTGGGTTTATGGTACCGACGAAAGTTGCTCGGTACTAGAGAGGATAGCGATGGTGAAAGGGTGAGAGTGCGTATAATCCATGGACTCAACATTAGTCATAAAGAACTCACATACTTATTGCAAAAATCTACAAGTCATCAAAAACCAAGCACTATGCGCATGCTCCTAGGGGGATAGATTGGTAGGAAAAGACCATCACTCGTCCCCGACCGCCATTCATAAGGTAGACAATCAAAGAAATACCTCATGCTTCAAATTTGTTACACAACGGTTACCATACGTGCATGCTACGAGACTTGCAAAGCTCAACACAAGTATTTCTCAAATTCACAATTAATTTACTAGCATGACTCTAATATCACCATCCTCATGTCTCAAAACAATCATCAAGCATGAAACTTCTCATAGTATTCAACACACTTTATATGAAAGTTTTTATTAAATCCCTCTTGGATGCCCATCATATTAGGACTAAATTCATAACCAAAGCAAATTACCATGTTGTTCTAAAAGACTCTCAAAATAATATAAGTGAAGCATGAGAGTTCATCTATTTCTTCAAAATAAAACCACCGCCGTGCTCTAAAAAGATATAAGTGAACCACTAGAACAAACGAAAAACTACTCCGAAAGATATAAGTGAAGATCAATGAGTAGTTGAATAATTATGTAACCATGTGAAGACTCTCTAACATTTAAGAATTTCAGATCTTGGGATATTATTCAAACAGCAAGCAAAACAAAATAAAATAAAATGATGCTCCAAGCAAAACACATATCATGTGGTGAATAAAAATATAGCCTCAAGTAAAGTTACCGATGAACGAAGACGAAAGAGGGGATGCCATCCGGGGCATCCCCAAGCTTAGGCTCTTGTTTGTCCTTCAATATTACCTTGGGGTGCCTTGGGCATCCCCAAGGTTAGGCTCTTGCCACTCCTTATTCTATAGTCCCTCGAATCTTTACCCAAAACTTGAAAACTTCACAACACAAAACTTAACAAAAAACTTGTAAGCTCCATTAGTATAAGAAAATAAATCACTACTTAGATGTTGTTGTGAACCCATTCTAAATTCATATTGGTGTAATATATACTGTATTCCAACTTCTCTATGGTTCATACTCTCCGATACTACTCATAGATTCATCAAAATAAGCAAACAACACAGTGAAAACAGAATCTGTCAAAAACAGAATAGCCTGTAGTAATCTGGAAATTTTGAATACTTCTGTAACTCCAAAAATGGTGAAACATTCTGACAACCAGGATAAAAAGTATATTGATCTATTATAGTTGGAATTGGTATTTTATCTGATAGAGGCGAAGGTGTCCCGATGTTTCGATGAGATAGATATCGTTTTCTGTGGGAGTCGACTTTAACGATCCGACTATGAACATGTGAAGACGTCGCGCCATAGCAATCACTAAACCAACTTCCGAGGGTTATTGACCACGCCGAAGCATGATCAACCTGACCACGAGGGTCTATTTCCTGCGACCAAATGAAGAACAGGCAAGAAACTGAGATTACAATCTGGATATTGCGAATAAAAGAGGAAAGCTTTATTAATGAAGGTGGGGTTCTGTGACGTCTTGGTCTAGCCGTTGGACACAAACGAAGTACGCGAAGTTGCAGCTATGGTGAACTTTTAATCTAAACAAAACCCCAGCAAAAAGATACTAGATGGATCTACTTATATATGAGCAAGGGGTGGCGGCCAAGGAGGTGGCAGGAAGTCCCAAGGCAGCCTAAAACTAACCCTAGGTCGTACAAGGCTCATGGGCCCAAGTGGAGATGATGCAACACCTTTGGGCTTGTAGTTTGACTCAGATTCTGCTGTAACGTCAGATTGGTTCATCCATAACTCAACGCTCCAGACGAATTTGAAGGTGAATCCAATTGTGTTGGAAAGAGAACGAAATCTACTTTCAAAAAGAAAAAGAATCGCCCAATTCCGAGTCTGTATGAAAAAGTTGCTGCCGTTTTGAGTCAGGTATGTCTGTGCAGTCCGAATCTGAATCCAGAACGTGAGAGACTTGGACTCTATCTTCTCTTGGCTCAAAAGTGACGTGAGAGAACTTTTTGAACAGCACATAAACTTCTCTTTTTCCCTTATCTTCATATGTAGATTGTACAAATGTCTCATACACCTGCAATTAGACATGGCACAAAAGTTTGTGAAGTATTTTTGTCCTGGATGACATAAATAAATTATTGCATAGTTTGCATTAGAAATCACCTCACAAATATACATGTATGCAATATTTTTGGTCGTATCGAAGGTATTCATGTCCTCATCATCCTTCCCTTCTTGAAAACAAAGCCGTCCTCGGTGTTGCTTAATCTGAAATGTTGCTAACAAAAGAGACAAGGTGTACATGTTGTATATGTATATGTCATCCATTTTTACTTCCCTTGGTTTTTTGCACAAATGACACATGTATACATGAGTAATTTTCATAGTTCATAAAATCTGAAGCCGAAATATTAGCACAAGAAGTAGAAGGCATGAAAGTATTGAACTCAGTTTGCACATATAATTGAAGCTCTTATTCATATCAAAGGATTGACAATAAGTCATTTGACACAGAATCATCACCAAGATTAGAGGTCATTTGACACAGAACCTTACTTGCATCAAATTTACATGCTACAACATGCTTAAATAAGCAAACATGCAATAAGTCATTTGACACAGAATCATCACCAAGATTAGAGGTCATATCAAAATGATTAAACATTGGTTCTTTTGCATCAATAGTTAATTCAATGTGTGCACTCAAAATTGCTGGTATTTCAGTTGTTTGATCACCTAACGCATTCATGACAATAACAAGATTCTCTAAAATAGGTGGTGTGCTCAAATCAAGAGGTAACTCAACACATGATGCATTCAAGTTAACTAGGCATTCATCATTCTCATGTGAAGTTATATCATCAATACCTTTACTGTTACCTTGTCGCAAAGACGTAGCTGATGTAGGTACGGACGTTGAAAATGTACCATACTCTTGAGATGATGTCACGCTCACAATCCGAGGTGGGGCTGCTCTAGTAGGTGCAACGGTGGAGGAACCAATCGGCGCTGGTGAGCATGAACTGGAATAGTAGTTGTTGTAGTCTCCCAATGCATCCTCCTGTATCTGTCTCTCAAAGGTACAAGAACTAACATACTTACGAGTAATGCAACGAGGAATATACTGAAATCTTGCGTGAATATCATGGTTCAAACCATCAAAAAATCTATTCACTGTATCATCCTCAGATTCTTCTATGTCACAATGATGCATATAAGATTTGAACTCATGGTAGTAAGCATGAACAGTGTTGTTGCCTTGTTTAAACTGTTCAAATTTGCGAAGCAATTCACGATGATAGTAAGGAGGGAAAAATTGTTGTCTCATTACATATTTCAAATCTTTCCATGTTGTGGGTTGATTATCAATGTTTTTCTTACAATGCACACTCCACCAAACAGAAGCAAAACTAGTAAATGCTTTAGTGGCAGCTCGTACTCACTCAAGTTCAGAAAAGTAATGGTGACTAAAATCTTGTTCTACTTCAAGCTCCCAAGCTAGATAAATAGCAGGATTAAATCTACCCTCCAATGACGGTAAAAAGGTAACCTGACCATGTGCTTGTGTGTGTTGTCCCAACTCTCATGATGGTGAAGATGTGTCCGTCGTCCAAGAACTTCTATCTCCGAAACCTGTCATGATTAGTAGAAACAAGAAAAAAATTCGAGAATAATGTTCCTATGAACTACTAGAATGTGGTTGTAAAGTGCTCACAGTAAAGAAAATATCAATATCTTACAAGTTCTTACCATGCGCCAGGTGGTGACAGGCAACCAACAGTGTCAAATAACTCCGAAGATTGTGTAAAGCGATTGCCAGGGGAGCGTACGTATACTAGGTGTAGAAATATGTGGAGCTCGGTTGGCTATATATGGTAGCAAAAGATTAGCAATAATCAATTCAGGGATGCAATGTTGAATAAACGCTCACGACGGCACTATGCTGGTCCTAGGCAAGACCGGACTAGAGACGCGAGCCTAGAACACTAATGAGGTCACGCTGTAGCACAACTAGCATCAATAAAGGATATGAAGTAGCTCTGGACAGCAAAATATAAGTGAAGATCACAATAGCCGTAAAGATAACGATGTGAAACAACAACCAAGCAGGATATATCAACAACTTTCTCTCCAACTTTCCTCCGGAAAAGTTTGTGCCAATTTTTTGATAATTTTTTCAAGAATTGTATTGCCTCAAGATTCCAAACGCAAAAGGAATCACTCAATTCTGAGTTGATATGAGGAGTCAAAAAATTCTAAAACTGGCCTGAAAAACTAGAATAAGCTGTGTTCGTGCACTTCGGAGGGCAAAAAGACCTATTTAGAAGCTGATTTTGAGGTGCCAAATATTAAAATAGCTTCTGCAACTATTTAGATGCGGCTCGTCGCTAGCTTTCATTTGAGTACTCGCGAAGCCCAATCGGACTTCGTATGCGGAAGTTATGCCTGTGTTACTGAACAGTGCACAAAACAGATTTCAATCCGAATTCAACTACGAGATTGAGTCTAGATAGATCCGAATTTTGTTTTTTTTTCTCCTCTCTTTTTTTCCTCACACTTTTTTTTTCTTTTTATTTCTTTTTTTCTCTGACTTTTTTTTACTTTTTTTCTCTCGTTTTTTTCTTTGTCTTTTTTTTCTTTTTCCCTCTTTCCGGAACAAACTAAATAAGATGTAGATTGGATCAAGCGAAGATGGGAACGATCTCAACTATGATTTGACAATGAATAGTGGGTAGCACGTGGAGGAAATTGATAGATGGGTGATGGACAACGGAAGGGATAACGATGCAGCGGCGGCGTGACTAATGTGAACAGAACTCTAAACTCTAAACGAACTAGACACTAAGACCAGCAACTCGACATGACGATGCAACCGATAATTCAACTAAGCAAGCAATGAAAAGAAAATTGCAAAGGCTCAGACTGGCTTTGACAAAGGATGAATAGATCTAAAATTTTTGTGGATTTTTCTTGGACAATAGGTAAGAAAATAAATCTAATCTTGGAAAAACTAGAAATTCTCATCGAACAACTTGAAAACTGATACCACTTGATAGAGGCATAGATGTCCCGACGTTTTGATGAGATATATATCGTTTTCTCTGGGAGTCGACTTTGACGATCCGACTACGAACTTGCGAAGACGTGGCCGCGCCTTAGCAATCGCTAAACCAACTTCCGAGGGTTATTGACCATGCCGGAGCACGATCAACCTGACCATGAGGGTCTATTTCCTGTGAGAAAACAAAGAACAAGCAAGAAACTGAGATTGCAATCTGAATATTGTGAATAAAATAGGAAATCTTTATTAATGAAGGTGGGGTTCTTTGACGTCTTGGTCTGGTCGTTGGACACAAACGAAGCATGCGAAGTTGCAGCTATGGCGAACCTTTAATCTAAACAAAACCCCAGCAAAAAGCTACTAGATGAATCTACTTATATAGGAGCAAGGGGTGGCGGCCAAGGAGGTGGGAGGATGTCCCAAGGCAGCCTAAAACTAACCCTAGGTCGTACAAGGCTCATGGGCCCAAGTGGAGGTGATGCAACACCTTTGGGCTTGTAGTTTGACTCGGATTCGGCTGCAATGTCAAATTGTTTCATCCATAACTCAACGCTCCGGATGAATTTGAAGGTGAATCCAATTGTGCTGGAAAGAGTACGGAATCTACTTTAAAAAAAGAATCGCCCAATTCCGAGTCCGTATGAAAAAGTTGTTGGTGTTTTGAGTCAGGTATGTCTGTGCAGTCCGAATCTGAATCCAGAACGTGAGAGACTTGGACTCTATCTTCTCTCGGCCCAAAAGTGACGTGAGAGAACTTTTTGAACAACACATAAACTTCTCTTTTCCCCTTATCTTCATATTTAGATTGTACAAATGTCCAGTACACCTGCAATCAGACATGGCACAAAAGTTTGTGAAGTATTTTTGTCCTGGATGACATAAATAAATTATTGCATAGTTTGCATTAGAGATCACCTCACAAATATACATGTATGCAATATTTTTGGTCGTATCCAAGGTAGTCATGTCCTCATCATTATCGCTCTCTGGTAAAAAATGATAATTATTTTTGTGGGTGCATACTTTCTGTTTTTATCAGCAAGATCAAACAACAATCACCCAAGCAGATCCTAAAGGCAAACTTGGCACAAACACTAATTAAAACATAAAAACACAAACATAACATAAGCTAGATGAATTATTTATTACTAAACAGGAACAAAAAGCAAAGAGCAAAAATAAAATTGGGGTGCCTCCCATCAAGCGCTATCGTTTAACACCCCTAGCTAGGCATGATGATTTCAATGATGCTCACATAAAATATAAGAATTGAAACATAAAGAGAGCATCATGAAAAATAATACTAGCACATTTATGTCTAACCCACTTTCTATGCATAGGGATTTTGTGAGCAAACAATTTATGGGAACAAGAATCAACTAGCATAGGAAAGCAAAAACAAGCATAACTTCAAAACTTTAAGCACATAGAGAGGAAACTTGGTATTATTGCAATTCCTACAAGCATATATTCCCCCCTCATAATAATTTTTAGTAGCATCATGAATGAATTCAACAATATAACTATCACGTAAAGCATTCTTTTCATGATGCACAAGCATATAATTTTGAATACTCTCCACATAAGCAAATTTCTTCTATGAATAGTAGTGGGAGCAAACTCAACAAAATAACTATCATGTGAGGCATAATCCAATTAAAAATTAAAATCAAGATGACAAGTTTCATGGTTATCATTAATCTTTATATATGTCATCACAATAATCATCATAGATACCAACTTTTTTCTCACAATCAATTGGAACCTCTTCCGAAATAGTGGATTCATCACTAAATAAAGTCATGACCTCTCCAAATCCACTTTCATAATTATCACAATATGATTCTACACCCTCCAAAATAGTGGGATCATTACTTCCTGAAGTTGACACTCTTCCAAACCCACTTTCATCAATATAATCGTCATAAATAGGAGGCATGCTATCATCAAAATAAATTTACTCATCAAAACTTGGGGGACAAAAAATATCATCTTCATCAAACATAGAATCCCCAAGCTTATGGCTTTGCATATCATTAGCATCATGGGTATTCAAAGAATTCATACTAACATCATTGCAATCATGCTCATCATCCAAAGATTTAGTGCCAAACATTTTAATACATTCTTCTTCTAACACTTTGGCACAATTATCGGAATCCTTATTTTCATGAAAGACATTAAAAAGATGAAGCATATGAGGCAACCTTAATTCCATTTTTTGTAGTTTTCTTTTATAGACTAAACTAGTGATAAAACAAGAAATTAAAAGATTCGATTGCAAGATCTAAAGATATACCTTCAAGCGCTAACCTCCCCAGCAACGGCGCCAGAAAATAGCTTGATGTCTACTACACAACCTTCTTCTTGTAGACGTTGTTGGGCCTCCAAGTGCAGAGGTTTGTAGGACAGTAGCAAATTTCCCTCAAGTGGATGACCTAAGGATTATCAATCCGTAGGAGGTGTAGGATGAAGATGGTCTCTCTCAAACAACCCTGCAACCAAATAACAAAGATTCTCTTGTGTCCCCAACACACCCAATACAATGGTAAATTGTATAGGTGCACTAGTTCGGCGAAGAGATGGTGATAAAAGTGCAATATAGATGGTAGATACAGGTTTTTGTAATTTGAAAATATAAAAACAGCAAGGTAACTAATGATAAAAGTGAGCGAAGACGGTATTGCAATGCATTGAAACAAGGCCTAGGGTTCATACTTTCACTAGTGCAAGTTATCCCAACAATAATAACATAATTGGATAATATAACTATCCCTCAACATGCAACAAAGAGTCACTTCAAAGTCACAAATAGAGGAGAACAAACGAAGAGATTATTGTAGGGTACGAAACCACCTCAAAGTTATTCTTTCTGATCGATCTATTCAAGAGTCCGTAGTAAAATAATACGAAGCTATTCTTTCTGTTTGATCTATCCTAGAGTTCGTACTAGAATAACACCTTAAGACACAAATCAACCAAAACCCTAATGTCATCTAGATACTCCAATGTCACCTCAAGTATCCGTGGGTATGATTATACGATATGCATCACACAATCTCAGATTCATCTATTCAACCAACACAAAGAACTTTAAAGAGTGCCCCAAAGTTTGTACCGGAGAGTCAAGATGAAAACGTGTGCCAACCCCTATGCATAAGGTCACGAGGTCACGGAACTCGCAAGTTGATCACCAAAACATACATAAAGTGGATCACGTGAATATCCCATTGTTAGCATAGATAAGCACATGCAATACATACATCAAGTGTTATCAAATCCTTAAAGACTCAGTCCGATAAGATAACTTCAAAGGGAAAACTCAATCCATTACAAGAGAGTAGAGGGGGAGAAACATCATACGATCCAACTATAATAGCAAAGCTCGCGATACATCAAGATCGCGCGAATCAGGAACACGAGAGAGAGTGAGATCAAACACATAGCTACTGGTACATACCCTCAGCCCCGATGGTGAACTACTCCCTCCTCGTCATGGAGAGCGCCGGGAAGATGAAGATGGCCACCGGTGAGGGATCCGCCCTCCGGCAGGGTGCCGGAACAGGGTCTCGATTGGTTTTTGGTGGCTACAGAGGCTTGCGGCGGCGGAACTCCCGATCTAGGTTATTTTTTGGAGGTTTCAGTATTTATATGAATTTTTGGCGTCGGGAACAAGTCAGGGGGGGTCCCCGAGTCGTCCATGAGATAGGGCGGCGCGCCCAGGGGGTAGGGCGCGCCCTCCACCCTCGTGGACAGCTCGAGACTCTTCTGGCCCAACTCTTTTACTCCGGGGGCTTGTTTTGGTCCATCAAAAATCATCAAAAAATGGCACGTCAATTGGACACCGTTTGGTATTCCTTTTCTGTAAAACTCAAAATCAAGGAAAAACGAAAACTAGCACTGGGCTCTAGGTTAATAGGTTACTCCCAAAAATCATATAAAATAGCATATAAATGCATAAAAAACATCCTAGATGGATAATATAATAGCATGGAACAAAGAAAAGTTATAGATACGTTGGAGACGTATCACGTAGCTTTCTGGAACTCGTGCTCGCCGGACTCGTTGTCGTCATCATGATCACCATCTTCCTCCTTGTCACGGCCCCGAGCGGGCCTCTCTTGTTGATTATCCTTGTCGCGGCGGCCTCCCCGACCGCATGCTTCTTTCCAGACCCCTCAGCACCATCCCGGCCCTTCTCCTTGTCGTGCCTCCCATATTCAGCTTTCTACTTCTCTGCAAGCAGCTCAACCTGCCGGCAATTCTAGAGGTCATGGCCTTTGGTGTGGTGGATCTTGCAAAACTGCTTGTCGGAGCGTCCTGGCTTGTCGGCAGCCGCCAAGGCCCGGCAGGTGGCGCACCCGGCAACTTCCTTGCCGGGGTCGTCAACCTTGGTCTTCTTGGCGCCGCCGGGGTCGCCGGATTCCTCGACGGCAAGCACGTCTTGCCCTTATGCTTCCTATTGCGGCGTCGGCCCTTCTTTGCTGGGGCGACGGCGTCTTCGTCTATGTAGTCGGTTTCCGCACCGGCATCTTCGCTGGGGTACTTCCTTCCTTCTTTAGCCCGAGCGCACCTATCGGCCAGAACATACAGCTCGGCTACATCCTTCACCTTGTTCATCACTAGCTCCTCGCGCATCTTGCAGTTGTGCACATTTTGATGGAATGCACCAATGACAACGGTGGGATGAACATCTGGGATGTTGTACCGCACACGGCTTAACCTTTGTATGTACTTGCGCAGGGACTCACCGTCCTTCTGGGGGATGACATGCAAATCACTCGCCTGGCCAGGAGCTTGGTGGCCTTTGGTAAAGGTGCCAACAAACTTGTGGCACAGATCCAACCAAGAAGAGATGGAATCCACCAGCAGGTGCATCAACCATGACATGACGTTGGGATTAAGTGCCAACGGGAAATAATTGGCAAGCACCTTATCGTCGTGAGCCCCGGCAGCTTGCATCGCGATGGTGTAGATGCTGAGGAACTCCGACAGGTGAGTTTTGCCGTTGTATTTTTCTCCGACCTCAGGCTTGAACGTGCGGTGGGTGGGCCACTGGAACTGCCGCAACTCACGGGTGAAGGTTGGACAACCCACCTCATAAGGTAGGTCACCGGGACCCCCCGGCACTGGGCGGTCCATAGTGGGTCCCGTGCCCCTATCTAACTGATGGCACGTGTCTCACCGCCGCTCGATAGTGGTCCGAGCGTCTTCCTGAGCTTGCTCCTGAAGGACTTGATGTTGGTCACGGCGGGCCCGCGGGTCAGACGACGCAGTAGAAACATTGTCGCGGGCGTCAGCCCGGTGAGCCGGCGGCTGCTGTCGCGGCCGTGGGGAGGAGAGTGCACCATGGTCCCAGTGTCAACGTTCCTCCCACCGCCGGCTCGACAGAACACCGACACGAGGGTGCTGCTAGGCGCGGTTCA
Organism: Triticum dicoccoides; assembly: GCF_002162155.2. Classification (NCBI taxonomy): domain Eukaryota; kingdom Viridiplantae; phylum Streptophyta; class Magnoliopsida; order Poales; family Poaceae; genus Triticum; species Triticum dicoccoides. The sequence continues at coordinate 364,284,589 of NC_041392.1, forward strand.
TCTTTGTTGGCGACGCTGACGAGGCTTCGAATGGTGGCCCTCCACTCGTCGAGCTTCTCTGCTGCTCGAGGGAAGTCGAGGAGTAGTTGCACGCGTGCCAACGCTTCCACTGGCATGGGTGGCGGCGAAAGCTGTGTGGACCATGACGCGCTCTCACTTCTAACCATGTTAGAAGGAGCTCTATCACGCTCTCGCTGTCGCGCGCCATTTCCGCCAGCGACTGGGTGCGCATGCCGGCCCGGTGCGTCTTGAGAGTGTGATAGAGGCTAAGGTGTCCTGATGTTTCGATGAGATGGTGGCTATCGTTTTCTGTGGGAGTTGACCTTGACGATCCGACTACGAACGTGCGAGACGTCGCGCCTTAGCAATCGGTAAACCAACTTCCGAGGGTTATTGACCACGCCGGAGCACGATCAACCTGACCACGAGGGTCTGTTTCCTGCGAGCAAACGAAGAACAAGCAAGAAACTGAGATTGCAATCGGGATATTGCGAATATAAGATGAAAGCTTTATTGATCAAGGTGGGGTTCTGTGACGTCTTGGTCTGGTCGTTGGACACAAACGAAGTACGCGAAGTTGCAGCTATGGCGAACTTTTAATCTAAACAAAACCCAAAGTCTAAACGATGCCCTAAGGGCTGTATATATGGAGGAAGAGGGGGGAATTTCGTGGCCCTTGAGGGTGGGGTCCGAAACCAACCCTAACTCTTGTTTCCCCACACATACGGACTCTAAAAATAGACTATACTTAAGTATTTCGAAATTACATGGGCCTGGCCCATTAATAAGGTGACGCAGCACCTAGAATAGCCTATGGAAGAATATTATGAAGTGGCATCTTGTATATTTCGTCCAAGGCTTCATGCACTCCTTATGGCGGCTTCAAAGTCCTGAAATCATCACTTGTAACTCCGTTCTTGATCCCCTTGCGCATGCCATCAACTCCATGCGTGTTCTTGCTCCAATGTTCATCCTTCTCCAAGCTAGGCCCTTCATTTGTAAGCAAAAAAAATGTATCCAATTTAGGCAGCATCATAATCTCATGAACATTAGAATCATTACCAAGAAACGAAAGTACCTGGTAATTTAATTGGCGTGCGCGAGCTCTAGTAATTGGTCCAGTATATGTAACAGTAGGGGCTGTGGGTGTAACAATGGTATTGATGTCCTCATCATCCTCCCCTTCTTGAAATGAAGTCGTCCTCGACGGAAGCGCATCTTCCTCACCCAAATAAGGCTTCAAATCTGCAATGTTAAAAGTGGGACTAACCCCAAAATCTACAGGTAGCTCAAGTTTATATGCATTATCATTTATTTTCTCTAACACCTTAAAATGACCATCAGCACGTGGCATTAGCTTTGATTTGCGCAGATTAGGAAATCTATCTTTACGCAAATGTAACCAAACAAGATCTCCAGGCGCAAACACAACATGTTTTCTACCCTTATCTCCAGCAAGTTTATATTTAGCATTCATACGCTCAATGTTTTCCTTAGTTAACTCATGCATTTTTAAAATCAATTCAGAACGTTCTTTAGCATCAAAATTAACCTTCTCTGAAGATGGAAGAGGCAACAAATCAATAGGTGCACGAGGTAGGAAACCATACACAATTTCAAAAGGGCACATCTTAGTAGTAGAATGCAATGAACGATTATAAGCAAATTCAATATGAGGCAAGCATTCTTCCCACATTTTCTTGTTATTCTTCAAAACAGCCCTAAGCATAGTAGACAATGTTCTATTGACTACTTCAGTTTGTCCATCAGTTTGGGGGTGACAAGTAGTACTAAAAAGCCGCTTAGTCCCCAACTTAGCCCATAAACATCTCCAAAAGTGGCTAAGAAATTTAGTATCACGATCTGAAACAATAGTATTTGGCACACCATGTAAGCGAATAATTTCACAAAAGAACAAATCAGCAACATTAACAGCATCATCGCTTTTATGACTTGGTATAAAGTGTGCCATTTTCGAGAACCTATCCACGACAACAAATATGCTATCCCTCCCCTTCTTTGTTCGAGGTAAACCTAAAACAAAGTCCATAGATATATACTCCCAAGGAACACTAGGTACAGGCAAAGGCATATATAAACCATGAGGATTGAGTCGTGACTTAGCTCTTTGACATGTAGTGCAGCGAGCAACAAAATGCTCAACATCCCGTCTCATCTTTGGCCAAAAGAAATGTGTAGCAAGTATATCCTCCGTCTTCTTGACGCCAAAGTGTCCCATTAATCCTCCTCCATGCGCCTCCTGCAACAACAAAAGACGAACGGAGCTAGCTGGAATGCATAGCTTGTTTGCACGAAACACAAATCCATCGTTAAGAACGAACTTGTTCCAAGTTCTCCCTTCCTTACAATTCTGCAATACATCTTTAAATTCAGCATCATGAACATATTGATCTTTGATGGTCTCCAAACCAAATATTTTAAAGTCAAGTTGTGAAAGCATAGTATAACGACGAGACAAGGCATCAGCAATAACATTTTCTTTACCCTTCTTGTGTTTAATGACATAAGGGAAAGTCTCAATGAATTCAACCCATTTAGCATGTCTACGGTTCAGTTTTGCTTGACTTTTAATGTGTTTCAAAGATTCATGATCAGAATGTATAACAAATTCCTTGGGCCATAAATAATGTTGCCATGTTTCTAAGGTCCGAATAAGAGCATATAATTCTTTATCATAAGTAGAATAGTTCAGACTAGGCCCACTCAATTTTTCAGAAAAGTATGCAACAGGTTTTCCATCTTGTAATAACACACCTCCTAATCCGATTCCACTAGCATCACATTCAAGCTCAAAAGTCTTATTGAAATTAGGAAGTTGGAGTAAAGGAGCATGTGTCAACTTATCTTTCAATACCGTGAAGGCTTCTTCTTGTGCGGTACCCCAAACAAAAGGCACATCCTTCTTTGTAAGCTCGTTGAGAGGTGCAGCAATGGTGCTGAAATCTCTCACAAAACACCTATAGAAACCAGCGAGGCCAAGGAAACTCCTCACTTGTGTGACCGTTTTGGGCTGCGGCCAACTCTCAATAGCTTCAATCTTGGCTTTATCAACTTCAATTCCCTGTGGAGTAACAACATAGCCAAGAAAAGATACTCGGTCGGTGCAAAAGGTGCACTTTCCAAGGTTTCCAAACAAACGTGCATCACGTAGAGCAATAAAAACAGCACGTAAATGTTCCAAATGTTCCTCCAAAGATTTGCTATAAATCAATATGTCATCAAAGTAAACTACCACAAATCGTCCAATAAAAGCACGTAAAACTTCGTTCATTAACCTCATGAAAGTACTAGGTGCATTAGTTAACCCAAAAGGCATGACTAACCACTCATATAATCCAAACTTAGTTTTAAATGCTGTTTTCCATTCATCATCCAATTTCATACGAATTTGATGGTATCCACTACGCAAATCAACTTTGGAGAATATTGTAGAGCCACTCAATTCATCAAGCATATCATCTAGCCTAGGAATAGGATGACGATAACGAATAGTAATATTATTAATGCCTCTACAATCAACGCACATACGCGACGTACCATCCTTCTTCGGCACTAAAATGATAGGAACAGCACAAGGACTAAGGGATTCGCGTATATAACCTTTGTCGAGCAGTTCTTGTACTTGACGCATAATCTCCTTCGTCTCCTCTGGATTGGTACGGTATGGTGCACGGTTGAGTAGCGAAGCACCGGGAATTAAGTCAATTTGATGCTCAATCCCTCGAATAGGTGGTAATCCCGGTGGCACGTCTTGTGGAAAGACGTCAGCGAACTCCTGCAAAATGTTAGTGACAGCAGGGGGCAAAGAGGAAGGCACGTCCTCGAATGAAAATAATGCCTCTTTGCACACAAAAGCATAGCAAACAGATTTGCTAAAATCTAGCTCATCAATATCAGATTTGGTGGCAAGTAAACATGCACTTCTCAATTTAATTTCAGAAACAACAGTAGATGGTTTATTATTATGCTTCATTTGGTGCTCAAATTCTTTTGCCACAATCTGATTTTCACTCTAATTTGTCTCTTGTTTTGCTTTATTAGCTCTATTAATATCATCTTTCAAAATGGAATCAGGAGTCATAGGAAGCAAAGTAATATTTTTATCGTTATGAACAAGAGTATACTTATTGTTTCTACCATGGTGTACAGAATTTTTATCAAATTGCCATGGTATACCAAGTAATAAGGAACATGCTTGCATAGGTACCACATCACAATCAACATAATCAGCATATGTAGAGATACTAAAATGCACACGAACAGTACATGTTACCTTAACCTTGCCGCTGTTGTTGAACCATTGGATGTAGTAAGGATGTGGATGTGGTCTTGTGGTGAGAGATAGCTTCTCCACCATCTCCATGCTAGCCAAGTTATTGCAGCTCCCTCCATCTATGATCATGCGAACAGAACGTTCCTTCACAACTCCCTTTGTATGGAACAAATTATGCCTCTGATTTTGCTCAACTTGTGTAACCTGCACACTCAAAACACGTTGAGCAACTAAACATTCATACCTGTCAGCATCTTCAGGAGCCATGTATTGCGTCTCATGATTAGAATCGTCTCCACCGTGTTCTTCACGTGTAATAAGAGCCAAAGTCTCCTCATCATAGTCACTAGCGGACTCATACCCACCATCCTCAGTAACAATCATCACACGCTTAGATGGGCATTCTCTCGCATAATGACCTCCACCCTTGCAACGTCGACAAATAATATCATGTGTTTGCCATGTTGATGCCATGGATGAAGAAGAGCTCTTTGCAGGCCCAGAAGGTGTGCTCTTGGCAGATAGTGGTGATTGTGCCTGCTTTATTGTATCACGGTTGGAGGTGGCAGCCGACGGAGGCGCCGGTGTAGTAGAACGTGTGGAAGTAGATGATGCACGTGGTGTCCATAATGAAGGTCGACCTGCAGAAAAGTTAGTCCGCGCCAATGCCTGTCGATCCTGCACTTCACGTTCAGCTTTACAAGCAAGATGGAATAAACGAGTGATATTAGTATACTCCTTATACTCTAGAATCGTCTGAATCTCTCTATTTAATCCACCCCTAAAATGTGCAAGCATAGCTTCATTCTCCTCAACAATACCACATCTAATCATGCCAGTTTGTAATTCCTGATAATATTCTTCTACATAATTTTTTCCCTGTCTTAAGCGCTGCAATTTTTGAAGTAATTCACGTTGATAATATGGTGGAACCCAACGAGTACGCATAGCAGTTTTCAAAGCAGCCCAAGTAGCCGGAATAGGATATAATCTACAATGCTTAGACCACCAAACACATGCAAAACTAGTGAATGCACAAACAGCAGCAGGAACACGTCTCTCCTCGGGATATTGTAAACATGTAAATCGTTGTTCAGTTTCTAACTCCCAAGTAAGATATATATCAGGAACATATCTACCCTCAAATGGTGGAATATTCAATTTTAGTTTAGGGAGATGGTCATGATCTCGTACCTGAGGGTGAGCCCTACCATTGCCATTATTTGCATGTGGACGACCTGGTGGTTGCTGTGCTGGTGGTGGCACGTAGTTCTGATTTTGATCAACCTCATCCTCATAATCTCCCACATAATCATCCTCCTCCACATCAGCAGTAGGAGCCACAGAAGTATCAACAGCAGCACCAGCAGTTTGGCCCGACTGAAGAGGGACACGGCTCGCTCGGCGGAGGGTTGTTTCCCGACGTGGAGGTAGTCGATGTTGTTGCTGTTGTTGCAGAGGTGCGGCAGGAGCAGCCGGTGGTGGTGGTGGAAAACGCGAAAGCAATTCAGCAAACTTGTTATCGAGCTTTGTTTCAAACGTCTTCTCCATGCCATCTATCTTCTCCATGGCCTCTTCAAATCTGTTTATCACATCTTGCACCTGTCCACTCATCATTTGCTGAAACGTATCATGAAGCTCCTTGTTCGTCAAGTTCTCCCAGTCAGTCTCGTCGGCTTGTCAACCTGGCATGGTTAGCAGCAATAGAAACACATAAGAATATGATCCTACAGACTACTAACAAGTGGTGGTGGTGGCGGGTGTCACAAATCCGTCAAGCAAATCTCAAATTCTTACCAGTTCTTACCCAGCAGCAGGCGGTGATCGGCAACCGTTGTAGTCAAAACTCTCAAAAGCTTGGATAGAGCGATTGCCAGGGAGAGTCAAACGCACGACGTAGATGTATGTGGAGCTGGGAAGGCTTATAGTATGGTAGCAAAAAGGGTCAGCAATAATCAATTCAGAGATGCAAAGTTGAATAAACGCTCAACGACGGTACTGTGCTGGTCCTAGGCTAGACCGTGCTAGAGACGCAAGCCTAGAACACTAACAAAATCACGGCGCTGCACGTAAATAAGGGAAAAGCACACTCTGGATCTCTTTTTTTTTGCGCTCCTTTTTTTTGCACTCCTCTTTTTTTTGCGAAAAATCACTATAATGGCGAGTGTCTCAAAACTCTTCCCTCGTCAAACTGATAGGATGGGCACGGAATTTTTTTTCTCACTTTTTTTCGGAAATCAGGGCAGCGACGACGAAAAAGTGCGACAAAAAATCACTATGATGGCACGTGGCTCAGAAGACTCAAAAAAGCCTAAAAATAGGATAGGGAAAAAAAATTTGCCCGTGAAAATTTTGGCCTAAAAACTGCCCGGGGGTCTTCAGACTCTTTTTTTTCCGAGACCTACGCAGGCAAGGAAACACGAATCAGAATTTAGATTGATCTCAAGAACAAACCTAATATGAGAAGAACTCAGATTGGTGGTGGATATATGGTTGTGGTATATGGCAGCGGTGGTGGTATATGGTAGCGGTGGTGGTATATGGATACAGATTGGTGGTGGTATATGGATACGGATTGGTGGTGGTATATGGATATGGATTCAGAGCGGTGGCGGATAAGCAAAAGTGGTAGATGGTCAATGATGATGGTGCGGCGGCGGCGTGACAACTTATGACCAGAACTCGAAACTCTAAAAGACTAGACTCTAAGACCAGCAACTTGACACGACGATGCAACCGCAAATTCAACAAAGCGAAAACCCTAAAAATATTATGCAAAGGCTCAGATTGGTTCGGATATGATGAACTAACCCTAATTTTTTTCTGGCTTTTTCGTGGACTGTAGGTATGAAGAACAGACTCGATCTAATCTACGAAAAACTGCAAAATCTCACCGAGCAACCTGGAAATCTGATACCACTTGATAGAGGCTAAGGTGTCCCGATGTTTTGATGAGATGGTGGCTATCGTTTTCTGTGGGAGTCGACCTTGACGATCCGACTACGAACGTGCGAGACGTCGCGCCTTAGCAATCGCTAAACCAACTTCTGAGGGTTATTGACCACGCTGGAGCACGATCAACCTGACCACGAGGGTCTGTTTCCTACGAGCAAACGAAGAACAAGCAAGAAACTGAGATTGCAATCGGGATATTGCGAATATAAGATGAAAGCTTTATTGATCAAGGTGGGGTTCTGTGACGTCTTGGTCTGGTCGTTGGACACAAACGAAGTACGCGAAGTTGCAGCTATGGTGAACTTTTAATCTAAACAAAACCCAAAGTCTAAACAACGCCCTAAGGGCTGTATATATGGAGCAAGAGGGGGGGAATTTCGTGGCCCTTGAGGGTGGGGTCCGAAACCAACCCTAACTCTTGTTTCCCCACACATACGGACTCTAAAAATAGCCTATACTTAAGTATTTAGAAATTACATGGGCCTGGCCCATTAATAAGGTGACGCAGCACCTAGAATAGCCTATGGAAGAATATTATGAAGTGGCATCTTGTATATTTCGTCCAAGGCTTCATGCACTCCTTATGGCGGCTTCAAAGTCCTGAAATCATCACTTGTAACTCCGTTCTTGATCCCCTTGCGCATGCCATCAACTCCATGCGTGTTCTTGCTCCAATGTTCATCCTTCTCCAAGCTAGGCCCTTCATTTGTAAGCAAAACAAATGTATCCAATTTAGGCAGCATCATAATCTCATGAACATTAGAATCATTACCAAGAAACGAAAGTACCTGGTAATTTAATTGGCGTGCGCGAGCTCTAGTAATTGGTCCAGTATATGTAACAGTAGGGGCTGTGGGTGTAACAATGGTATTGATGTCCTCATCAGAGTGACGCATAGGGCTGTTCCCGCGGCGGTGTCCGGAGGCACCGACGTCGCGACGTTGCTCGTCACGCGCGGCCTGGGAAGGTCGCGGCGCGGTTGCCGGCTGGGGCGTCCAGGAGGTTGCCGCGCCGCCCGTGGGCCGCACGGCCCCGCCCCCGGGCCTAGCGGCGTGCGGCTCGTCATCTCGGGCACGCACGATGCCGCTCGCCTGGCTCCAATTGACAGAGTGTCGTGGATGCTCACGGGCCGCGTCTCTGCCACCATCCGCGACCGGTCCATCGCCCGCCCACGCTGGGACGAGTGGTTCGGCCCTAGACGAGCTGATCGCCGTGATCGCCTTTTTCTTGGGAGCCTGCGACGAAGAAGTCGATGAGTTGGCTTCAAAACCGGATTTTCATAGCCTCAATGCCTCCTACCTGGCACGCCAAATATGTCGGGGTTCTGGAACGACACCTAAGGGGTCCCTCGTCGGAATCCCTTCTACGGTTTTCGGGGCGTGGGGCTGTGCAAAGAGCGGGTCTAGAAGATCAACTCGGTGGGCTTTTACCCAGGTTCGGGCCGCAAGTGATGCGTAAAACCCTAGTCCTGCTTTGTGTGTATTTAGTGTTCTTGAGCTCTTGAGCTAGCTGCGGTGCATGACCAGTCCAAAAACCCCGAATCCTTCCTCCGTATACCACGGGCCTCCTTTTATATGTCAAAGGGGTTGCCAAAGTGGCATAAAGGAGGTGAAAAATATGTACACTATACAAGTTTATCTCTTGACATCCTAGGACAAACGCATTTAATGCACCACCTATGTGTCCTCTTGCTTTATTGGGGATGGTAAAGGAGCTCGTCCCGTCCATCGTTGCTTTGCCTTGCTTTGACGTGCGTCCAAGGTGACGAGGCATGCAGCGCCACGTTGGCTGGCTGGCTGGCTGCTGAGCTGGTGCGGTGGCAGGGTCTTCACGAAGATCTGCATGCCACCACGCAGGTGCTTGGTTGGTTGGCCTAGAAGCTGCATGCTGCCACGCAAGTGCATGCCTAGTTGGTAGGCTGATTGCCATGTCAGAACGGGCGTGAGGCGGCGAACCATTGGTAAGTGCGGGCCTGGCCTTGGCCCCGCAGATGCCCCCTGCAAGGCCCTTGCCGGGATCTCGTTGCCATCCCCGGCAATGGCCTTGCCGGGGGCTTGCAAGCATCCCCGGCAAGGATCTTGCTGGGGGTCTTTGTCTTCTAGTGCTCATCTAGGCTTGTAGGCCTTTGGTTTTCACCAAGATCTGCATGCCACCATGCAGGCGCTCCCGAGCCTTTGTCTTGACGTTGTCGATGGCATCATAACTCTCAGGCTCAAGGGTGGTGCTCTTGCTGGTGTTCGGCAAGTTGCCCCGGCAAGGATCTTGCCGGGGCCACGTAGGCCGTCCCGGCAAGGCTCTTGCCGGGGGAAGCCCACCTTGTCCCTTTGCTCTTTATACTTCTGGCTTGGGTGCTGCCTCGACAGCCTTGTATCTTTCCTTCCTCTGCCCTATCGAGCCCGGCCGCAGATGTGGCTACGACAACCCGTGCACAAGTAAAGGGGTATAGAAAGGCCCCTACTTTTGTACACCGACACACCGTCGTGCTCTAAAAGATATGAGTGAAGTACTAGAGTAACTTCCTAGCTCAAAAGATTTAAGTGAAGCACATAGAGTATTCTAACAAATTACGAATAATGTGTGTCCCTCTCAAAAAGGTGTGTCCAACAAAGTTGATTGTGACAAATTAAAAAGCAAACAAAGCAAAGAATCATATAATACACGGTGCTCCAAGCAAAATTCATATCATGTGATGAATTAAAATATAGCTCCAAGTAAAATTACCTATAGTTGGTAGAAGAAAGAGGAGATGCCTTCCAAGGCATCTCCAAGCTTAGATTCTTGGGAGTCCATGAATATGACCCTGGGGTGCCTCAGGCATCCCCAAGCTTAGGCTCTTGCCACTCCTTATTCAATCATCCATCATGATCTCACCCAAAACTTGAAAACTTCAGCACACAAAACTCAACAAAACCTTCATGAGATCTGTTAGTATAACAAAGCAAATCACTACTTTAAGTACTTTTATAAACCCATTCATATTTTGTTATTGCATTATACCTAATGTATTCTAACTTCACCATGGCTTATACCCTCAGTACAATTCATAGATTCATCAAAACAAGCAAACAATGCAATGAAAACAAAATCTATCAAAAACAAAATAGTCTAAAATAATTCAAATAATGACCAAAATTATGTAATGCCAAAAATTCTGTAAAAATAGGCAAGCATGGACAATTTTTATATCAATGATGTGTAAAAAAATCAGAGTTTTATCACGCTCCAGCAAATGTCAACAATTCTGCTACTGGACGCAAAAGTTTCTTTTTTGCATAGATCAAAGCAACTATCAACCAAATCATCCCAAATGCTTTACTTGGCAAAAACACTAATTTAAACACAAAAACACAACCATAAAAGGAGCACAATTGTTTGCACACTAGAAAACAAAAAAAACAGACAAGAAAATTAAAATAACTATTGGGTTGCCTCCCAACTAGCGGTATCGTTTTATGCCACTAGCTAGGTGTAATGCATTGTTTCACGTGTTGTCATCTTTGAGAGTAATTCCATAGGTAGCCCTCGTAATGGATTCATATGGTGGCCTAATTTTCTTTCTAGGGAAGTGTTTCGTACCCTTCTTCAACGGAAACTAAAACTTTATTTTCCCTTCTTTCATATCAATAATGGCAACTATAGTTCGTAGGAAATGCCTACCAAGTATTATGGGACAAGACCGATTACAATCAATATCAAGCACAATGAAATCAACGAGCACATAATTCCTATTTGCCAGAATAAGAACATCATTTATTCTATCTAAAGGTTTCTTAATAGGGGAATCCGCTAAGTGCAAATTAAGTGAACATTCGTCCATATTGGTAAAACCTAGCACATCACATAGAGATTTTGGTATTGTGGAAACGCTAGGACCCAAATCACATAAAGCATTGCACTCATAATTTTTAATTTTAACTTTAATGGTAGGTTCCAACTCATCATATAGTTTCTTAGGCATTGAAACCTCCAATTCTAGCTTTTCTTCTAAAGCTTTCATGATCGCTTCTACAATATGTTTAGTAAAAGCCTTATTTTGCTCATAAGAATTTTATGAATTTAGCATGGATTGCAACAAAGAAATACACTCAATCAAAGAACAACTATCATAATTAAAATCTTTGTGATGCAAAAGAGTGGGCACATCGCTATTTAAAGTTTTTACCTCTCCAAACCAACTTTTATCATTTTTTTCATTAAGATTTTCACCCTTCGAATTATGGGGACGCCTTCTAGATAAAGTTGACACTTCTTAAGTCCCCTTTTAATCAAGTTTAATATCACCAAACAAAGATTCAATAGAAGAAACACCAATCATTTTAATATCTTCAACATTACTACGATAAAAACAGGGTGAATCGCTTTTTCTAAGAATTCTCGCTTAGCCCTCAACCTAGCGATTCTTTCTTTACTTTCATCCATGGAGACATAAATAGCTTTCATTGATTCATTAATATCAATCTTAGCTGGCAAAACTTTAGATTTTAGATTTTCCACATCATGAACGGTTCTGTCCATGCTCCTAGACATATCATCAAGTTTACTCAATTTTCTTCTACCGTAGTGTTGAAAATCTTTTGAGCATTAATAAATTCTTTGATATTACCTTCAAGATCAGAGGGCATCCTGATGCGGAGCATCCTATGGTCATCCTCACGAACCTACCATCGTCTCGTCAAGTGCCAAGAGGACCATTGACACGAGCACGAGCTACAGCCCTTGAGACCGAGGTGACTTCCTTCCTTAGTGATATTCCATATGATCCAGTAGAGACATGGCTACTACCTAAGTCCGGAATGTTGTGCATGATTAGGTACCAAGAAGGCCCTCTCGAATATGCACGTGGAGACGTACAAGTCCCCAAGTTCACGGATGAGGAGGAACGATGGAAGGAACCGGAGAAGTCTCTAGGACCCAGACACCCGGCCCAAAGCCCGGACATCTGGCCCTGGAGGTGTCGCCAACAGCAACGACCCAACAGCCAAGTCTACATCCGGCCTCCAGCTCAAAAATCCGGACAAGCCCATCCAGAGAACAGAAGGATAGGCTCGACAGCTCAGACATCCGGCCCCAGCCCCAGACATCCAGCTCCTCATGAAGCCCGGACATCCGGCCCTAGCCTAGACATCTGATGCCCTTCATAGAACACCTCTGAAGCCGCTTCCCACCATCCCGGACAGCCGGCTAGAGGCCCGGACAACCAGCTCCTCGCGAGCCGCCGGACATCCGGCCTCTAGCCCGGACATCCGGTGCCTGTCTGCACACAGTTAACAGCCAAGGGCCCATGTTCCCCTCCAACTCTCCCCACTTTGTACTACGACTATGTATAGACTCCTACCCCCTCCTAGTTAGGGTTAGCAAAGTAGTAGCTCATTTGAGATAGAGCTTTGCTCTCCATTTGATACCTTCTCCATCGGAGATGACGACCTCTACGGAGAAGATCCCCCCAAGTGGATTCAAGACCCCTCACGGGAAGACCCCTCAAGAACTTCCCACGGAGAAGAACTTGCTACTTGTATCGTCCTTTGTTGATCATGGATCGTATTTCTCTTTGTGTTTCGAGGATCTAGCACATGTGTAATTGAATCTTGTTGGTTTGAGTGATTCCTCTCGTGTTTCCCCTCGTATTTTCCCCTCGTATTTTTTGTGCTCTTCGCGGGATCCACTCCAATCGTGAAAGATCGAGCATCTAGGGTACAACACATCCTATTATAATTATAATTAATATAAGAATTACCATAGGAATTGCCATAATTATTAATAGAATTTCTAGGAAATGGACTAGGATTAAAATTACCTCTATACGCATTACTATTAAAATTGTTTCGCGAGACAAAATTCACATCTCTTGGATCATTATTTTGCTAAATCAAGGTAGAAAATGGCACATCATTAGGATCGACATGAGTATTTTTACTAGCAACCAATTTCATTAGCGCATCTACTTTATCACTCAAAGTACTAATTTCTTCAACATAATTCACTTTTTTACTAGTAGGTGTTCTTGTTCGGGAACGCAGTATTTCAAAAAATTTCCTACGATCACGCAAGATCTATCTAGGCTATGCATAGAAACGAGAGGGGAGAGTGTGTCTATGTACCCTCGCAGACCGAAAGCGGAAGCGTTTAGCGCGGTTGATGTAGTCGAATGTCTTCGCGATCCAACCGATCCTAGCACCGAACATAGAACACCTCCATGTTCAGCACACATTCAGCACGATGACGTCCCTCGAGCTCTTGATCCAGTTGAGGATGAGGGAGAGTTCCATCAGCACGACGGCGTGTTGACGGTGATGATGAAGTTACCGGCACAGGGCTTCGACTAAGCATTACGACAATATGACCGAGGTGTGTAACTGTGGAGGGGGGCACCGCACATGGCTAAGAGAAAACTTGGTGTGCCTTTGGGGTGCCCCTCTCCCACGTATATAAAGGAGGGGGGAAGAGGAGGCCGACCAAGGGGGGGGCGCCAAAAGAGGGAGTCCTACTTGGACTCCTGGTCCAAATAGGATTCGGCCCCCCTTTCCTATTCCAACTAGGAGAAGGAGGGAAGGAGGAAGATGGGAGAAGGAAAGAGGGGGGCGCCGCCCCCTCCTAGTCCAATTCGGACCAGCCATGGGGGGCACTCCTTGAGTCCCTTCTCTCCTTTCCCCTAAAGCCCATTAAGGCCCACTACTTCCCTGGGGGGTTCCGGTAACCTCCCGGTACTCCGGAAAATTCCCGAAACACTTCGGAACCATTCCGGTGTCCGAATATATAACCTTCCAATATATCGATCTTTACCTCTTGACCATTTCGAGACTCCTCGTCATGTCAGCGATCTCATCCGGGACTCCGAACAAACTTTGGTCATCAAATCACATAACTCATAATACAAATCGTCATCGAACATTAAGCGTGCGGACCCTATTGGTTTGAGAACTATGTAGACATGACCGAGACACATCTCCGGTTAATAACCAATAGTGGAACCTGGAATGCTCATATTGGCTCCTATATATTCTACGAAGATCTTTATCGGTCAAACCGCATAACAACATGCTTTGTTGCCTTTGTCATCAGTATGTTACTTTCCCGAGATTCGATCGTCGGTATAATCATACCTAGTTCAATCTCATTACTGGCAAGTCTCTTTACTCGTTCCATAATGCATCATCCCGTAACTAATTCGTTAGTCACATTTCTTGCAAGGCTTATAGTGATCAGCATTACTGAGAGGGCCCAAAGATACCTCTTCGATACTCGGAGTGACAAATCCTGATCTCGATCTATGCCAACTCAACAAACACCATCGGAGACACCTGTAGAGCATCTTTATAATCACCTAGTTATGTTGTGACATTTGATAGCACACAAGGTGTTCCTACGGTATTCGGGAGTTGCATAATCTCATAGTAACAGGAACATGTATAAGCCATGAAGAAAGCAATAGGAATAAAACTAAATGATCATTATGCTAAGCTAACGGATGGGTCTTGTCCATCACATCATTCTCTAATGATGTGATCCCAATCATCAAATGACAACACATGTCTATGGTCAGGAAACTTAACTATCTCTGATTAACGAGTTAGTCTAGTGGAGGCATACTAGGGACACTCTGTTTCTCTATGTATTCACACATGTACTATGTTTCTGGTTAATACAATTCTAGCATGAATAATAAACATTTATCATGATATAAGGAAATATAAATAAAAACTTTATTATTGCCTCTAGGGCATATTTCCTTCAGTCTCCCACTTGCACTAGAGTCAATAATCCAGATTACATAGTAATGATTCTAACACCCATGAGGTCTTGGTGTTGATCATGTTTTGCTCATGAGAGAGGCTTAGTCAATGGATTTGCAACATTCAGATCCGTATGTATTTTGCAAATCTCTATGTCTCCCTCCTTGACATGACAGCAAATGGAATTGAAGCGTCTCTTGATGTGTTTGGTTCTCTTGTGAAATCTGGATTCTGTCGCCAAGGCAATTGCTCCAGTATTCTCACAAAAGATTTTCATTGGACCCGATGCACTAGGTATGACACCTAGATCGGATATGAACTCCTTCATCCAGAATCCTTCATTTGCTGCTTCCGAAGAAGCTATGTACTCCGCTTCACAGGTAGATCCCGCCACGATGCTCTTCTTGGAACTGCACCAATTGATAGCTCTACCATTCAATATAAATACGTATCCGGTCTGTGACTTAGAGTCATGCGGATCAGTGTGAAAGTTTGCATCGACGTAACCATTTACGACGAGCTCTTTGTCACCTCCATAAACGAGAAACATATCCTTAGTACTTTTCAGGATGTTCTTGACCGCTGTCCAGTGATCCACTCCTGGATTACTTTGGTACCTCCCTGCTTAAACTTATAGCAAGGCACACATCAGGTCTCGTACACAACATTGCATACATGATAGAACCTATGGCTAAGGCATAGGGAATGACTTTCATTTTCTCTCTATCTTCTGCAGTGGTCGGGCATTGAGTCTGAATCAACTTCACACCTTGTAATACAGGCAAGAACCCTTTCTTTGTCTGATCCATTTTGAACTTCTTCAAAACTTTATCAAGTTATGTGCTTTGTGAAAGTCCAATTAAGCGTCTTGATTTATCTCTATAGATCTTGATGCCCAATATATAAGCGGCTTAACCGAGGTCTTTCATTGAAAAATTCTTATTCAAGTATCCTTTTATGCTATCCAGAAATTCTATATTATTTCCAATCAACAATATGTCATCCACATATAATATTGCAAATGCTACAGAGCTCCCACTCACTTTCTTGTAAATACAGGCTTCTCCAAAAGTCTGTATAAAACCATATGCTTTGATCACACTATCAAAGCATATATTCCAAGTCCAAGAGGCTTTCACTAGTCATAAATGGATCACTGGAGCTTGCACACTTTGTTAGCACCTTTTGGATCATCAAAACCTTCTGGTTGCATCATATACAACTCTTCTTTAAGATATCCATTAAGGAATGCAGTTTTGACATCCATTTGCCAAATTTCATAATCATAAAATGCGGCAATTGCTAACATGATTCGGACAGACTTTAAGCATCACTACGGGTGAGAAGGTCTCATCGTAGTCAACTCCTTGAACTTGTCGAAAACCTTTCGCAACAAGTCAAGATTTGTAGACAGTAACATTACCATCAGCGTCAGTCTTCTTCTTGAAGATCCATTTATTCTCTATGGCTTGCCGATCATTGGGCAAGTCAACCAAAGTCCACACTTTGTTCTCATACATGGATCCCATCTCAGATTTCATGGCCTCAAGCCATTTCACGGAATCCGGGCTCATCATCGCTTCCTCATAGTCCGTAGGTTCGTCATGGTCAAGTTACATGACCTCAAGAACCGGATTACCATACTACTCTGGTTCGGATAGTACTCTGGTTGATCTACAAGGTTCGGTAGTAACGTGATCAGAAGTTTCATGATCATCATCATTAGCTTCTTCATTGATTGGTGTAGGAATCACTGGAACTGATTTCTGTGATGAACTACTTTCCAGTAAGGGAGAAGGTACAATTACCTCATCAAGTTCTACTTTCCTCCCACTCACTTCTTTCGAGAGAAACTCCTTCTCTAGAGAGGATCCATTCTTAGCAACGAATATCTTGCCTTCGTATCTGTGATATAAGGTGTACCCAACAGTTTCCTTTTGGGTAACCTATGAAGACACATTTCTCTGATTTGGGTTCGAGCTTATCAGGTTGAAGCTTTTTCACATAAGCTTCGCAGCCCCAAACTTTAAGAAATGACAGCTTAGGTTTCTTGCCAAACCACAGTTCATATGGTGTCGTCTCAACGGATTTATATGGTGCCCTATATAACGTGACTGTAGCCATCTCTAAAGCATAACCTCAAAACGATAGCGGTAAATCAGTAAGAGACATCATAGATCGCACCATATCTAATAAAGTACGGTTATGACGTTCGGACACACCATTACACTATGGTGTTCCAGGTGGCGTGAGTTGTGAAACTATTCCACATTGTTTCAAATGAAGAGCAAACTCATAACTTAAATATTTACCTCCACGATCAGATCATAGAAACTTTATTTTCTTGTTATGATGATTTTCCACTTCACTCTGAAATTCTTTGAACTTTTCAAATGTTTCAGACTTATGTTTCATCAAGTAGATATACCCATATCTGCTCAAATCATCTGTGAAGGTCAGAAAATAACGATACCCGCCACAAGCCTCAACACTCATCGGACCGCACACATAAGTGTGTATTATTACCAATAAGTCAGTTGCTCGCTCCATTGTTCCGGAGAACAGAGTCTTAGTCATCTTGCCCATGAGGCATGGTTCGCAAGCATCAAGTGATTCCAAAAGCCCATCGACATGAAGTTTCATCATGTGCTTTACACCAATATGACCTAAACGGCAGTGCCACGGTTAAGTTTCACTATCGTTATTAACCTTGCATCTTTTGGCTTCAATATTATGAATATGTGTATCACTATAATCAACAAAAATAGACCACTCATCAAGGGTGCATGACCATAAAAGATATTACTCATATAAATAGAACATCCATTATTCTATGATTTAAATGAATAACCGTCTCGCATCAAACAAGATCCAGATATAATGTTCATGCTCAACGCTGGCATCAAATAACTATTATTTAGGTCTAAACTAATCACGACGGTAGATGTAGAGGTAGCGTGCCAACGGTGATCACATCGACTTTGGAACCATTTCCCACACGCATCGTCACCTCATCCTTAGCCAATCTCCGTTTAATTCGTAGCCCCTATTTCGAGTTGCAAATATGAGCAACATAACCAGTATCAAATACCCAGGCGCTACTACGAGCATTTGTAAGGTACACATCAATAACATGTATGTCAAATATACCTTTCACTTTGCCATCCTTCTTATCCGCCAAATACTTGGGGCAGTAATGTTTCCAGTGAGCAGTCCCTTTGCAGTAGAAGCGCTCAGTCTTAGGCTTTGGTCCAGACTTGGGCTTCTTCACTTGAGCAGCAACTTGTTTGCCGTTCTTATTGAAGTTCCCCTTCTTCACTTTGCCCTTTTTCTTGAAACTAGTGGTCTTTTTAACCATCAACACTTGATGCTCCTTCTTGATTTCTACCTTCGTAGCCTTTAGCATCGTGAAGAGCTTAGGAATTGTCTTATCCATCCCTTGCATATTATAGTTCATCATGAAGCTTTTGTAGCTTGGTGGCAGTGATTGAAGAACTCTGTCAACGACAATATCATCAGGAAGATTAACTCCCAGCTGAGTCAAGTGGTTGTGGTACCCAGACATTCTGAGTATATGTTCACTGACAGAACTATTCTCCTCCATCTTGCAGCTATAGAACTTATTGGAGACTTCGTATATCTCAATTTGGGCATTTGCTTGAAATACTAACTTCAACTCCTGGAACATCTCATATGCTCCGTGACGTTCAAAATGTTGTTGAAATCCCGATTCTAAGACATAAAGCATGGCACACTGGATTATCGAGTAGTCATCAGCTTTGCTCTGCCAGACATTCATAATGTCCGGAGTTGCTCCTACAGCGGGTCTTGCACCTAGCGGTGCTTCCTAGACGCAATTCTTCTGTTCAGCAATGAGGATAATCCTCAAGTTACGGACCCAGTCCGTGTAGTTGCTACCATCATCTTTCAACTTAGCTTTCTCTAGGAACGCATTAAAATTCAATGGAACGGTAGCACGGGACATTGATCTACAATAACAAAGACATGCAAATACTATCAGGTACTAAGTTCATGCTAAATTAAAGTTCAATTAATCATATTACTCAAGAACTCCCACTGAGATAGACATCCCTCTAGTCATCTAAATGATCACGTAATCCATATCAACTAAACCATGTCCAATCATCACGTGAGATGGAGTAGTTTTCAATGGTGAACATCACTATGTTGATCATATATACTATATGATTCACGTTCGACCTTTTGGTCTTAGTGTTCCGAGGCCATATCTGCATATGCTAGGCTCTTCAAGTTTAACCCGAGTATTCTGCACGTGCAAAACTGTCTTGCACCCGTTTTATGTGAATGTAGAGCTTATCACACCCGATCATCACATGGTGTCTCGGCACGACGAACTGTAGCAACGGTGCATACTCCGATAGAACACTTGTACCTTGAAATTTAGTGAGGGATCATCTTATAATGCTACCACCATACTAAGAAAAATAAGATGCATAAAGGATAAACATCACATGCAATCAAAATATGTGACATGATATGGCCATCATCATCTTGTGCCTTTGATCTACATCTCTAAAGCACCATCATGAACTCCATCGTCACCGGCTTGACACCTTGATTTCCATCGTAGCATCGTTGTCGTCTCGCCAACTATTGCTTCTACGACTATCTCTACCGCTTAGTGATAAAGTAAAGCAATAACATGACAATTGCATTTCATACAATAAAGTGACAACCATAAGGCTCCTGCCAGTTATCGATAACTTTTTGATAGAGGCTAAGGTGTCCCGATGTTTCGATGAGATGGTGGCTATCGTTTTCTGTGGGAGTCGACCTTGATGATCCGACTACAAACGTGCGAGACGTCGCGCCTTAGCAATCGCTAAACCAACTTCCGAGGGTTATTGACCATGCCGGAGCACGATCAACCTGACCACGAGGGTCTGTTTCCTGCGAGCAAACGAAGAACAAGCAAGAAACTGAGATTGCAATCTGGATATTGCGAATATAAGACGAAAGCTTTATTGATCAAGGCGGGGTTCTGTGACGTCTTGGTCTGGTCGTTGGACACAAACGAAGTACGCGAAGTTGCAGCTATGGCGAACTTTTGATCTAAACAAAACCCAAAGTCTAAGCGATGCCCTAAGGGCTGTATATATGGAGGAAGAGGGGGGAATTTCGTGGCCCTTGAGGGTGGGGTCCGAAACCAACCCTAACTCTTGTTTCCCCACACATACGGACTCTAAAAATAGCCTATACTTAAGTATTTCGAAATTACATGGGCCTGGCCCATTAATAAGGTGACGCAGCACCTAGAATAGCCTATGGACGAATATTATGAAGTGGCATCTTGTATATTTCATCCAAGGCTTCATGCACTCCTTATGGCGGCTTTAAAGTCCTGAAATCATCACTTGTAACTCCGTTCTTGATCCCCTTGCGCATGCCATCAACTCCATGTGTGTTCTTGCTCCAATGTACATCCTTCTCCAAGCTAGGCCCTTCATTTGTAAGCAAAACAAATGTATCCAATTTAGGCAGCATCATAATCTCATGAAGATTAGAATCATTACCAAGAAACGAAAGTACCTGGTAATTTAATTGGCGTGCGTGAGCTCTAGTAATTGGTCCAGTATATGTAACAGTAGGGGCTGTGGGTGTAACAATGGTATTGATGTCCTCATCATCCTCCCCTTCTTGAAATGAAGTCGTCCTCGACGGAAGCGCATCTTCCTCACCCAAATAAGGCTTCAAATCTGCAATGTTAAAAGTGGGACTAACCCCAAAATCTACAGGTAGCTCAAGTTTATATGCATTATCATTTATTTTCTCTAACACCTTAAAAGGACCATCAACACGTGGCATTAGCTTTGATTTGCGCAGATTAGGAAATCTATCTTTACGCAAATGTAACCAAACAAGATGTCCAGGCGCAAACACAACATGTTTTCTACCCTTATCTCCAGCAAGTTTATATTTAGCATTCATACGCTCAATGTTTTCCTTAGTTAACTCATGCATTTTTAAAATCAATTCAGAACGTTCTTTAGCATCAAAATTAACCTTCTCTGAAGATGGAAGAGGCAACAAATCAATAGGTGAACGAGGTAGGAAACCATACACAATTTCAAAAGGGCGCATCTTAGTAGTAGAATGCAATGAACGATTATAAGCAAATTCAATATGAGGCAAGCATTCTTCCCACATTTTCTTGTTATTCTTCAAAACAGCCCTAAGCATAGTAGACAATGTTCTATTGACTACTTCAGTTTGTCCATCAGTTTGGGGGTGACAAGTAGTACTAAAAAGCAGCTTAGTCCCCAACTTAGCCCATAAACATCTCCAAAAGTGGCTAAGAAATTTAGTATCACGATCTGAAACAATAGTATTTGGCACACCATGTAAGCGAATAATTTCACGAAAGAACAAATCAGCAACATTAACAACATCATCGCTTTTATGACATGGTATAAAGTGTGCCATTTTCGAGAACCTATCCACGACAACAAATATGCTATCCCTCCCCTTCTTTGTTCGAGGTAAACCTAAAACAAAGTCTATAGATATATCCTCCCAAGGAACACTAGGTACAGGCAAAGGCATATATAAACCATGAGGATTGAGTCGTGACTTAGCTCTTTGACATGTAGTGCAGCGAGCAACAAAACGCTCAACATCCCGTCTCATCTTTGGCCAAAAGAAATGTGTAGCAAGTATATCCTCCGTCTTCTTGACGCCAAAGTGTCCCATTAATCCTCCTCCATGCGCCTCCTGCAACAACAAAAGACGAACGGAGCTAGCTGGAATGCATAGCTTGTTAGCACGAAACACAAATCCATCGTTAAGAACGAACTTGTTCCAAGTTCTCCCTTCCTTACAATTCTGCAATACATCTTTAAATTCAGCATCATGAACATATTGATCTTTGATGGTCTCCAAACCAAATATTTTAAAGTCAAGTTGTGAAAGCATAGTATAACGACGAGACAAGGCATCAGCAATAACATTTTCTTTACCCTTCTTGTGTTTAATGACATAAGGGGAAGTCTCAATGAATTCAACCCATTTAGCATGTCTACGGTTCAGTTTTGCTTGACTTTTAATGTGTTTCAAAGATTCATGATCAGAATGTATAACAAATTCCTTGGGCCATAAATAATGTTGCCATGTTTCTAAGGTCCGAACAAGAGCATATAATTCTTTATCATAAGTAGAATAGTTCAGACTAGGCCCACTCAATTTTTCAGAAAAGTATGCAACAGGTTTTCCATCTTGTAATAACACACCTCCTAATCCAATTCCACTAGCATCACATTCAAGCTCAAAAGTCTTATTGAAATTAGGAAGTTGGAGTAAAGGAGCATGTGTCAAACTTATCTTTCAATACCGTGAAGGCTTCTTCCTGTGCGATACCCCAAACAAAAGGCACATCCTTCTTTGTAAGCTCGTTGAGAGGTGCAGCAATGGTGCTGAAATCTCTCACAAAACGCCTATAGAAACCAGTGAGGCCAAGGAAACTCCTCACTTGTGTGACCGTTTTGGGCTGCGGCCAACTCTCAATAGCTTCAATCTTGGCTTTATCAACTTCAATTCCCTGTGGAGTAACAACATAGCCAAGAAAAGATACTCGGTCGGTGCAAAAGGTGCACTTTCCAAGGTTTCCAAACAAATGTGCATCACGTAGAGCAATAAAAACAACACGTAAATGTTCCAAATGTTCCTCCAAAGATTTGCTATAAATCAATATGTCATCAAAGTAAACTACCACAAATCGTCCAATGAAAGCACGTAAAACTTCGTTCATTAACCTCATGAAAGTACTAGGTGCATTAGTTAACCCAAAAGGCATGACTAACCACTCATATAATCCAAACTTAGTTTTAAATGTTGTTTTCCATTCATCTCCCAATTTCATACGAATTTGATGGTATCCACTACGCAAATCAACTTTGGAGAATATTGTAGAGCCACTCAATTCATCAAGCATATCATCTAGCCTAGGAATAGGATGACGATAACGAATAGTAATATTATTTATGCCTCTACAATCAACGCACATACGCGACGTACCATCCTTTTTTGGCACTAAAATGATAGGAACAGCACAAGGACTAAGGGATTCGCGTATATAACCTTTGTCGAGCAGTTCTTGTACTTGATGCATAATCTCCTTCGTCTCCTCTGGATTGGTACGGTATGGTGCACGGTTGGGTAGCGAAGCACCAGGAATTAAGTCAATTTGATGCTCAATCCCTCGAATAGGTGGTAATCCCGATGGCACGTCTTGTGGAAAGACGTCAGCGAACTCCTGCAAAATGTTAGTGACAGCTGGGGCAAAGAGGAAGGCACGTCCTCGAATGAAAATAATGCCTCTTTGCACACAAAGGCATAGCAAACAGATTTGCTGAAATCTAGCTCATCAATATCAGATTTGGTGCCAAGTAAACATGCACTTTTCAATTTAATTTCAGAAAGAATAGTAGATGGTTTATTATTAGACTTCATTTGGTGCTCAAATTCTTTTGCCACAATCTAATTTTCACTCTTATTTGTCTCCTGTTTTGCTTTATTAGCTCTATTAATATCATCTTTCAAAATGGAATCAGGAGTCATAGGAAGCAAAGTAATATTTTTATCGTTATGAACAAGAGTATACTGATTGTTTCTACCATGGTGTACAGAATTTTTATCAAATTGCCATGGTCTACCAAGTAATAAGGAACATGCTTCCATAGGTACCACATCACAATCAACATAATCAGCATATGTAGAGATACTAAAATGCACACGAACAGTACGTGTTACCTTAACCTTGCCGCTGTTGTTGAACCATTGGATGTAGTAAGGATGTGGATGTGGTCTTGTGGTGAGAGATAGCGTCTCCACCATCTCCATGCTAGCCAAGTTATTGCAGCTCCCTCCATCTGTGATCACGCGAACAGAACGTTCCTTCACAACTCCCTTTGTATGGAACAAATTATGCCTCTGATTTTGCTCAGCTTGCGTAACCTGCACACTCAAAACACGTTGAGCAACTAAACATTCATACCTGTCAGCATATTCAGGAGCCATGTATTGCGTCTCATGATCAGAATCGTCTCCACCGTGTTTGTCACATGTAATAAGAGCCAAAGTCTCCTCATCATAGTCACTAGCAGACTCATACCCACCATCCTTAGTAACAATCATCACACGCTTAGATGGGCATTCTCTCGCATAATGACCTCCACCCTTGCAACGTCGACAAATAATATCATGTGTTTGCCCTGTTGATGCCATGGATGAAGAAGAGCTCTTTGCAGGCCCAGAAGGTGTGCTCTTGGCAGATAGTGGTGATTGTGCCTGCTTTATTGTATCACGGTTGGAGGTGGCAGCCGACGGAGGCGCCGGTGTAGCAGAACGTGTGGAAGTAGATGATGTACGTGGTGTCCATGATGAAGGTCGACCTGCAGAAAAGTTAGTCCACGCCAATGCCTGTCGATCCTGCACTTCACGTTCAGCTTTACAAGCAAGATGGAATAAACGAGTGATATTAGTATACTCCTTATACTCTAGAATCGTCTGAATATTTCTATTTAATCCACCCATAAAACGTGCAACCATAGCTTCATTCTCCTCAACAATACCACATCTAATCATGCCAGTTTGTAATTCCTGATAATATTCTTCTACAGAATTTTTTCCCTGTCTTAAGCGCTGCAATTTTTGAAGTAATTCACGTTGATAATATGGTGGAACCCAACGAATACGCATAGCAGTTTTCAAAGCAGCCCAAGTAGCCGGAATAGGAAATAATCTACAATGCTCAGACCACCAAACACATGCAAAACTAGTGAATGCACAAACAGCAGCAGGAACACGTCTCTCCTCGGGATATTGTAAACATGTAAATCGTTGTTCAGTTTCTAACTCCTAAGTAAGATATATATCAGGAACATATCTACCCTCAAATGGTGGAATATTCAATTTTAGTTTAGGGAGATGGTCATGATCTCGTACCTGAGGGTGAGCCCTACCATTGCCATTATTTGCATGTGGACGACCTGGTGGTTGCTGTGCTGGTGGTGGCACGTAGTTCTAATTTTGATCAACCTCATCCTCATAATCTCCCACATAATCATCCTCCTCCACATCAGCAGTAGGAGCCACAGAAGTATCAACAGCAGCACCAGCAGTTTGGCCCGACTGAAGAGGGACACGGCTCGCTCGGCGGAGGGCTGTTTCCCGACGTGGAGGTAGTCGATGTTGTTGCTGTTGTTGCAGAGGTGCGGCAGGAGCAGCCGGTGGTGGTGGTGGAAAACGCGAAAGCAATTCAGCAAACTTGTTATCGAGCTTTGTTTCAAACGTCTTCTCCATGCCATCTATCTTCTCCATGGCCTCTTCAAATCTGTTTATCATATCTTGCACCTGTACACTCATCATTTGCTGAAACGTATCATGAAGCTCCTTGTTCGTCAAGTGCTCCCAGTTAGTCTCGTCGGATTGTGATCCTGGCATGGTTAGCAGCAATAGAAACACACAAGAATATGATCCTACAGACTACTAACAAGTGGTGGTGGTGGCGGGTGTCACAAATCCGTCAAGCAAATCTCAAATTCTTACCAGTTCTTACCCAGCAGCAGGCGGTGATCGGCAACCGTTATAGTCAAAACTCTCAAAAGCTTGGATAGAGCGATTGCCAGGGAGAGTCAAACGCACGACGTAGATGTATGTGGAGCTGGGAAGGCTTATAGTATGGTAGCAAAAAGGGTCAGCAATAATCAATTCAGAGATGCAAAGTTGAATAAACGTTCAACGACGGTACTGTGCTGGTCCTAGGCTAGACCGTGCTAGAGACGCGAGCCTAGAACACTAACAAAATCACGGCGCTGCACGTAAATAAGGGAAAAGCACACTCTGGAACTATTTTTTTTCGCTCTTTTTTTTTGCGCTCCTTTTTTTTGCGCTCCTCTTTTTTTTTGCGAACAATCACTATAATGGCGAGTGTCTCAAAACTCTTCCCTCGTCAAACTGATAGGATGGGCGAAATTTTTTTTTTCACTTTTTTTCGGAAATCAGGGCAGCGACGATGAAAAAGTGCGACAAAAAATCACTATGATGGCACGTTGCTCAAAAGACTCAGAAAAGCCTAACAATAGGATAGGGAAAAAAATTTGCCCGTGAAAATTTTGGCCTAAAAACTGCTCGGGGGTCTCCAGACTCTTTTTTTTTCGAGACCTACGCAGGCAAGGAAACACGAATCAGAATTTAGGTTGATCTCAAGAACAAACCTAATATGAGAAGAACTCGGATTGGTGGTGGATATATGGTTGTGGTATATGGCAGCGGTGGTGGTATATGGTAGCGGTGGTGGTATATGGATACAGATTGGTGGTGGTATATGGATACGGATTGGTGGTGGTATATGGATATGGATTCAGAGTGGTGGCGGATAAGCAAAAGTGGTAGATGGGCGATGATGATGGTGCGGCGGCGGCGTGACAACTTATGACCAGAACTCGAAACTCTAAAAGACTAGACTCTAAGACCAGCAACTTGACACGATGATGCAACTGCAAATTCAACAAAGCAAAAACCCTAAAAAGATTATGCAAAGGCTCAGATTGGTTTGGATATGATGAACTAACCCTAATTTTTTTTCTGGCTTTTTCGTGGACAGTAGGTATGAAGAACAGACTCGATCTAATCTACGAAAAACTGTAAAATCTCACCGAGCAACCTGGAAATCTGATACCACTTGATAGAGGCTAAGGTGTCCCGATGTTTCGATGAGATGGTGGCTATCGTTTTCTGTGGGAGTCGACCTTGACGATCCGACTACGAACGTGCGAGACGTCGCGCCTTAGCAATCGCTAAACCAACTTCCGAGGGTTATTGACCACGCCGGAGCATGATCAACCTGACCACGAGGGTCTGTTTCCTGCGAGCAAACGAAGAACTAGCAAGAAACTGAGATTGCAATCTGGATATTGCGAATATAAGATGAAAGCTTTATTGATCAAGGTGGGGTTCTGTGACGTCTTGGTCTGGTCGTTGGACACAAACGAAGTACGCGAAGTTGCAGCTATGGCGAACTTTTGATCTAAACAAAACCCAAAGTCTAAACGATGCCCTAAGGGCTGTATATATGGAGGAAGAGGGGGGAATTTCGTGGCCCTTGAGGGTGGGGTCCGAAACCAACCCTAACTCTTGTTTCCCCACACATACGGACTCTAAAAATAGCCTATACTTAAGTATTTCGAAATTACATGGGCCTGGCCCATTAATAAGGTGACGCAGCACCTAGAATAGCCTATGGACGAATATTATGAAGTGGCATCTTGTATATTTCGTCCAAGGCTTCATGCACTCCTTATGGCGGCTTTAAAGTCCTGAAATCATCACTTGTAACTCCATTCTTGATCCCCTTGCGCATGCCATCAACTCCATGTGTGTTCTTGCTCCAATGTTCATCCTTCTCCAAGCTAGGCCCTTCATTTGTAAGCAAAACAAATGTATCCAATTTAGGCAGCATCATAATCTCATGAACATTAGAATCATTACCAAGAAACGAAAGTACCTGGTAATTTAATTGGCGTGCGCGAGCTCTAGTAATTGGTCCAGTATATGTAACAGTAGGGGCTGTGGGTGTAACAATGGTATTGATGTCCTCATCACTTTTACAAAACATGATTGAGGGAGTCCTGGATTAGGGGGTCTCCGGACAGCCGGACTATATCCTTTGGCCGGACTGTTGGACTATGAAGATACAAGATTGAAGACTTTGTCCTGTGTCCGGATGGGACTCTAATTGGCGTGGAAGGCAAGCTAGGCAATACGGATATGTATATCTCCTCCTTTGTAACCGACCTTGTGTAACCCTACACTATTAGGGAAAACGTTATACACAGAATATGAGTAGCAACGCGGTTTAAAAACAGGCGCTACTGCTAACTAGCAGTAGCGAGCTTAAAGGAACCGCGCTACTAATAACTAGATAGCAGTAGCGCTCTAGGTGAAACAAGCGCTACTACTATAATTGCCACGGATTTGCCCCCAGGCTAGAGATAGTAGTAGCGCCCTTCCCTGGACGCGCTGCTACTAAAGTACTTAGTAGCAGCGTGTTTCTGCAAAACTCGCTGCTGCTAAGTGTTGCACCTAATTAAGTTTAGTCCCATACTGCTAAGCGAACAAGGTGTTTACTACCTTAAATATGTTGACTATTTAGATTCTACACAAAAAGATCAATGATGACCAACGTATATTTTTGATGCGTGCTTAGACTTAGCAGTAGCGTTTTTCCTGAAAACGCGCTATAGCTACTTTAGCTATAGCGCGTTTCCTGAAGTGCGCTACTGCTAGTTCGACTTAACCACCCGCCCGCTCAAAATTTCGCTAAGTCCTCCTTCCCCCACTGTCCCCCTACCCTCTGTTGCCGCCGCCCGAGCCTGAGCCTGCCCTCACCGCCGCCGCCCGAGGCGCCGTCAACCTCACCGCCGCCGCCCGCCGCCGCTCTCGACCTCACCGTCACCGCCGCCTCCCCCACCCCCTCCGCTCTCGACCTCACCGTTGCCGCCGCCTCCCCCA